>NW_020538040.1:82350484-82832953 GCF_003426905.1 Ctenocephalides felis | reverse complement strand
TTATCCTGCCCAATCTATTCAACCAGACTCGGACAGAGACCATGTGTGCATCTAATGCCGACATTAGACCTACCTGAATACAAATTTGTATTAAACCGTCGAGTGAATACTTCTGCCGAACAATTGATTTTAAAAATCAAAAGGCTTTATATTTAAACAAAGAAAATAATACATAGTATCACAAAACCGGAATAAAATAGATATTTCATGGTAATATATTGCGCTATCATCATGCCTATACAGAAATCATATACCGTATTGCTTCAATAGAACTTCATTTCATTGGTTTATACTTGTGCAACAAACAGATGAATTATTTAAATAATAATTTATTCAAAAAGCAAAAATGCATTATTAAGTAATTAATGCATGATTGTTCTTAAATTTATTTTTAAGGTAGCGCATAATCTATTTGATATATAAATTATAGACCAACACGACAACTATTACTTGTCGGTAAAATCTCATTCAAATTTTTAGTTACAATTATTTATTTCCAGATTTAGTTGCACTATATAAATATTGACTTACAACTATTTTATAATCTTGACGAATATATTATTAATAATGTACAAGAACCAGTGATATTTTGCCTTAAGACAAATTATATGTAATTTATATAAAAATCTTGAAGTTGATTATTATAGTTTGTTTAATTCTTTCAGATTATTCTTTTTTGAACTGTTGAATACAATACTAATGCATTTTTTATTAGTAAAATGCCGACTAAAAGCATTGTAACTTGAAAAACATTATTAATATCTATATTTTTAAGTAAAAAATAATGTCACACTACTGATTGACATCAGGCTATCTAAGATGTATATCCACAGTGGAAGTTCTGATTCAAATCCCATAGCTCGAACCACTAATCCACGGCGGCTCCCTAAGATCGGTGAACGTTAAAAAGTAATTGAAACTGTAGCGATCCAATTAAAAACCCAGTATCTTTGTGCCGCTCGTTTGCTTGTGCCAATAAGTATAAATAGTTGATTTTATCTTATCGAATAAAGGACTAAACCACAAGATCAAGGTGATGATAGATTCCTATTGAAAACAAACAAGATTAAATCATAGACCACTTATTCTTAAACTTTTATAGCCCATTTCGATTTTTATAATAGATAGGGTAGGAGCATAAAAGTCACGGGGTAAAAAGGTCCACCACCAATATCTCAAAAAATAAGTAATGTAGGAATTTTTTTAACACAATATTGGAAGTAGAAAGAAATTTGTATAACAAGCAAATATAAAGACCTAAAAATGACATTATTTTTGCTAGTACAATGTTTCTCTCTTGCACTGATCGTTAGCAAAATGTACTACCAAAATTATATCATTTTCAAGTTTTTATTTTTTTGCTCGGAATTTTTCAATAATAAAATTATCCAGTATTTTACTGTTTTACAAATCCTGATTAAATGCGCTAACTTTTGATGAAATTTGCCAACACCTTAGTAGATTTTTTTAAGGAGAGCCCTCAAAGTCGACTGATTTTCAAAATTTTAAATTCATAGTTCAACAAAAAGTCTTATTTGAAAACTTGAGCCAATTGTGTTATTATTTTTTGCTATGGTTCTAAAATGTTATTCACGGTTTAAGAGTCCAGAGTTTAAATGACCAAAATTAATAAAAGTTAACCACAATAACCAAAAAATGGTCGGAATTTCACTAAAGCTCTAGGTTGCACTTAAAAGCTCATAATTTCCAAACAACGTGAGATATTATGGTTTTCTAATATTTTTCAAGACAGTTAAGGTCAATACTATCACTATGTATATTATTCGTCTGAATTATTTTAAATTATTCGATTTGACTATAAATATAATTTAACTTAATTTAATTATGTGTTTTTAATGATTCTTCAAAAATGTAATACTAAATAATACTTGAAAAAAAAATGAACAGGCTATTCGACAAATAAAAAAAAATAAGTTGAAAAATTTTGTTTTGATGTTATACGTTTCGATACTTAATGAGTGTCATCGTTCAGTAATCACCAAGTTAAAGCATGAAACTTATATATCTTATTCTTATTAAGATTATAAGATTAATCTTAATCTTATTTTTGAAGTAAATGGAAATTTAACACCACAGCAAAATTTTTAAAAGAGGAGAATTCTATTATTTAAATTCATCATGGAGCAAAAGATCACGCTACCGCGTATAGGTGACAATCAAAAATAATATAATTTTGAAATTAGTTCTCCAAATTCATATTTTTTCGGCTCACACCCAAATGTAGGATCCCCGATTAACAATCTCTGTTCTTACCAATAATAATTTCATCGATGACTATCGAATCGATCGTCCTTTGCCGTGATTTCTTTGAATGCATGCTAAGCTTCAATTACATGCGTTCTTCTCAAGCACAATCAAAGAACAGACATCGGTCATTCAAAAGAATGATGCCGCCTCGACGTATCATCATCGTATCATATTGGCCCTAGCACATATCACGGGTCCGGACGATTGTAAAAACGTCAAAATAATAGTCAGTAATAATATTTTGTCTTAAATACAATAAATTAACGTTCAAAGAATTCAAGGAAAAATACAAACGCAAACTGGACTCACATTCGAACCCATCAATAGTTGACATCACTCAACCTTTTGGCATAAGGAGATTGAAACGACAATGGCCTTTAGACTTAGTCTTAGATTAGGTCTAATATAATATTATCATATTAATTGTAAAACTGAGAAGATCTCATTGGAGTTCTTCTTAGCATCGCTCTTAAATATTGTCATTTTAGCTCATAGGAATCTTTATGTATTTCTGATTGCTAAATAAAACAGAGTTAAAAAAATGCAATAAATATAAATTATATAAATATTTATCCGACGAATAGTTAATTGAACATGCGAAATTAATAAAATAATTTTTAATTTTAATTAACGCGTTAGTATTGTAATGTAAGTGGTGAGTTTTAGATTATATGCTTCTTAAACTTTAATTTGATTTTGTGCTTTGTAATTTATTATTTTAGCAAAAATATATACTGTTATGATTTAGTTCTAAACACATTTGGTGCGGCACATTTTGTCATTTATGTTCTTGTGACCCAATATCCACAAATGGCGCACAGCATGAGGGCACGTTTTTCATAATGCAATCGTTCCGGTAATTATGCCCTTATTTTTAACTTGGCATGAAATTGTTTTTTTTTACAATCTGAATTCTCTTTCTTAAAGAAAGTTTCACTTGGTTCATAACTAAATTTTTGGAATTCAGGGGTAAAAATATGCCGAAAAAAGTATGTATATGTAAGATAAATAACCCTCTTTGTCTTGTCTAGCGATATTAGCCTAGCTGATGTCAAATATACAATAAATATTTAGATGTAAATATATAAAATTGCTGTCATACAAATAGTATCCTATGAACAAATTTAAATGTAAACGAAAAAATGAAACGATTAAAATAATTAGTTCTACAATCATATTAATCAATTTGAAACATGAATAAAAAATCAACCGGACAGCAAAAATAAGAATTTTTTTTCACATCATGACAATTAAATCTATTTCAATATGAATTTATATGCAATATATGAGTGAAAAGTATATAAACCTAAACAAATTGCTGAAACTTCCCACACCGCATATTCGAGGAATTTTAAATGCTTTCAAATGAGTTATTAAACTTACATTAATTTTCATTATTCGTATTTATAGACGAAATATAAGAGCTTATAACTGGACAACGACGTTTACATAAAAAGTAAATAACAAAAACATCTCATATTTCTAACAATAAGAATTATATAAACTGAAATACAAAGTTAAAATTATTTGAAGTATATAAGTGAGCTTTAGAAATTTGACTAGAATCAAATTGAATACCAATCATTTTCGATATTTAAGAATTTTTTTTTAATTAAAACATTTTTTTTTGAAATTTCGAAATTGAAATAAAATTGACTCTTTTAGCACTTTTTCTTTGTATCTCGCAAACGGGTGGATCTGCCTTTTCTAAAAACTAATCAGCACGTCTCCCTATCAATAGGAATTGAATTGAATCATTCAAATCGGTTGAACCGTGCGCTCGCTATCGTAGACGCAAAATTGTATCCATACATACATACACTCAAGCACATCCATTTTTTCTAAGGTATGCCAAATGATTCAGAAACCTCTGAAACGTGAAGATATGCAAAAAAAAATCATTTTCGATATTTGGACAATTATTATAACTTACCCTACAGGAAGTTAATAAATATGAATTCTCTATTTACAATAATTTTTTTTAAAAAATCGATCACTGCAATCGGAATCGTCTGGTGCCGTACGATGAATCGGCGCCCATCGCCGTGTCCATGCCGTTCGTTGATGATGACCTCAAGGATGGTTCTATTATGTATCGCCTTTGTGCGTGGAGGACGCGAGCGTGAGATTTTCACGCATAATACGACATAAAAAATAAATACATTTATTTGATAGGCGTTCCGTGTCAGATCGTTAGTGTCTCTTAGAAGAGAGTTATTAAGGCAGAGGGATAAACTGCGGATTGTTCTAAGGTCTATGGTATAATGACATAATTTTGTTTTCTGATTTGTATCACGCAATTGATGCATACGTACAAACGTTTAGTATATTTTTATGTTGTTTTCGTTGTTAACCTATATATGAAGGCTAAGGTTTTGTAATTAGTTTTAAGGTAATGCAATCTTTATATAAAGCGTGTGCTATATATTACAGACACAGGGATATATATATATATATATATATATATATATATATATATATATTAGGGTGGTCCTTAAAATGGTCATTTTCGAATTTCCTTGCTCCAGGGGCTCAAATGGTTCCAAATAGATAAAAAACAATTCTCTGAAAGTTTTAGCTCTTAATATTAACGTTTAGATAGAGCGTAATTCAATCAAAGTTTTGTATGGAAATAGCATGGAAAAATTTTCAAAAATTTTAAAAATGTTTTTTAGATGTAATTTAGCGAACAAATGAATGAATAGAACTCATTTATTTGTCGCTAAGTTACATCTAAAACATTTTTTTTTAATTTTCAAATTTTTTTCCATGCTCTTTCCATACAAACTTTGATTGAATTGCGCTCTATCTAAACGTTAATATTAAGAGCTAAAACTCAAGCATAACATCAATGCACGGCATGATACATACATAATTATGTATTTTTTATATTGTTTTAAGTTGTAACCCTGAATTATTTAATTATAGCACTGAAGATGGGTCAAATCAGGACCCGAAACGTATGTTCTTAAAATAAAAACTTTTTCATTAAACTGTTTTTTAATTACTGGATGGATGCCCAAGAAACAATTTCATTATATTATTTCACCATCTGAAGAAAAACCTTTATATATATATATATATATATATATATATATATATATATATACACCTAAGTCTGTTTTTTACACGGAGATTGGTTCCAGAAGATCCGTGTAAAAAAAAAAACGTGTAAAAAAAGACATTGATCTTATACAAAAATGGGTGATTTGTTCTTAATCTCTAAAACCTATTAAAATTGGTGAAAAACAAGAATTTTTAAGAACAAGAATTAAATTAGTGCTATTCACATTTGCTTTGACCAGTAAAAATTGTTTGTACGCGCTAAAGGGGAATTCACTTAAATCTTTAAGATTGTGTTCGCAAACTATCGATACTATCGATGGTTTCAGACTTTTTTCTTTCATAAATACTCTTTTGTAATATGAACATACTTCGCAAAAATTAAATTTGACAAAAAAATTTAAGTACATAAAATTTCAAATCGTGCTAAATGGAATAAAATCGTGTAAAAACATTAAAAATATTCAATTTTCAAACCGTGTTATATCAAAACCGTGTACAAAAAGACCGTGTAAAAACAGACTTAGGTGTATATTAGGGTATATATATATATTTATATATATATATATATATATATATATAATATATATATATATATATATTCGGAAAAGTTGACGTAACATACCATAAACAAAGATTAATGAATGAGTAGCAATTGAATTTCCTGTACATAATGTTATGGACTTCTAAGAAGATAATTTAGTGTAAGTTATTTAGAAAATTATATATTTACTTCAAGGATATAAAGATGGCAAGTGAGTAAATAAAATGTTTAAAATGAATATTTACATAATATATAAAATGCTTACTGTAATCAGACAGATCATAATATGTTTGATATTGATTCGAAAAAGTCATCGCGCATTAAGATTTTGAAAAAAAAAATTTTATTATTTAACCAAATAAAATATTTGAATAAATTATACATAAAAAAAATTCCTTATTGAATTTGCAAATTGTAAAATGTTCATTATTTCTTATGTCGAAATAAGAATGCCATAAAGCTAATAAACAATTTGATATTGTTGTTTGTAATATTCCTACTTCATGAAATAAGCAAAAGGTGAAATACATATTTGATGAGAGATCAGTTTCAAAGTAATTTGAGATCGCTATATTGATGTTTCACCACTATCATTAAACTGTTAACACAATATAACGAAAGATTATAAATATCAAAGACTTAGTCAGCAATTAAAGATTAAAACGTATAGAGTATCGCTCACACTTGGGCATAAAATATTTTATTATGTAACATAACCGTCCTTTAATAACTTATGGAGATTTTTATGAAAAAATTGTTATGGCTGTGTTTTTGGGTTTATATGTATTTAACCGTGGATTTTCATTAATAATTCTATACTAAAAATATTATTACAAATTGTAAAAAATCTTTCTATGAAATAATAAATTTAGAGAATTAAATTAAACTAAATATTATAGATATAATTATGATATAAATTTAAGCGGTATATTTTAAGCACATATAATACAAAATATACGATTACTTGTGCAAGAGTAAATGCGCATTTGAACACTTCAATCAATACATACAAAGAAACAAAACTTACTTTGTTTTGAAATTTATATATTTAGAAATTATATACCTTTTACTGGAAAGTCGTTATTGTTCTTTCAAAGCTGTTGCACGGAAATAATTATTTAAGAAAACAATGTATGAATGGGAATGATTACCTCATAGACTACGAAAATTATATTGGAAACCTAAATGGTGTGTTCTTAAAAGATTTGTAAGTCTTCACGTTAAACTTAAAAAAAAAATACAAAATATGACCGTTTCTAACGATAAAATGGTCCGTATCCGGTTCCTTTAAGATAAATATAAAATGTTCTTACAAAATAGTGAATCCATGCAGATTCTCTCAAGACATTTGCTAAAATTTATACCCAAGACGCATTAAAGTTTCAGAAAACTGCTCAACAAAATTCTTATTTCGGTGGATATTTTGGGTGCCGCGGTCGTACAAGGCGGCCACAAATTACTCACATTTAATACCACTTTATCCCATTATAAAAATAATTACAAACAGAGTTGTTTTGATTAAACATTGTTGTGGCAGGGCTGACGTTTACTTACAGAAATAAAATTAAATCGGGACGAAGAAAAGCACTGCTTTAGAAACGCATTGCATGTCGTTAAAATCTGGAGCAAATCTTAGCGGCAAACATAATGCGGTTATATTGGCGTTTCCGTCTTTGAGTTTGGGAAAATGAAGAAAAAAGCAAATAATTAACGCTTAGGGTAGAAAAAAGTACAATAACTTTTTAAATACATGCGAAAATGGGACCATGTTTAAAATAAAGTTATTATATAATACAGCCTGACGTAAAATATTCTATTATTTAGATCAAACCGTGTACTGTTATGAAATTAAAATTAATTAAATGCAATGTAAATGTGCATAAACATTCATATAATTTGCAATACATTTTTTTTTTTTAATTTCACATAATTTTGTCATCTTTTTTAACTTTCCGTAGGGTAAGTTATAGTAATCGCAAAAAAATCAAAAATATTTTTTTTTATAAATCTTTACGTTTCAAAACCTTCTGAACATTTTGGCATATATGACAAAGACAATGTAGCAATTTGCCTTAAGGCACGATGTCATGCACCACTGGTTATTTATTAACAAATATCATTTTGATGAACATTTTTTAATAGAATTCTTAAGTATCATTGAATTGATATTTTTGTTTCTAAATCTGTAAAAACATACTAATGTAATCCCAATCAATTATAACGACTATCGAGTTTATATAAAATAATGATGTTATGTTTCGAATGAACTAGAACCTCAGTATTATATGTTCTAGACACAGTTGTAACATAAAAACAAATATAAAGAAAATGTTGTAATTGAATTTGAAAATAAGGCACATAATTCTTGTTGCGATTTGAAAAATTAATCATTAATTTCCCGGTCATCACAAATACATTAAATTGCTCTAAAGTTAGCACTCAGATATTACTTCTATAATAACGCTTTTACTCTGCTTATATTAACAAGTAATATGATATATTATTTATTTTCGTAATAAATCATGTATTCGCATACATATTTTATATTTATTGAAGTAACAACTTATTAAAAACAGAAGTAGCATCTATTAGAACACGTGTGAATGCTAGGTATTGATAATAATTTATCAGCCATAATTTATTCACATTTATAGTAAAAATTATGACTTATTTGTATAATTTATAGTTTCTATTAAATGATAATGTTAATCTATTACCGAGGTCCAGAAATTAAACGGGCACAACATAATCATGATTGCGTTAGAAATAAATTAGACAATGTAGAAAAATTAAAGATATACATATAATACTTGCATCTATATGGTGCCACATAAAAAGGAAATAATTATTTTTTTAATTAAAAATAATATGAAATGTTTTTATTTAATGTTGGAGGTAGAAGGTGGTCTGAGGTATAGTTTAACATTTAGAGAGCAATGATAAGCTTTTGTACGCCATATTAATATAATTGCGCTACATTAACTAACTTAAAGCAAAACAACAAACAAAGTGATCTGTCTGTACAAAAGTAACAGTTATTATTAAAAAAAAATCGACCGAAAAAGCTTACTTTAGGTTCGTTAAAGCAATGCGGTCTATAGCTCATGTTAATCTGAAGGATCTTACTGAAAGCAATAATGAAAACTTGTTCAAACAAGCATACCACATTTTCCTCTCCATGGACCCTTTCTCAAAATCACTATATAACAACTGTCACTACCGTACCCAATCACAACCGCACCCTGTCTCCCCTATTCTAAAAGTGCAAATGTCAGATGCATAAAATAATCACTATGATTTATCCAATACAGACACATAAATATGACTGTAATTTGTTATATTCATCTTCAAAAAAAGCTTGCTTTCAAAATTCAGCAATAAATGCGAATGCATAAAAGCTACTTAGAGGTAATTGCATATAAATAAGATGTGAAAACGTTATCTCTCCATGCAACGATTTCTAAAATCAACTTCATAAATTAATTAAACAACGAGCATAAAACAAATTATAAATAACATGCGCTAGCGTTCAACTGAACCGGTTGGTAGCCGGTCAGGTTTATTTTCTTTATTTATTCAATTAAAGGCA
The DNA here is from genome assembly GCF_003426905.1 of Ctenocephalides felis. NCBI lineage: Eukaryota > Metazoa > Arthropoda > Insecta > Siphonaptera > Pulicidae > Ctenocephalides > Ctenocephalides felis. Next base: position 82,823,489 of record NW_020538040.1, on the reverse strand, counting down.
CATTTTTTCTGTAAGTCTTCCGAAAAGAAGAATAAAGGAAATACATAAATGTACATTGTAATAGTTAAATCGAAAAAAATGTTGCCACAGTAATAAGTTGTTCTTATGAATATATCTAATTGGATTAAATTCCCATATAAATACATAATAATGTACGAGGGTGAGTCTGAAAAATAATGACCTGTTTTATAAATAAAGCACCGCGGTATCCTCCAACTTCGATGCCCCGGAGCGTATTGTATGTACCTGCACCGTATAGGTACACAAAGACGTTCCATAAACAATGCAACGAAGCAGGGATGATGCGGGTGCCACGGTCACATTTGTGTGAAAAATACAATCACTCGAATTACCTCGTATTGTGACATGTGCTTTTAAACCATTGGGCCAAACATATCCGAAGTAATTACATGCTAAACGATGAAACAATTATGAATTGCGAATCTGTTATTATGATAATGCCGTTGCTGATTATCATAATGTGGCATTGTGATATTTACTCGGAAAAACAAATAACGGTATTAGTGATTGCAGCATTATGTTTCGATAATTATTAACCAAAATTTTATGGTTTTAATTACTGCAATGTGGTTATAATTTGTTTTGTTATATTAATTAAATTGAAATAATTGTCCAAACATCAAATATTCTGTTTGATGTTTCCTATTGTATATTTGTAAATGAACGAAATTTAATTCGGGGTGAATGGTTTTCATAGTCCTGATTTCTGCCCTGGTCTGGATACAAAGCGGAACCGCATGCATCTTGCGGTCCAGAACGGCGATTGTGCACGCGCGTACAACTAAATTATTTATTGTCGTTATTTTTCTTCAGTGTTTTAATATGCAATAATTGGTTTCGAAGACAATGTGGGTGGCTTTACACCTCAGTGCACCTATTCGAGTTGTGAAGCGAGCCTGCAAACGGATAAAAAATAATTCTGTTATGTGTTGTGTGGAGAAATGGTTTTTGCGCTCATAAAGTACGCATACGCTTCCAGGACATACGTAACGATAATAAAACTCGGGCTTTATATGCGGTCGATGTTTTTTGTATGGCCAGACTAAAAATAATAATTGTTTGATGTGTGGCGAGTCTCGCATGGCGTGCTGTTCGCACCACGTAGAACAATAGTCTGTTTTGCTTGTACTAGTCTGGTCTGTTTTCTCATTTGCCGCCGAGCGCCACGATGTAATGAACCCAGGACCGAAACGAAATCACGCCATATATGCCAAGTTTAAGAGAATTTATAACAAAGCCTATTGAGTTATGTGCCCAAGCTCCGCTATTACGCCGGCAATTACAACTAGGCGCTATCAGGCAATATCCCTACAATTTCAAAGCCGTCCACGACCGATTCCCAAATAGAGTAACGTAAACTAATTATATTCCAACACACATAATTTCAATTTAATAATATTGGGTGTATACAACTCTGTAGACTTCATCCGAGATTGGTTTCAGAGATTTGTGAGACTAAAAATAATTCCAAAACCTATTTCGTGCGAAATATTGCTCTGTGTGCATATAAATAATCACAAAATATTACATTATGAAATATTTTGTACATGAATTGTCAAAAGGTTTAAGAAGGTGAAAAGCAAATATTATCTTATTTTTTAAATTTAATATAGCACATATTTAAATAATTTTTTGTTTGAAATTTAATTAAAAATAGTTAAAAAAGGACATAGGGTAGAGCGGAGCTTAAAGGTCCGCTAGTAAAAAGTTCCATCACCGATATCTCAAAAACCAGTAAAGTTAAGAATATTTTATCAAAAATATTTGAAAGTAGAGGGAAAAAGATGTATAACCAGATATATCTCTGGAATCTTACGGCTGCGCTATCGGGAGATAAACGGCAAGGTTTGAAAATCCATAACAAATCTATTTCTTTCATTGTTAGTTTATTTGGTTGTGAGCACTGTAATTAAGTTTACGAGACCTTAATATTTTATAAGTACATATTATGTTCGAGCCTCACAAATTTTATTCATCTATCTTTGTCTACCTGACGTAATAAAATAATTTCCTACCCTAGTATAGGTACTAAGCTAGTTATAAGAAATTATTCATTTTGTACGCATAACTTGAACCGTGCACATCAAACAAATAAATACTATTAATAACTAAACCGACTTATTTAATCTACTTATTTTTAAAGGTCTGATATAGCCATTCTAATAAAAATATATATCTGGTCTTTCGAGGTAGTAAAGAGTTCCGTGTGTAGTAATTTTTTATTGACTTTTTTAATAAACTCTGCGCCGGGCGATTACACATTATTTAATAGTTTTATAAAATGTGATGTTAATTTTAAGTTAAAATCCCTTTAAAATTAAAATAAGACATTTGACCTATTTACCCCCCGGCCATCCCGATTTACCCCGCCTATGGAGTAAAAAGGACCAGGTTACCAATTTTTGAAAAAAAAAATCGCAAAAAAGCACGCTTCTACAATAATGAAGTAACTGAGAATTTTACTGTACATAGTCAGATAAATGTTCGTTTAATATGTGTTATTTATTGTGATATAATTAGCTTGGTTTTCACAATATAATTAAGCTTAAAGTCAAATTAAACCTTTGTGCCCCATCTTACCCTAATTGTTTTCACTTCATGTTGCAAAACCATATAAATAATGATATGTATATAGATACTTTCAAAGAGAACTGAAGCTACCATTTAATGAAGGCTAAAAACCTCTGCCCCTGGACAAGATTGGTGGTTGTCTAACTAGACAGTGGCAGATCACAAAGGGACATCATAGCTGTCATTTTCTGTTTTATGTCATGCCATTTAACTCGGGCTGTGTTTTAACGCCGGCTAGATGCACGATGTACGGAGCGATGCTAATGCTGTTTCGTTTGGTTTATTTGCGCGACACTACTGAAATAGATGGGCCGCGTACGACGCGAAAACGAGTGGGACGCAGAAACGGATAATGCGCGAGAAGAAGGCGGAACGAATTCGAAACTATTTGTTATTCATTCATCATTTGGCCCCTTCGCCGCATACCCGAAATCGCTATCTATAAATGCAGTATGCAGACAGAAATAAAACCTTCAATTTATTTGCGAACGATTTAACTGATGCTATTTTTCTTGCCTTGAGCAAGCATGTGCCTGCAATTCGCAACTGATATCAATGACAATGTACGATACGATAACTTGATTCAGAATAAGAAAAATGTCCAATTCCAACAAGATGATCATTTTAGAAATTTCAGACCAATTAAGTGTGGTTCATAAATAAGGAAAAAGTTTGGAATACACTTTAAAAGTCTCTTAAACTCGTTTAAAGATTTGTTATGCCACAAAAAATACATAATACCTAAAGTGTTTTTTAAAAATAATCGTACCATTCAGTTTCTCTATTTATATACATTAGATATAAACTCTTCTGACATTTGATACCTAATTTTCTAGTTATAATTTCACTATAGTATAGGTTAGGGTGTGAACTAGAGATGGGCTTATCATATCCGAAGTCGGATCGGTTAGGATTTGACTCCGCTTCAGAAAGGAGTTATATCCACTCAACAACTCCACAACTCCGACAATTTTGAAACATAATACTTGACACAAATGTGTTCTCTAGTGTGTTGTTAACATACCTAAGGATTTATTAAGACTTTAGTAAACGTTCAAACATTTTTGTTCATTTTATTATAATAATTACTATTTTATGCATTTCAATATGCATACAAATCTCAAATTTACAAAAAGCTTGGGAATCAAAATCAATTTTGTAATTATTTTTGAAGAGAAAATATAGAATTCTTTGAATATGTTTATTTTTATATGAGAATAATGCAGTGAACCTTATAAATAAAATAATAACCAATCTTTGTGTATAATATTTTTCACAAAATAATAATACCTCACATTCTTTTATTATTTCCTTTTCGAGAATTAATTATACATCAGCTAGTTTGATTAGCATACTATTACTTTTACACAATTATAAAATCATAATTGTGTAAAAGTTATAATACTAAATATTTTTAACTGGTTGTATACCATTGAAAGAGCTCATTTACGGACAAACATTATTGTATACAGAATATAGAATACAAAATAGCATTATTTTCGAAGAAAGACCACGTTTTTCGACCCAAATCTTTGTATTAGTAAAAAATCTCAAGCAAATATCTGCACATGTTAACAGAATTAGTACCAGTTTAGAGAAGTCGGATATGACAAATCCTGTGAAACAACTCCACTCGGATTCACTTCGAGGGAGGAGTTGTATCGGAGTGACAACTCTGGAGTGAGTTACCGATCTCTAGGTGAACCAACAGTATCAGTACAAATAACACATCTAAAAAAATATCTAACTATGTTCAGTCAATTTTGCACTTAATTTACCATTGTGTAACTATGTTTTTTTGCTATTTTTCAAAAATTTATCACCTAGTCCTTTTTACCCCATAGGCAGGGTAAAAAAGGACAAAAAGATCCACCAATTTAATTTAAATTTTAAAAAGATTTTATAGAATAATAGCTACTTTATTTAATGAATGAAACGCAGTTTAATTATTATCTTGAAGAATAAAATTAAAAATCATAATTTAAATTTGTTTTTTCAAACATATTAAACAAAAAAATGCATCAACTCTTACTACTATCATGAATCTTAATTTGATAGGTATTTCTAGTTGACTTTAAAATAATCAGTAATTGTATATTGAAATACAATTATTTCAAATAAAGTGCTGCAAATTCTGTTTAAACATATTTTTTGAACACAATTTTATTAAGATCGCATTAGATACAAAGTTCATATGAAACTTTTTCTGAAGAATTCATCAACAGTGTTGGAATAACTAAGAATTTAATTTATCTTTCGTAAAATTCCTTTTTTTTACTTATTTTACATTTTTATTTACTAGTTCCTTATTGTTTACACCTCGCCAGTGTAAGGTTTACGTGGTCTCTTTACCCTAACCACATATAAACTATTCTAGAAGTTATATAAAAAACTGTTGAATCTAACATAAAAATACCAATACAACTTATAAAACAAATAAATAACATTCTAGGTCATCATTTTCAAAATTATACTTGCAGGTAATTTCATTGATTCCATCAATAGATGCTCAAGTTTCATTCAATCCATCAATAGAAATTTCTTCTCTAACCCCATCAACAGAAATTTGCTCAAAACTTTTAGTAATATTTAATACAATTACAATAAAAGTAACAATAATGAAAATTTAAACGTAATAAAAAAAAGTTTTCAAACGAGAAGATGCATTAACGCACGTATTAACCACCAACAGTAAAGAATGCATATTATTTATTTTGAGTTTCAAAAACGAAACTGCAAAATACGAACGTCTTCGAAAAGCATTGTGGTCCCTCGAGTTTTTTAACATACAAAACTTAGACGCCGAAATACGCGTTTACATATTTATGCGAACAAGTATATCGAATAATAAATTCTCTTTATGTGTTGTTTTCACTTTGCATGCACATTGCAGAGTTCTTGCTCCGAGTTTACTTTAAATAAGTACTATTAGCCATTTGGGATTTCAGCTTTGCTCGGGGTTTAAAATCTATATGGCATATAAGATTGCATTGTTTTATCTTTCTAGGAAAAAATAAAGATATTAACTTCTGAAATGAGAAAATGAAGAAACAAATTTACTGTTTTAGCCCCATAGGAATTATTATCCTCGCGTACTTAAGACGTTATAGGCAATGTAAATTAATAAATTAGCAACTAAATAAATAAATGTATACCCGATTTAAGATGATACAAAAAATAGCTATTGCTTTCCATAACACAGCCTTGTTTCTTCAAGTTTTCTTTTTATTGATGCAATAGCTATTATAAAACAAATATTTAGTATTATATCGTCATTTCGATACGTGAACTTTCATCATTTAGCCCAAGAGTTTAATTAAATCAATAATATCAATTTGTATAAATTATCAATTTTTAAATAAAATAATAGTTCAATGAAAGGCTTTGTTTGTTTCAATTAAATCTATGTCCCCAAGTAAAGTTTTCGAAATTTTATAGCAGATACATTTTCTATTAAAAGTAAAGGAACGACCAGCGGGCAAACATGTCTTATTCCTATTTTTAATTTTTGAAAATGATAGATACATTATTCAACCCATGCAAAATATAAATTTCGTGAGTACATTTTTTACAGAGATAACAGTGTATATAACCTTGATCTGGTATTTTGTCGTAAATATTCAGCAGCAAAGTTGAAACAACTATTTATTTAATTTATCTCCTGTAAATTTGTGTATGTGACTTTATTTACTAGTTTTTATTGTTTACATCTTTGACGGGCTAAAACTTCAATTGGTCCCTTTTACCCCACCCACGTGCAAGCTTTTATAAAGGTTATATAAAAAACTGTTGAATCTAACTTAAAATTAACAATTTAACTTATAAAACAAATAAACAAATTATACTTAATTATATTATGGTTTCGTAAACTGAACAACAGTGCTCACAACAAAAAAAAACTTCTGTTATATATTTTCAAATATTGACGTTTATCTCCCCGTAGCAAGGTTATATCTGGTTATACATATTTCAATATACATTCAAATATTGTTGTTAAAAACTTCTTAACTTTACTTGTTTTTGAGATATCGGTGGTGGACCTTTTTGCCCGCGGACCTTTAAGCCCCGCTCTATAAATACATATACTAAAGGAATACATATACTAAAGGAACAATATTACAAAAGCTTTGCTATAAGTATAATTTGAAATAAATCCTCAGTTCATCTAACAAGTAACGAAACTAACAATAAGCGAATTCACATTAATGAGATATAAATAAGTAGTTATATAATAGTATATAATTTTTTCTGTGAGATGTGTCATATACAAATTTAATGTTTTTTAATATTTTACTCAAAAAAATGTCTAACAAAATCGATACATTTATTTCGAACAGGACAAATACAATTACTCTTACGACCACAAGGTTTTGAATACTTGTACCTATGTAAAATGTTTCAAATGACTTTTTATTACCGCGCAGCTCGTGATTACTGTAGAATTTATGTTGTGGCAACAATAACATTTTTTTTCATCCCCGAAAAATCTATTTGTGCAAAAAGGAGACACAGCCGCTCGGTTTGAATTGAATTTTGTGACAATAAACAAATTGTTCGCAAGATCTTTTGTTGATTTAGATTTATTCGAATGTATTTTTTGCATGGAGCGCAGTATGAATGGAATCTCCAGGTAAACACACTAATAAATAAGTGAAATATGGGAAGAAATAATACGTATATTGAATTATGTGTATTTACTGAAACCAACACTTTCGACTACTACCTATGCGGCGCGGAGAAGATATATGACCGTAGTATTTCTGAGAAAAATATGTTTTTATAAAATCGTTCTTATAATCGAAATATGAGATATTAAAAGACAAGAACAAATTATCGTAAAATTCCAACGCATGTATAAACAGAATTTTATGAGTCATGATTATGTCTTCATTTATTGCTTTATATCACTTAGGAATTATATATATTTATATGTATATATATATATATATATATGTATATATATACATCCACGAATATGTCAGTTAGTTTTATTTTATTTTAATAGGCCAGCCTTTCATAATATAATTATAATTTAGATTAATAGTTTATAAAATTAATTATATTTTTTTATATTTATAGATAAATTTTATATAAATATAAAAAACTTTTTAATAAATTAATATTTTGCTGAATAATATAAATAGATAGTTATAAGACTATTAGTTTTCATCTATGTAGTTATATAAATATAAATTGTAATTAATGTATATTTTTCTTGTTACAGGTAAGAGGAGTCATATCTACATTAGTAAATAAAAACTGGACAGGGTAAAGTATTAATTTATTTTGTTAATTTTATGGTATCATGAAGAACTAAATAAATGCCTTAAAAACCTATTTTGTAAGACTACATCCCAGTAAACTTTTACTCTGCAAGTGCTGCAAATATACAGTGGCCAATTTCATTTTTTCCTCGATAATCCTCAACGAGTTCAAGAATAAGAAGCACAGCAATTTACACATTTTTTCATAAGTTTCAATCCAGAATGCTGTAGATTGGCCTTAGTAGAAATCTAATCGCGGATTCTATTACCAAGTTAAATCAAGTGTGACCGCTCGTGCACAGGGATGAACCTTGACAACGCCAATTATGAGCAAAATTCTTAGAAATGGTAATATGAAGACTATCTCATCGATTGTAGATAAAACGCCGATGGAAATCTATCATACAAGATATTACGCAGTATGAAGATGGATTACCATTTGACTCTCAAAATATTTCTTCGGATGACTTCCAAAGTGTAGTGTTAATTTCACAAAATTAAAAGATAATAATATTTTGTTTTTTATTTCTCAAGATTAAATTACAATTGTTCAAAAATTGTATCCGCACACACACACATACATCCATCCATATTTTCTAATGTACGCCAAAATTTTCAGAAGGTTTGAAACGTGTAGATATATAAATATACATATATAAAAATAATATAATATAGATAATAATATAAATATAGATATATAAAAATGTTCTATTAACCAAAGCCTTCTGCAAAAGTAAAGAATAGAATTTTATGTTAATCAAATAGTTTCAAAATTATGGATGATATATAAAAATTATATGTATATTATAGACAACAAGTAAAGGGTCAGATTTAGAAGTTCTAATCGAATCAACCGATTTGAATGATTCAAACAACATTCGATTCCTATTTACGGGAAGACGTGCTGATTAGGTTTTAACCGAGGCAAGTCTAGTCGTTTCGATGATACGGGGCAAAAGTGCTAAAAATGGTAATTCAGATTTTGAGAAAATGGAACGTTCGATTTGAATGATTCAAAAAACACTTCTATTGACGAAATGAATAACTGGTAAAACTTTTAGGAAGGCAGATCTTGCGGTTTCGGAAATACAAAGAAAAAAGTAAAAAAAATGCCATTTGGCGGTCAAAAATGATTGTTCGACATATGCACATCAAATTATGAGATATTTTATAGGAATTTTGATAACAAGTACAAATTTTGTTTTCAATTTCTATGGATTCTGTACCAAGATTTTGAAAGTTTAACTGTTAAACTACGGCGTGGCGCTTACGCACTACGATATTTCGTCCCTAAAATGGCTAATATTTAAAGTTTTCAAAAAATTGTAAAGCTTTCAAAAATTTTAAGTTATGATACGGGAAGTTACAGCAGTTTGCCTTAAGGCACGATTCCATGCCTCGCTAGTTATATTTTCTATACGCCAAATTCATTAATAATTGTTCATAAAGAAATTGCCCAAATCAATTTTCGAAATTAACGGTAAATTTCTAAGGTATGCTAAGTAGCTTAGTAGAATACAGTAAAGAATTTTTCATTTATATTATATCCGGCATTTCGTTTATATGTTATCTTGTGTGTTCGCCAACGCATTTCGGTTGACCACCGCTGTGATAGAAGATCCATGCTCTGATGCATGCATGTTCGAAGAAACTATATAATTATTGATTTATACAAAACTTCTGACAAATTGATGTAACTAAAATAAATGGTCGCATAGGTCTATTGTTTCGATTGAGAAGATTAGAAGTTTGTAGACGTCTATTTGTTGGTTTTATTATCGTCATTAACTTTAACCGTTATCAAGTTTGAAGACTCGAATGACAATTATTTCAGAATGAGCAAAACAATTATTAACATATAAGACATGCGGTAGCGGTACTTAAATTATTTCGCATCCGGGCCACACGCATATAACGCGGGACAAAAATTTTAAATGTGCAGTAATTGGAAACTATTATTAATAATGGATAATTTCGACTGTGCCGTCATGCGAGGAATATGATCTATTAACTGAAAATATGTGTAACAAAATATCGTTTTCCGGGAGAAGAAATGTAACAAACAGGATATTGAATGAGGTTTATCAGTATTTCAGATATATGCTTATCTGAGAATATTTTTTTTACTACGTGATGAAAGATAGGGAAGAAAAATACTATGATTTAAGACTAGAACGATTATTAGTAATGTTATACAAATTGAATTCTAATCTTAAGCAAACAAATAAACTATTAGTTTTACTCGCATAACTACTGTCGATAACAAAATAAAAACAATTATATATAAATATCAAAATTTGATATGTATCAACTTTAATTATAACTATATATATATATATATATATATATATATATAAGAAACCATAAGAATCAACAATTTAACAACACGATTATCACAAAATTTGATATATTATAATATATAATTGATTTAAAATTATAACAAAAAGCATCATAGAATAAGAACACAAACTCTAAATAATATGTTTACCGATCTACTTGTCTAGCAATTTACCTGTTTATCTATTCACCTGCTAACCACCAATCGACCTCCTACTTGTCTACTTTTCTACCTTTCTAATGATGATTCGTAATGATCATTTCAGGCCACCAAATATCAATTTTTTAACTTTTTCCCGACAACTCTGAAACTTTGCCTTCGTAAAAATGTTATCAATTTTAATACAAGTAAAATGTTGTTTGAATAATTCGAATCGTATACTCAGTTCTCTCTAAAACTGCAAGTTTTTGCACTCCTTGCTTCGTATATCTAAAGCGGCTGAACCTGTTTTTTCCAAAAATTAATCACGTCTTTTGAATTAATCTAATCAAATCGTGCATTCTCGCGAAAACGATATTTCCATTTTTTGCATTTTTTCCTCCGTAACTTCAAAAAAGCTACATCTGTCTTTTTCAAGAACTATTTCCCCATGAATAGAAATCGAATGTTTTTGGAATCATTCAAATCGGTTGATCCGCGCTCGCAAGATCATTGACAAAAAATTGTATCTACACAAAACACTTTCACACATACATCAATTTTAACTAAGGTATGCTAAAATATTTAGGAGGTCTTAAAAGTCTTAAAGTCAATAAAGATATCATAATTAGGAAGGAAAATCCTTTGGGTTACCGTAAATTAAGCACAACAACTAGTTAACAACTGGTAACTTGTAAACTAATCGTCGGATTGTCATGAAAATTTAACAGGTATCGTTTGAAGGTTGGTACTTCCTAAAAATCCTATAGATTTTTTGTTAGTAGAGCCACGTGTGTGTCAGCCTCGGGACTTTTTAGCCGATGTAATAGTTTCGCCGACCGTAGTTCAATCAAATAAAAATTGTGAATAGAAAATATATTTGAATTTACAATCTCTTTTAAAATCATACATTTTATATGTGAAATAGTATATATTTTACAACGAAATCCTGAGAAAATAAGCACATTTTCTATTTTCAACTTCCCGTAGGGTAAATTATAGTAATCGCAAAAAAATCGAAAATGAAAATTTTTGCATATCTTTACGTTTCAAATGTTTCTGAACATTTTGGCATACTTCAGAAAAAAATGATGTATGTGTGTGTGTAGTATGTATGTATATATGTTTGGATACAATTTTTCGTCCACGATTTCGGGCGAACAAATCAACCGATTTTGATGGTGCTGATTAGTTTTTGGTGAAGACAGGTTTAGCCGTTTCGGAGATATAGGGCAAAAAGGCACGAAAACGGTAATTCAGTTTTTGGGAGAACGGAGTACTCGACTTGAATGATTCAAAAAACATTTTACTTGTATTGACAAGATGAAGAACTGATTAAATTGTGGGGAAGACAGGTCCCGCGGTTATGGACTCTCAATAAAAATAAGTTAAAAAATGTCATTGGCGGTCAAAAATGTTTATTGGACTTATGCACATCAAATTATCAGATATTTGGTAGAGATTTTCATAATGTGTACACATTTTGTGTAAATTTTTTTGGGTTCCGTATCAAGATTTTTAATTACGGTACGGGAAGTTCCAGCGATTTGCCTTGAGGCACGATGCCATGGACGCCACTAGTTTTACAATGAAATCCCGAGAAAATAAGCACATTTTCTATTTTCTTTATTTAAATTTCCTCGTGTTCGTATTAGTTAGTCCGTCGTTGAACGTGCATCTTATTTCATCTCTTCCGCGATGCTTACTTCGTCTGAATTTATGAAGCTTAACATTGGTGTATGTTAATTGAAAATAATTATTTACGAAACAATGAATTACTGTAACAAATTTCAGCAAGAATGTAAGAAGGGAACTTTGAAATTAATCGCCACGATATTCTCTACAGACCTTCGAACGCGAACGGTTGTAAATCACAATTTATTTAGATCAGGTCAATGTTAAACACTGCGGGTGAGACTTGTGATTTAAACCATTTAACAAGAACGTAATGTAATCGCGAGTTAACCAGCAGACATTGCCGACTCAGCCAATAACGCCGAGTCTTCGCATACATATTAGTAATTTATAGATCCGTTATTATATCCGGTATGTAAACATTAATATGAAATGAAATATTTAATTACAGAATGAGTAAAGTGCGGAATATTTTAATATAAGAAATTCTCAAATGTAATGTGAAATAGAATTAATTAAAAATATGATTTACTTTCATAGGTAAGCGTATCTTTTTTTAGATAAAGATGTGGACGGTATCTTATATAGATATACTTTTGGCCTCGCTGTAGCATTTAGCCACGGACATTTTTAACTTCCCGTAGGTATAGTAATCGCAGAAAAATCGAAGATGAAAATTGTTATATAGCTTTACGTTTAAAAGGTTTCTGAATATTTTAGAAAATTTGTTAGAAAAATTAGATGTATGTGCGTGTGTGTATGTTTTTTTTATGTATAGCAAAGGAAATGCCTTTATGCATACCAGACTGGTGTTCTGTTTGGGTATGTCGAACCCAATAACGCCCTGGTATAATACCGACTAAAACCTCCACTTTGCCCTTGCCTCTGGTCCCCACGGAAACCGTAGTTAGGCATTACTTGGTGGGGGGAGGATCTAGAATGTTATAATTCTTCACTTGATTTTATACTCATCTTTTAAATGGGCGAAGTCCCATTCGTCCTTTCGTGTGTGTTTGTGTGTGTGTGTGCATATACAAATTTTCGTCGACGATTTCGGGAACACCGATCAACCGATTTGAATAATTCAAAAAACATTAGATTCGTATTATAAGGAGACGTGATGATCGATTTTTGTCGAAGGCAGGTCTAGCCGTTCCGAAGATACGGGGCAAAGAGTGCCAAAAACGGTAACTCACTTTTCAAAAGAACGAAGCGTCCTTTTACAATAAATCAAAAAACATTTTACTTGTATTGACATGAAGAACTGATTAAATTTTTGGGAAGGCAGGTCCAGCGGTTATAAACTCTCAATAAAAATAAGTTAAAAAAATGTCATTTGGCGGTCAAAAATGTTTAATGGACATATGTACATCAAATTATCAGATATTTTATAGAGATTTTAATAATGTGTACACATTTTGCGTAAATTTTTAATCAAGATTTTTAATTACGGTACGGTAAGTTCCAGCAATTTGCCTTAAGGCACGATGCCATGCACCCCACTAGTTTTATTATTATTTTCTATTATATTTGGTATAAAAATTCACCATTATATAGACAATCATGGACTCGATCTGAGGAGCTATGCCCGTCGCCACACAAAAAATTATAATATAATTTACTATTCTACTGTTATAATAAGAATTCAGAATTGGATCTGATCTTAAGATTTTTTTAATTAGAGTTTGCTTATTTAGAGATATTTGCTTTTTAAAGATTGTAAAAATATATTAGTACTATTTGAGCTATTTTTTGTGCAGCATATAAATCCTTAATTTTTTTATAAGAACAGATCTAAACCTTCAAGATTGATTTAGAAAATGTCTTTTGTAGTTACCTTTTCGTAAAACAACGCCTGTTGACTTTTTTTGGTGCATATATATACACACAAACACACACACACACACACACACATATATATATATATATATATATATATTATAAAGTGTATATTTGTTGAGTATTGTTTACATGCGTGGCTTGTGCAAATAACGATGTCGAGCAAGAGTATATACAGTTGTTCATTGAGTGAATGATTATAGAATGCTTTAAAATAACACCAGGCAATCATTTTTATGAGGTGCCAGGTAGGCCTTTAAGATTATATTGTTTCTTATACATTTCCCATACCAGCAACACTGAATCTTTGATTTTATCATTACCATTAAGTCTTCTTGAGGTATATATATAACATAATAAACAAAGTATATAATAACATAATAAACAAAGAAATTCACGTAAACACATGCATATCACACTAGTATATACACCTTTTCGATCTTGCACGGTTTTGAAAATATTTTTTTTAACCAAATTTATTCAATTTGCATTTAAACGAAATTAGAAACACTAAACTATTATTTGCTTATATCTACAATAACATTTTCATTGCTTTACTATAAAAAACAACACTACAGGATGTATGTTACAGTTACGAATTTTTAATGGACTATTTCAATGATGGAAATCTATTGAGATTGGAACTTCCCGTTTTATGATCAAAACTTAATGTTATGTGTGTATAAGCTAGTTTGTTTGACATATCAAAACAAAGAACATCATCGTTTTTAAATTTCGTTTTTAATTAGTGTTTATATATAATTGATAGAGTTAATTTATTCAAGATGAACTAATAACAGAATCATATTTTACAAAATTTTTAATTTATAAAAATAAATTATAGTTCGACAATGGCTAAAGATGAAAATAAGCTAGAGAGTAAAAAAAGGTTATATCTGTACAAACAATTTTTAATTTAGTAAACTATGTTAAAATCTCATTGCGTTTTTCATTCTTTGTTATTATTAGTGGCTACAATAATATTTATATTTGTTGCCATAACAGCGCATATTATTAATTATTATCAAGTCAGGAAAACTGTTTTCGAACATTTGGAGAGTTTAAATATTTGATTTTTTTCTTGAATGACGATATATATATATATATATATATATATATATATATATATTGTATACACACATACACATTTCATAAATAATATATAACAAATATTTAAAATTGGTACGTAATTAAAATTATTAATTGAAAACTGCGATGAAAATATGATGAATTCAATAATTTTAATCACATTTCGAATATAAAAGAAGATGCATGTAAATGATTAAAATTGAATTCAAGTATTATATACTGTAATACTGTATACTGTAATAGAGTACTGTGTTTAAATTAGTACACATACACATACACATACACATATAAATATAAATACACATATATATATATATATATATATATTATATATTATATGTATATATGTAAAATATATATTTACATACATATAAATATTATAAGGGTGTATTAAAAAGCAATGTGCCCACGTATATTGCAATTCCATTGAATCTCCCTTGTGCAATCATCAAATATTTGTGAGCTATTACATATTTGTTTTGTATATGCAGTAAATGCTATTCTGTACCAAAATATAAAAGAGGGTAGTATTTTATTTTGAATATCCAGAGATTTTATTAAAAGATAAAATCAAAGATCCATTGCTATATCATTTTTATTTAACAAAATGATACGTACTGCAGGATTTTATTAAATATATACATATATATTATATGTATATATATATATATATATATATATATATATATATATATTTGTACCTACATATAATATAATTACACTTATTTGTGTAGTCATTAATAAGTTATAAAATATTTCAACTACTAATTTTGATGAAATTCCATGCAGAGTTTGCGAAGTATAATAGTATACTGTAATTTTAGATTGAATTCAGTGCGTTCATGTCTTTTGGGAGTCTAAACTTGTTCCTACATAATATATTTGCATTGTATATTTACAACTGATTTAATATGCATAGTAAATAAGGAAATGTATGATATATTACATTCAGTAATTTGTAACAAGCTTTTAGGCGATATATATATATATATATATATATATATATATATATATATATATATATGAGATTCAGTCTTCAGGCCAATACATCAATCTATACAATAAAAAAATCATTTTTATTGTATAGATATTGTATTATAAAAAAATTTATATATTTGTTCCGATTTGAAGTGACAAGAATTGTTTTTTATCGTACATTTGTGAACAATTATCATTATGAAATAATTAGGATTACTACAATTACATAGTCCACTGAGGATGACACAAAACTATGTGTCGAAACGTATGGAAACAATAAAAATGTTTTAAAAATCATACAAGTTTTTAATTGATGTATTGCCCTGAAGACTGAATCTCACATATCTCAACATCAAAGTTATAAAAATTTAACATATATATATATATATATATATATATATATCCTAAAACCTCTCAATTTATATATATATATATATATATACAGTGTGTCCCAGACCTTGACGTCAAGCCGAAACGGGGTGATACCTTAACTACCCCCCAAAAAATTAGAAAAAAAATATTTCACGTTGTTCAGAAATCATGAGCTTTTAAGTGCAATCTAGAGCTTTGATGAAATTACAACCATTTTTTGGTTATAATGGTTATTTTTTTATTAATTTTTATACTTTTATACAACTATAGAACCGTAACCGCGAATAAGATTTCTAGGACCATAGTAAAAATAATAACACATTGGCAAGTTTCAATTGGGCTTTTATTTTTTTACTCGAAAATGAAATTATCAAGTACTTTACCATTTTACAATCCTGATTAAATGCGCCAATTTTTGGTGAAACTTGCCTACACACTTTAGTAAATTTTTTTTAAAGGATTGCCTCTCAATATCGACCGATTTTGAGAAATTTTAAGTCATAGTTCAACAAGTCTTTTTTCTTTAAAACTTGGGGTAATTGTGTTATTATTCTTTATCGTGGTCCTAGAAATGTTTTTCACGGTTATGGTTCCAAAGTTTAAATTGACAAAATTCATAAAAAATAACCACAATAACTGAAAAATTGTCATAATTTCACCTAGGCTCTAGGTTGCACTTAAGCTCATAATTTCTAAACAACGTTATTTTTTTTTTCTGACATTTTTCGGGACTGTTAAGGTCATACTATCACCCCGTTTCGGCTTGATGTCAATGTTTGGGACATTTAGTATATATATATATATATATATATATATATATATATATATTAGTGATGTGCCAAGTCGAATCAAGTGATTCGAATCATTCGAATCAACCCTTTAACGACTTGATTCGAATCAGATTTTACTTGATTCGAATCAACTCGTATCAAGCCGCGAAATATTTACTGTGTGCATGTATGAACACAAATTTTCATAAATATAAAAAAAATGTTTTAATTTAATTCAATATTATAATAATATAAATAATAATAATAATAAATATAAAAAAATTTAATAATAAATATAAAAAATAAATCTTGAATTAAATCATGCGAGCCACCCGGCTTTAATACGCTTAAATGTATCACCCGACTCCAATTTTTATGACTTTAACCGCATTCATTGTCTTCAAGTCGATATGCATTCATCCGAGTTCCTATGACTCGAACCGACTTATTTCGACTTCAAGTCGCTATGAATTTATCCGAGTTCCTAAGACTCAAACCGACTTATTTCGACTTCAAGTTGCTATGAATTTATCCGAGTTCCTAAGACTCAAACCGACTTATTTCGACTTCAAGTCGATATGAATTGATCCGAGTTCCTAAGACTCAAACCGACTCATCCCGACTTCAAGTCGTTATGAATTTATCCGAGTTCATATGACTCAAACTGAATCATACAGACTTGAGTTCGAAACATGTGTCCGTGTTTAGCGTATCGACTTATCAAGATGCTGTGCGTATGGGTCTTGAGTGTTTGTTTATTTTTGACTAAGCGCTGAGAGCAAATTTGTTCATGAAATATCAAAAACTCATTTAGATAATAAATACGCGATTTAGATTTTAATAAATTACACAACGAGTTTTATACACATACAAAATTATCATATTTTAATTATGCAAGTAATGGCAAATTCACACAAATGAAATAATATCAATCTTTACAGTAGTGAATTGAATTTTAAGTCATTCGTAAGACGTTAGATTCAGCCCCCTGTTTAGATTAGATCTAAACAATCAATAATATACACATGCATTTGTTCAACGTAACATTAGGAATATTGTTTTATATGCTTTAGTGATAGAGAAGTGTTTGGTTATATTTTACTGTAAATTCACTTGAAATATTAGTTATATTTGTAGCTAGTTTATTATTATATATAATATAAATGTATTCATCTCTGCACTTTTTGGAATTAATTGCTTACTAAATTAATTATTTCACTTATAAAATTATTAAAATGATATTATTTCTTCTCTTAAATTATAATTGTTCATATATGAACTTGATTCGAATTGATTCGAATCAGGTTTTTTTCTGATTCGAATCATTCGAATCAGGAAATTTTCTAGTCGGCACATCACTAATATATATATATATATATATATATATATGATTTAGTAGTTAATTTTGATGTTGAAATATATGAGTGAGTTCTTGAGGGCGATACATCAAACAAAGAAAAGCCAAAGATTTATAAAATAATCTTCATTTCCAAACGTTTCGACATTCAATTTAATGTCATCATCAGTGGATCTAAAAACAGTATGAAAATTAGCATATCTAGGTAATTATAATATATGTGGATTGGTAAAGTAACTATACAATAAGAGAAAAATTAACAAATAGCAACACTTAACAACAAATCAAATATAAAAGATAGGAAAGGTAGTAGAGACTAGAATTAAATAAATAATTAAAAAGTATAGGCAAAAATATTTAAGTACACTCATATAAACTTACGCATATATACATATATGTACGTACACATATACACACATATACATATACATATATATACATATATATATATATATATATACATGCATATATCCATATACACACACATACAAACATATAATACACATATACATATACAGATACAACAATATATACCTATATATGTACACATATACATGTACGACTATACACATATGAATATACGTATATACATATATGCAACGTGCATGCATATTCACAACGACGTACATGTACATGTATGAACCATACATATACTCATACCTATCTATGTAACTATAGCTATACACGTATACACATACATATACGCATAAACATGTATATACACATATATACACACATATATATATACATATATATACATACATATATATATATACACACAATACATATATATATACATATGTACATAAATGCTCACAAATATATATATATATATATATATATATATATATACATATATATATATATATACACATACATATATATATATATATACATATACATATATATATACATATATATATATATACACATACATACATGCATATATACGTATATATAATTACATGTATACACATATAAATATGCACATACATACAAACATACATGTAAATAAGCAATGTACATATATATACATACATACATACAAATACATATATATATATATATATATATATATATAAACATACAATATATGTAAACTCGTATATATGTAAAGCAAACAAATTATTTATGAAGATGGATAATACATATAAAATACAAGTGGACTTACATTACGTTGGTTAGTTACATATAGAGAAGTGTACACAGCACTAGAGATTTGGCACTAACATTTATACAACTAACTTGTCAGCACTATGCATTTTTTTATATAATTTTTTTGTATGATGTAAACAGAAAAATGATAGTTTTATTGAACAAAAATGTAAGTAGAATTATGTAATTTCTGCCACGACTTCTGTACTTTGCTAGTACCGAGGCATGTATAAAAGTCACCACATGTTTTGAGAGATTTTTAAGGGTCATTCCAGGATTGTTATGGGCGGGTAGGTAGAAAATTAATTAATTTTAGATGCCATCACTGCTAGATGGGACGAAATCTCTTGTCACACAACATTATCACTGCATTGGTTTCTCGAGTCCATAAAATTCATAGTTTCGAATACTTATTTCGAATTCAACGACCATTTTTACCTTCAAATATTTGGCACACCTATGGGTTCTCCTATTTCCCCTTCACTCGCAGAAATTGCTTTACAACACTTAGAGTTGAAAGTTTTTAATTCCTACAATCTAGACCTTCATTTTTATTACAGATATGTTGATGACATCCTTACTTGTGTTCCTGTTAAAAATTTCGAACTCTTACTTCATAGTTTTAACTCATTTAATGAGCATCTCTCCTTTACGTTTGAAAAAGAACAAGAAAATTCTATCAGCTTTTTAGACGTAAAAATTATAAAAACCGCAGACAATCGAATTATCACCAATTGGTTCCAAAAACCTACTTGGTCGGGTAGGTATTTAAATTATCATTCTTACCACCCTTCTAGCATGAAGATAGGCACTATTATTAATTTAGTCGACCATGCCATCCTACTCTCAGACAAACAATTTTGGCCCTCTAACTTATCCCTCATCCGCACAACTTTAATTAACAACTCATATCCACCGCACCTCATCAACTCCGTCACCTCCAACAGACTTAAAACCCTCAACAGTATGCATTCTTCTTTTTCCCCAGAAAAAAATTCTAAAGACAATAACTATATAGGCAACGTTTGTTTACCTTACGTAAAAGAACTTTTTCCAGTGTGGAAAAAACTTTTTCATAAGGTAGACATCAGACTAACCTGCAACATAGATCTAACTCTTAAATCCCTCTACACAAACCTGAAATCTCCCACTAGTATAGAACGTACTTCCAACATTGTTTACAAAATAAATTGCAATGATTGCCCTTCTACTTACATAGGTGAAACCGGACAAAATTTAATAAAAAGACTCAAACAACACGACAATAATTCGAAAAACCCCAACCAAAACCAAACTATGATAACAGAACACATAAAAAATTTCAAACACTCCTTTAACTTTTATAATGCCAGTATTCTCTACCATGAACGGAACACCATTCAGAGACGTTTTGCAGAATCTTGTTTCATATCAATATGTGACCACGTGGTGAACAAAAGATCGGATTCCTCCTTACTCTGCGATAACTACCAAGTAATACTAAATAATGTTTCCAAATTTATCTCCTCTGAACAAAACTAATTGACCTTACTAACCTTGCCAACACTTCCTAGTTTAACTTCGGCCTTGATACCCGAGCTTTACCTACTCATACATAGCAAATTTTGAATAAACCTTAAAAAATTTTTATTTTAGATTTTTGAGTTATTAGTATAACTACTTAGTAATACTAAATAATATTTCCATTTTTTTTTTCTCCTAATTCTAACCATACAAACCTAGCCTAACATTACTAGTTTCAACTTCCGACTATTTTCTACCTACCCGCCCATAACAATCCTGGAATGACCCTTAAAAATCTCTCAAAACATGTGGTGACTTTTATACATGCCTCGGTACTAGCAAAGTACAGAAGTCGTGGCAGAAATTACATAATTCTACTTACATTTTTGTTCAATAAAACTATCATTTTTCTGTTTACATCATACAAAAAAATTATATAAAAAAATGCATAGTGCTGACAAGTTAGTTGTATAAATGTTAGTGCCAAATCTCTAGTGCTGTGTACACTTCTCTATATGTAACTAACCAACGTAATGTAAGTCCACTTGTATTTTATATGTATTATCCATCTTCATAAATAATTTGTTTGCTTTACATATATACGAGTTTACATATATTGTATGTTTATATATATATATATATATATATATATATATATGTATTTGTATGTATGTATGTATATATATGTACATTGCTTATTTACATGTATGTTTGTATGTATGTGCATATTTATATGTGTATACATGTAATTATATATACGTATATATGCATGTATGTATGTGTATATATATATATATGTATATATATATGTATATGTATATATATATATATGTATATGTGTATATATATATATATATGTATATATATATATATATATATATATATTTGTGAGCATTTATGTACATATGTATATATATATGTATTGTGTGTATATATATATATGTATGTATATATATGTATATATATATGTGTGTATATATGTGTATATACATGTTTATGCGTATATGTATGTGTATACGTGTATAGCTATAGTTACATAGATAGGTATGAGTATATGTATGGTTCATACATGTACATGTACGTCGTTGTGAATATGCATGCACGTTGCATATATGTATATACGTATATTCATATGTGTATAGTCGTACATGTATATGTGTACATATATAGGTATATATTGTTGTATCTGTATATGTATATGTGTATTATATGTTTGTATGTGTGTGTATATGGATATATGCATGTATATATATATATATATGATTTAGTAGTTAATTTTGATGTTGAAATATATGAGTGAGTTCTTGAGGGCGATACATCAAACAAAGAAAAAAAATTTCTTTGTTTGATGTATCGCCCTCAAGAACTCACTCATATATATATATGTATATATATGTATATGTATATGTGTGTATATGTGTACGTACATATATGTATATATGCGTAAGTTTATATGAGTGTACTTAAATATTTTTGCCTATACTTTTTAATTATTTATTTAATTCTAGTCTCTACTACCTTTCCTATCTTTTATATTTGATTTGTTGTTAAGTGTTGCTATTTGTTAATTTTTCTCTTATTGTATAGTTACTTTACCAATCCACATATATTATAATTACCTAGATATGCTAATTTTCATACTGTTTTTAGATCCACTGATGATGACATTAAATTGAATGTCGAAACGTTTGGAAATGAAGATTATTTTATAAATCTTTGGCTTTTCTTTGTTTGATGTATCGCCCTCAAGAACTCACTCATATATATATATATATAATATATATATATATATATATATATTTATAATAATTTATAATATATATTATTATAATATAATTAATATATATATATAAGATTCAGTCTTTAGAGCAATACATCAATTAAAAACTTGTATGAACTTATAACATTTTTATTGTTTCCGTTTTGACACATTGTTTTGTGTCATCTTCAGTGGACTATGTAATTGTAGTAATCCTAATTATTTCATAATAATAATTGATCACAAATGCACAATAAAAAACAGTTCTTGTCACTTTAAATCGGAACAATTATATAAATTTTTAAAATGAATTTTGTATTGTATAGTACATGTCGCAAAGATCGTTGTCCGATGCGGCAATGGGATCATATATATAATATATAAACATTTCCCGAATGTTCTAAATACATTTCTGTGTTCATGTTCAATTATAGTGAACTGAAAATCCAGTAGTAAAATCCTAATTAAATCAATACCAATTGATATCAACATGTAGTAAAATGCAAATTTTATTATCATCGTACGAATGCAGTACAGATTACTCCCATCCGACATGTATACATTGCCTTGGTCGTGTTTTAACGGCCGTATACACATGTGAAAACAAATAAGATGGATATAATTGGAGTTTCGGACCCGCGCCGACGGTTATCTCCTTGTTGACATACCGTATCCCTGTGCGTTCCAGAAAAAAATGTTATTTCACAATCTACATATCATTTGTCAATGCTTATATATCACAGACTGCGTGGCTGGTATAAGAATTATTTGTTCTGCTACAGATATGCGCGCGGCCGAGCTTACTTATTGTCACTGACGATGAGATAAAGTCCGCCGATAGCGAGAGCATGAGATAGTTCAAAGAACAGGAACCTGTTTAATAATTGATTTTCAATGTTACGTGTTCTAATTTGTGCATCTAATTATACAAAGATTATTGACGCGACGCCGATGCAATCGTGATATAACATTATATTAGGACGACGTTGATGCAGTCGCGAATTAATATCAGTACGCGAATAAAAAGAAACAAATGATCTCTATCGTACATCTTATTACTTTGTAACGACTTTGAGGAGTACATAAAACTTGAACGACATTAATTTATGTGACATTTTTTGTAAGAGGTACTTCAGAACAAACATAAAAATGTGAAACAAAAAAATTAGCAATTGCAAGTAGATCGTAAGGACTAACATAGTATCAAAATTAAAAAATTATAGATATTAGTATAAAATAAATTGTAATAATTCTTTTTTTGAAACTTGTATATGAAATTTTCTTATGTAGGATAGAGCAGGGCACATTAACATTATATTGTGAAAACCAAACCAATATCACAACAAATAACATATATCAAACAAACGACTATATGACTATGTTCAGTAAAACTCCCAGCTTTGTAGAAATACGTTCTTTTGCTGTTTTTCAAAAATTTGTTACCTGGTCGTTTTTACCCCATAGGCGAGGTAAAATGGGACGACCAAAACGCAAACAGGTCCAATGCCTCATTTTTAATTTTAAGGGATTTTACAATATAACAGCTACATTACTCAACCAATGCAAAATATAAATTTCATAGGTACATTTTTTACAGAGAGAACACTGTATATAACCTTGATCTGTCAGAAATATTCATCAGCAGGGTTGTAATAACTATTTATTTAATTTAATTCTTGTAAAATTGCTTTTGTTAAAATTAATTTGCGTTATTACTTACTATTTTCTATTGTTTACACTTTGCCAGGGTAAAAGTTTAGTTAGTCCTTTGTACACGCAAAGCTTTTATAAAGGTTATATGAAAAACTGCTAAAATTAACATAAAATTAACAATACATCTTATGAAATAATTAAATAGCGTATACTCAAAAATTAGGTCTCGTAAACTAAGCATAGTGCTCACAACCAAAAAATAACAACAAAAGAAAATATTTTTGTTATGGATTTTCAATTATTGCCATTTTTCTCCTGATAACGTAATAGTCGAGGTGATGGCTGGTTATGTATGTTTTTCCTTAACTTTACTTGTTTCTTTACCTTAACTTCTGAACATTTTAATAAATTCACGTTTACAATACTGTAGGTAATGTTAGTGATGTTATCTATTATACCTAGACTTTGAGCGAATATCAAGCACTAAAATTGATGATTGATGATTCACATTTGAAATTACAAAGGTAAATTAGATAAGAAGTAATTATTATAATTAAGGGTGTATAATGAAATTTTACTTCTGACTTTTATTTTAGGATATTGGTGTATGAGACTTCCAATGATCTCGACTTATTTTAAAATATCGTTCTCTCGATCTTTATTTTTTAAAAAAAAACTAAATGTTTAAGCATGATTTTGTTGTGAAATGTATTCTTTATTTCGCTTGGTAGTTGGTTTGCGTTATCATAAAAGAATCAATAAAAAATTAAGCACTTAATGCGGTGTATCAATCTCGCAATCGAATTCTTTTGACAACAGTATTTATTCTAACCGAAGATGAATGACATTTGTGATATCGATCAAGATCAAATTTTTCGAAACCAACAAGTTATGTGTTTCAAATCTCAAATGCTAACCGCATAACCGCAAAGAATATCATAAAATGTTATACGTGAGTTAAAACATGTGTTTCTTAATAATTAATATTTGTATACATCATGTTTGGTGGTTCTTGTATAATATGATAATGAAATTGGTAACGCACATTTATCATTGAAGAGGTTAGTTTTTTATTATATGGGATAATAAATAAGGAATTCTTAGAAATCTAAACTATAACATTTTTGATAAATGAGTCATGACAAAAATATTTTAACAATTTTTTGGAGTATATATCTCATTTCATTGGTATTTTGAAATGGAATTTTCAAGAATTAAGTGATTTAGAAGTTTGATAATTGGAATATAAAAATAAGTTGTAATTATTATTTTACAATTAGTTATATATATAAATATATATATATATAAAAGTATATATGCAAAATATAGTCCAAATTACACGCAAGAGTCACAAAAATCTGGAATTTTCAGTCTAATTTGAAATAAATTTAGGTAGAATTTTGCCTTTTGATTTGTTCCTTAACTGAATATTAAATCTACAACGTACCATTCTGACTATATAACATCAGGACTAATCAAACTTCAGAAATTTCAATTATTAATTATTTTTATCTTTTCATAATCAAATGGTCGTTACAAAAACAATTTATCGAACACAGAAACAATTTATTATAAAAACATTCTCACAATAATATGAGTAATTGGATCAAACAACAATCACAAACGTGAAATATTTTTCTACTATGCTCATGAATATTTTATAAAACTTTTTATGAGTTGTACAAACCTTGAGCTATGTTTCCGAATTATTTCTTTGTTATGACATTCCTAGAAGGGTTTTTCGTTTATGTTCTGTAATCTTTACTCACAACAAGTTTTAATGCTGCTTTGTTAGATTTGTCAAACGTGTTATAAGTTTTATAAAAGATAAAAAATGAATCCTCATAAAATGTCATACGAATATTCTCATAAAAGCAGATTATGGTTTTTATTATAATTACTTGAAATATATAAATATGTTTGTATATACAAAGTATATTGTGAGAGGGCTTTAGTGTTTATAGATTAATACACACACATATAAATGGAAGTTCGGGCGTCATCCTGCGTAGTTCAAGGTATTCAGAAACGACAATGTTGCCATATAGAAGTATATATGTAGTAGAACTTTTTTTATCCGGATCTTGGTTATACGTATTCGCGATTATCCGGACTGCCATATGCCATATGCATGTACAAACCTATAATTCGGATTTTTGTATGTAATGTAATCTTAGAAAATATATATGTACATACATAAGAAAGTTTCAAATTATTAATAAACATTGTAATATTTAATAAATACACAACATTATTCTTCATACATTCGATTATCCGGATTTTCGATTATCCGAATGCCTATCGACAACAATTAATCCGGTTAATCGAGATTCTACTGTAGAATATGGACTGTATAATATAGGTATAATTGAGATCGTATTTTAGGATTTCGATAGCTAAATCTTAAGTGAAGTATCAGGAAAGTGATTCCGTAACTGGGGAGCATCTCTTACTGAAACCTCAGCGTAAGCGATGATGTCCGACGTAAGCGTTATCTTTTTCGATTTCCTCAATTTTCCAGTTGAGAGAAACGCGAGGGAATCCGCGGCGCCCTTAGCCCTTCGCCTCTAAAAACTTGATTCGCGACGGACCGGAGATTGTCGTAGGGATTCCGATCGAATAGTCGATCCTAAGTACCGTGAACCAATATGAGACGGAATCCGAAAAACTATATAATGCGGATTTACGGCATCGATTTATTTAAAAGGTAGAAAGTTTGATTCTTTTCTATTTTCCGACCAAACTAATTCGATAAAAGCAGCAAAGAGCAAAGTTCCCTTTTTTATGGAGACCCGAGAATAGTAAAAGCTCAAAGGAGAAGAGCAATAATTTGTCTTAAGATTTATCAGAGATAAATTGCACAGAATTGTCTATAACTCAGTATAATGATATAAAACAGAATTAAATCTAATTCGTTTACTGATATTCAGACATATCTCATATATTCGTATTTGCCTGTGCGATGATAAAGCGCTCTTTGGCCAAATTCAGAGCATTTAAATCATTACCCTTATATTTATAATATCTTATAAAATTCCAAACCTCTACGTACTTTATGCGTTGAATATTATTATTGAATCTATTTTAGTTTACTAATTGGTTTAAATATAGTTTCGAATTGAGTAATTTTAGATTATCTTGTCGTATATATATTTGTAATTTTATTGATAAAAATCGTAAATCCTTAAAAGTGTGTGTACATTTCTTAGAATAGTATTCGGTTTTAATAAAACATGCAATATATTTAGTTTTATATTGAAAGCGCACCATCTGGAGTGCATCGTTGAGGGACGTTCGTAATAAAGTATCAATGGAGTATTACATTTTATTCTAATATAAACTGAATTCTCGAAGTCTAAATCTTGAAGTAGCCAATAGTCGAACAGATATTTAATTTATTATTTCTGATATATAAGTGTTATATACATATAGATTTTAGATTTACACACACACACAGGGCCGGATTTAGAAATTTGGCGCCCCGGGGCACTGACAAAAATGCCGCCCCATCCCTGAAATTTTATGAACTTTCGAACTTCTTTTTAAAGCAATCGCGCTGCTTCAGCTGCGAGGGACAAAATATAGAAGCGCGAGAGCGCCGCGTCGCAATTTAACGGATAAACAATGTTACAGAACTTATATAAATATAAACAAAATTTATACTTATTATTATAATATCTTTAAAATATCTGATAATTTAATGTGCATATGTCTTATGATCACTTTTGTTCGCCAAATGTTTCTTTCTTTATTGGATCATCGAAACCGCTAAACCTGCCCCCCACAAATTTAAGCAGTTATTTATTCTGTATTTTTTTTACTGTTATTGGACGCTTTTTTCTCAAAAACTGAATTATCATTTTTGACATTTTGGCCCGTATCTTCAAAACAGTTGGACCTGCCTTGACCAATAACTAATTAGCATGTCTCATTATCAATAGGAATTGAATCATAAATCGGTTGATTCGTGTTCTCGAAATCGACTTGAATAATTAAAAAATATTAGATTTGTATTGATGGGGAGACGTGTGCTGATTAGCTTTTGGTACAGGCAGTTACGGAAAATGGTAATTGAGTTTCGATATTTCTCCTCTGAAATAGCTACGCAGCGCGATTGCTTTGCAAAAAGTTCATAATTTTCGAAAAATTTCAAAATACAAAAAATGTGTTTTAGAAGCCTTTTTTTTCATTTTTCTATAAAATGTTAAAGCTCTTTATAAAATGTAATTTTCAGTACAGGATGTTTCAGTAATTTGTCTTAAGGCACAATGCCATGAGTCACTAGTTTAAATTTTTTTTTGACACTATAAGCACTTCCAAGTGCACAAATACGTCATTTTAAAAGGGCTCGAGAACTGAAGAACATATATTTCCTAAACTTTCAGCTTGTTTACGGATCTTTATATTAGCCAAATTGCCAAATTTGATAACTTATTAACCAATTTGATAATGGCAAGGCAAAATAATAAATTTTAGTTATCGTTTATTTCAACCCAAATTTTGCATTGCAATCGTATTATGTTTTGTTAATTATATTTCTTGAAATAAAAAATGTTGTTAAAAAAAATTTCTTATATTGTATAGAATTTTTTTCTCACTGTCCAAATTTTGCCGGCCCCCAAAATTTGCCGCCCTGGGCAGTAGCCCCGATTGCCCCTACGGTAAATCCAGCACTGCACACACATGCACACGCCTATTTATAGAGAAGAAAAAGTCTACCATCGATATCTCAGAATGAGTAAAATTAAGAATTTTTTTAAAACAATATTTGAAAGCAAAGAAAAAACATATATAACTAGACATTACCTTAATTCTTACTATAGTCGTTATCGGGAGAAAACGAAAACAAAAGTATTTTCTTTCGTTGTTAGTTTTTTGCTTATGAGCTCTGTTGTTTAGTTTATGGAACATTGATATAATTTTTAAGTATACGGTTTATAAGATGAATTGTTAATTTTAAGTTAGGTTCAACAGTATTTTATATACAACCTTTATAAAAGCTTACATGTGGATTGGGTTGAAAGGACTAACTTAACCATTACCCTGGCAAAGGTGTAAACAATAGAAAATAGTAAATAGAAAAGTAAATTAAGATAAAAAAGCAATTTCAAGTTATATAAATAGTTATTCTAAATCTACTGATGATTATTTCTGACGAAATACCAGATCAAGGTTATATACAGTGTTATCTTTGTAGATAATGTATCCATCAATTTTATATTGTACATTGGTTGAACAATGTAGCTACTATTTCGTAAAATCTATTTAAAATTAAAAATAGGATATTGAACCTATTTGTTTCCAGACTGTCTCATGTTACATGATGTAAAATTTTTGAAAAGCAATCAGCAAGTAAAACATATACAGTAGAACTCCAATTATCCGAACTCCGACTATCCGAATCGCCGATTATCCGAATCACTTTCAGAAAAAAAAATTGTCCAAAAAAAGTCTAAGTGCGCTATTATTCTTCCACCCGCGAAGCCAGTGTGGGCACATTGTTTTGATTAGCCAGTGTGCTTACATTGACGGAGATGTTTAAAATACAATGATTTTTATTTCTAAACTTGTACATAAGTACATTTTATTTATATTTAAAACATGTGAAAATATCATGTTTCTTTCATTTAATTCAATAAAAAAAATAGTGCAATATCAAAACGTAACTTTTTTCTCTCCAATGGCATTTTTTTTAAAAAAACTCCGATTATCCGAATATATGATTATCCGAATGGGTCGCCATCCCCATTAATTCGGATAATTGGAGTTCTACTGTATCTTCGATAAAGAATTAGCTGAGAGTTTTACTGAACATAGTCAGACAGTTGTTCGTTTTACACGTATTATTTGTTCTGATATAATTAGTTTGGTTTTGACAATATAATTGCTCAAAGGCAAATTGAACCTTTGTGTCCCGCCCTATAAGTAAAATATGTTTCGTATACTTGATACTCTATTCCTTGAATGTTTCTTCTGCAATTTTTTGCAATCGTATGGTCTGATACCATTCGCATTCGACCGAACAGTAAAATAATTTGGATTACTTTGAAATATCAGTGAGTTATTTCATGCGTCTGCAGATTACTGCTACGTAGGACGATATCGGTCGCGAAATTGTCCCCCAGTTTTGTCTCGTGGGTTTACTTAGCGCAGCGGCGAGAAATGCGAATGCCCAACGCGCGTGTAATTTGTTTCGATTTCATGCTCGAGTTTCCTCCGTTCGGATATCTCGCTATTACAATGCAAGCAAGGAGGCTTTCCCTCGAAGTCCGCCGCAATCTTGACGCCCGTGGGGTGGCGAGGAGCCGAAATTAACCTTAAGGGAATACACCACAGTTTAGACAAAACTCCCTTCTCTATTAACTTCCGTAATCCTACATGTGCACAGTGAAAAACAATGTATTTTTTTAAAATCCGTTAATGAATAATTGTTCGATTATTTTAAAATGTACGTTGACTCTTGTGAAAAATATACTGCCTACAGTTATTGGAAAGTATTATTTTTATAATTTTTATGAAAGTATGTTAGCTTGATTATGAGAAGAATAAAACAATAGAAACATGACATCTCGTAAATTGTAAACTATCATATTTTTGCAACACGCAGAAGTGAGATTTTACATACCAGACTAGGAGAAAAACTAAAACTAAAACACAACTAATAGAACTAATCGATTGAAAAATGCCTTAGAACTAATTGCAGGAGGACAAACAAGTAAATTGGTAAAAACCATTGTGTTTCTACAATTAGTGCTAAAGGATTTTTCAATAGATTATTTAGCTGATTAGATTTTTAGCTGAATGATGAGACACACCAGATCTCGAAATGTTGAAACCATAGTCAATATTTCCTTTTATGTTGACGAATTGGTTGTTTTACTATATATCAATATGTTTCAACGTCGAACAATATACAGGGTGTCCCAGAACTCAACGTCAAACCGAAACGGGGTGATAGCACTGTACTGATCGTAACTGTCAGGAAAAAAAATAGAAAAGAACTTTATCTCACCTTGTTCGGAAATTATGAGTTTTTAAGTGAAACCTAGACCTTTGGTTAAATTGTGATCACTTTTAGGTTATTGTGGTTAATTTTTATTACTTGTGTAATAAAATTTGGTACCGTAACCGTGAAAAACATTTTTAGGAACACAAGACAAAAATAATAACATAACTAGAATATTGGGACACCCTGTGTACATTCTTCCCACTGCTTCATATTAATTGATAAAATATACTGTTTGAAATTAGTTACCAGATATTTAACAGAAATCTGATCACATATTGCATGGGCTCGCCTGTAGGTAAGCGATTAAGAGCGACGGGACTTGTTTCAGAGGTCCCGGGTTCGATACCCACTTCGAGCAGCCTGTTGTCAGGCAACAGTGACAACGATTTTCACTTGGTAATAAATAGCAATATGTTTCCAAGTGAAAATAGCCCTCACCCGGCATTGTTGCACCATACTTGCCCTATTACAGAGATCGTAATAAAAATTTATCATACAGAGATGTGACAACTGTTTGGGTTGCCATCTGTAATAAAACAAACGTAGTTTGTAAGATATTAATCACAACAGCTCATAGAACCTATATGTTCTGATTGCTGTTCAAATAAAATTATAATCATAAACATATTGCATAATTTTAAATTAGGTAAACTAAGTAATTTTTATTAAAGCATCTTCTAAATATACGTGTTGTCTATTATTATACCATGACCCTTAATACTATGTAAAACATAATTTCTATGATGTAAAACAGAAACATTGAAGTCTATTTTAAACAACGACATTGTCCATTAACTTCAAGAGCAGGTGCATCATTTTCATCAGATGATTTAGTTCGTATGCATTCGATGTTTAATATTTGTCCTTGTCCATAATTCTCATACTGTTATCGGTCGCACGAATGCAGGACCCCCGGAGTCATTATATATAAATTGCACGGTCCAGTCTGGTCTCCGTACAGAAAAATCCGCGGGGGATGAGAAATTGCAAGCGCTTAAAGGCATACGCCGCTACAGTGCTTTGCGATGTACCCGATGTGCCCGATGTGCCCGACTACCGCAGGACGGCTGCGGGCAACAGTGGCAATTTGTATCGCGGACAAAATGATTTTGTTCGACTTCTTGTACAAGCATTTTATTTAACTTGACGTATAATAATAACTTCGACACCTTGTTTCTATAAATCATTCTCTATTAGTCGAGTCTAAATGCGCTATTCTGCAAGCAGTACGACGACGTTGGAAATGAATACTATCTTGCGGCAAGAAGAGATATATAACTTGGAACTTTTAAAATTGTGATTATGCCACGTGATTAATGCTTCGCACAACTAGGATGAACTTTTTTTCATTTTCCTAAAGAATATATTAAATTATATTTATATCTCTCATTATGTGCAATATTTATAGGAGAAGTACGGACAAAATGACAGTGTTTTGTTTTTCAATGATATCTATTTATTTACTGATGTTATTATCGGTCTCAATCGTTTTTGCTCATCTTTGGTTCATTGACTACCAGCAAGATAGTATTTTAAATGAGTAGTATATGGAATAACATATTTATTAAGGAAAAATACAACATAGTACGGACAAAATAACATAAGGTAAAGACAGACTGAGATGCTAATTTATAAGAAAGCCGTTGATAATCATTTCGTCCTCTTTGGGACTTTAGCACATGAAGCACAAATCCAAAGGGTACAGGTCATACATCGTAATCAATCTTCGCCGAATTCAGAACGGAAAAAGAGAGTTTTGCAACAAATGCTCTTATTTCATAGGTGGATTTTGTGGTCCAAATATTTCTGGCATACATGGAGTAGAAGTAAGAAGCCAATCACTTTTGACAAATTTTAATCTTTTTTCTTGGCCCTGTAATGCATGCGGAAAAGTACTATGTCATATTGTCTGTTGTATAAATATGTCATTTAGCCCAAAATTGAACATAAATGAATACTTAATCAAAATTCCACTGACACCTGATTATTACAATAATTGATCGACATTATTGATAATGACATGAGTTGATTTTAATTGAAATTATTACGAATATCTATAAATAGGCCCCCAAAAAACGTGAGAAAAACTCCCTCAAAATAAACTTTTCAAGGCGTGAAACACGTTTGAACTGATCACTGATTGTGAGACAAGACAGCAACAATGACGCTCAACATCTGACAAGATTGTTATTATGGCTTTCTTTATGTTATACAGTTGCTGAAACGTTAATAAAACTAATTTTTAAATAAGGCAACTGTGTCATTTTGTCCATTCATACCTAATTACCCGTATTTCTCATATATGTTTATATATAACCCGGTATTAATCCCCGGACAACCTGATATCATGCAATAGTGATATTTATTCTGATCTAAAAATACAGTTCAAAATACAACTTTCAACATAAGTTATGTGTTCAATGTGTAGATTAGATAATTAAAAAAACTGATAGTTATTTCAAAGATTTTTGGGAATAAGTTAATGTAATATAATATATATTTGTATGATCTATTTCTCCTGATAATTTTTTAACATCAATTGACTATCAAATTTAATGCGCTACCCTACACAATAAATAAGTTTGACATTTTTAATGCATATTACTAGTATAATACCTTCAAATTGAGGATTCTATCAAAATTTTTAGTAAAGCTTTATATATGTGAAAAGTTTTTCAAGATTTGATCCAAAACTATGCGAAAAACTGTACACGCAAACTTTTGATATTATTCTCCTACCTTCAGTAAAGTTAGCTATATATAAAATTTCCAATGCATATACGTTAACAGAGATCTTATATTCGTTTTTCACATATAATATTTGACATAATATACGTTGAAGTAGAAGGAACTCGTGGACAAGGCACACAAATGCATTCGGACGGTGAATCGTAAAAAGCAATCGTGGGGCGATTGATCTCGTAGAATTTCGTTCCGATCTGATAAAAAAACGTGTTTAATCATTTATGGGTTAACAAGTATGTTCCACTCAGTAAAATTAAACATCTACAAATTATGTTTGGCATATGGAAAGTTATAAGGAATCCGATTAATTTCAATTGACTTTTCTACTGTTTGGAATTCCTTAATTATCTAAACAAATTTGGAATCTCACAGGGAAAAGCTCCGCTTTGACTCACGATCCGCAATATTAAAAGTTCGAAGAAGCCAGATCACCTACTTTATCCAAAGTTCAGAAATTCGTTATTGAATTCAGAAAGTCTAAGTATAATACTTCGTACATGTTACGGCTTTATATTAAATAATAACAACAAAGCTTCTGAAGTAATTCGAAGTCGCTAGGATATTAGCCTTTGCTAATGTGATTTATAACCATCACACTGTTGCATAATTCACGAAGTCCATTAAGATCATTAAAAGCGTCAGACATAAAATCTTTTCATTAGACCTTGCTGTGCTTATAAATATTTTATAACATGACCTTTATCATTATCCTTACATCCTTACGACCGGAGCATTTATTCACCCAGAATTCTCGTCGTGGCGCGGACTGCGAATTATTCTATGGACGAAACGAAGCGACATTTCATTTTCATGGCTCCCTCGAGATATCCGCGCGATCAGTGGCGGACTCGTTTTTGTTTTATTGTTGATTTTATGATCATTACGGAAGAATAATATATACATTAAGCATAGACCGGGAGGAAACTTATAGGTAAACCACTTCTTGTAAAAGGTTCTAACTTTTTCCGAAGGTACACAAAAATAACGATATGATATTTCTCGTAGTGACCTTTACATATCATCGTTAAGACTAATGAGATTCTATTATTCTATACACACTAACATTCAAATTGGTGCTGGAAGGTATCTGTAGATACTACTCATTTTTTAGTAATTAAGCATTTAAACCTTTATCGAAATAAAAAATATATAAGTTGCATTTTAAAGTTTAACCGAACAAT
Organism: Ctenocephalides felis; assembly: GCF_003426905.1. NCBI lineage: Eukaryota > Metazoa > Arthropoda > Insecta > Siphonaptera > Pulicidae > Ctenocephalides > Ctenocephalides felis. The sequence goes on along the minus strand of NW_020538040.1, from coordinate 82,788,112 downwards.
AGCTCTCATTGAAAGTGATAATCATATTAACATAAAGCAGTAGAAATTAAATGAATTTATGAGATATAAAACATAATAAAAAGTTATATTCATAATAATTCTCTTAGTATTCAATTTATAACCGGTTTTTATGAAAAAAAAATTATAAAATTTTACTGCTATTATAAAAAGTTTCATTTCAATAAGAATTTTTATTCATTGTTACCGGCTCACAACAAAATAAATAAAAGAGTTATTTAATGGAAAAGAGATCAACATCTTTCCCATTATATTATAAATATATTATCTATAATATAAATGATTAAAAACATTATAAACTAATAAAAAAACAATAAACTTTAATATTAAGAAACTATTATTTAAATTTTTAATGAGTTCTAAATAAAAACCTATATGAATTTTCGACATATCTTTAACTTCGAAAATTCAGCTTATTTTTTTTTTATCAATTTCTTTCTGAATACTGTATTTTCTAGAGGCAATCTAGTAGGGTAGAGCGGGGCTTAAAAGTCCGCTTAAAAGACCGATATCTCAAAAATTAATAATGTTAAGAATTCTTTAACAATAATATTTGAAAGTAGAGAGAAAAGGATGTATAACCGGGAGATAAACGGTAATGTTTAAAAATCTATAACAAAAGTATTTTCTTTCCTTGTTAGTTTTTTTGATTGTGAGCTCTGTTGTTTAGTTTACTAGACCTTAATATAATTTTTAAGTATACTTTAATTAATTCTTTTATATGATAAATATTAATTTTAAGTTAGATTCAACAGTTTTTTATATAACTCCCGTAAAGGCTTACACGTGGTTGTGGTAAAAAGAACCAACTGAACCTTTATCATGGCAAAGATGTCAACAATAAAAAATAGTAGATAAACGAGTAAATTAAGTTAAAAAAAAAACACTTTTCCAAGATATAAATTAAATGAATAGTTATTTCATCTCTGGTGATAAATATTTCTGACAATACCAGATCAAGATTATAAACAGTCTCATCTCTGTAAAAAATGTACCCATGAAACTTATGTTTTGCATTGGTTGAATAATGTAGCTATTATTTCGTAAAATCCCTTTAAAATTAAAAATAAGACATTGGACCTGTTCGCCCTCTGGCCGTCCTGTTAGTTGATAAATATTTGAAAAACAGCAAATAAAACACATTTCTACAATAATAAATTAGTTTTACTGATTAATTATAGTTTTACTGGTCATAGTTAGATAGTAGTTTGTTTGATATGTTTTATTTGTTTTGATGTTATTGGTTTGGTTTTTACAATAAAATTGTTCAAAGTCAAAATTGCTATTTCAAAAAAAATCCGCAATGGCAAATTAAATATTTCATCTTCTTTGATGTTAAATTAAATTTCAGTACTATTCATTTTATTATTGAATTATTGAATGTAATTTTGATGCAACTTTTTTTTATGAAATCCAGTCCGTTATAATCGCATAAAAACTCTGAAAAGTTCGGAAATGATGTAGTAATTTCATAGCTTGTGTATTCATCCCCCTGCCTTTTGGTTTGTAAGTAGAGTAGCCAAAACGTCAGGATATAGCGCCGATGTCTTCGTTACGTGGCTGCATAAGGATAACTCGCCGGGGAAAAGATTTGAAAGAGTTCTGTGGGGTGCCTCATTGGTTGCTCCGGTATCATTTGTCATTGCAACGCACCACCGTCGACCGATGATAACGAGGGATACTTTTTTATATTCGAGAGTATAATTCAGTAATAAATCACAACGCCGGGCGCTACACAACGATCTCATAAAGGGAAACTGATTTGCATAACAAATAATCTCAACCGAAAAAAATAAGGAAAAAGTTCTGTTTACTTGGCCTGGTCGGGCGTTCGCATTCATCAGCGGTTACTACTAGCCGTTTTATCAGATTGTTACAGACTACTTAGGAGTGCCACTTCGGGTTTCAGGAATGTTTCATTTATTTCGATGCCGGGCAAATCATGATTTTGTTAAACGCGCCCACCATAAAAATAAATAATTTGACGTGCGAAAGAAGCATTTCGGGGCTATTTCAACTTATTCAGGATTCTTGTATTTATACAATCTTCGCATTGCGCTTGTAAATATATACAACACGCATCTGGTCCGGTGTTAGTTCGGCTTACTTTAGAATAATATGGCGTGCGTCGAAACTCAAAGGTAATATTTAAAACCCCTTCACACATGCCAGAATAAACAGAAGCAATAATATTTGAATAAACAAAAAGAAACCAATGAAATCATGATACGAACACACACAAGCATACATAGATATATATAATAATAGTAGATATATGAAATATCTATTACCACACTTATGTTAATTGGCAGTAATTAGTTCTCAAAGCGTTCCACTGTATTCAGTTGAATAGAGAATAATGATACTCTCCAACAATATTAATAGTTGTCATATGTTTCCTAATTGATTTATTATGAGAATTTCATGTCAGTTCAGTTCGAAGAAGAGTTATGCAGTGTAGTTTCTTATAGAATGTTAATTATATAAAGGGCATGACCATAAATTCTTATTATAGTTACATGTCGAAGTATTTAAATCGGTCCGTTTCAAATTATTTTTATACATATAAATAAACATAACTCCGATATTAAATTAATAATTAACTTCCCGTAGAGTAAGTTATAGTAATCGCAAAAAAATCGAAAATAAAATTTTTATATATTTTTACGTTTTAAAGGTTTCTGAATATTTTGGTATACCTTAGAAGAAATGGATGTATGTGTGTGTATGTACGGATACAATTTTTTATTGACGATTTCGAGAACACGGAGCAACCAATTTGATGATTCAAAAAACAATAAATTCCTATTAATGAGGAGACGTGCTGGTTAGTTTTTGGCAAAGGCAGGTTCAGCCGTTCTGACGACACGGGGCAAAAAGTGCCAAAAATGGTAATTCAATTTTTGAGAGAACCGAGCGTCCAATTTGTATGGTTCAAAAAACATTTCATTTGCATTAACGAAAGAACTGATGGAATTTTTGGAAAGGCAGGTCTAGCGGTTCCGGAGATCCAATGAAAAAGGTAAAAAAAATGCCATTTGGCGGACAAAAATCATCATTAGATATATGCAATGCACATCAAACTATCAAATATTTTATAGTTATCTTAATAATAATAAAAAAAATTGTTTACTTTTCTATGGGTTCCATACCAACGATCATCCTTTATTTCAATCCAAAATCCAAAATATTTTAAAGCGTTAAAAAAAATTTTTTCAAAAAATTTAAAAATCCCAAAAATCGATTTTTTTCAGAGTTCTAAAAGAAAATTGAATCTTTTTTAAAAATTTTAATTTCTGGTACGAAAAGATCCAGCAATTTACCTCAAGGCACGATGTTATGCACCACTAGTTCATCATTTTTAATCATTTAATAAATAAATAACAATTGTGACTATATTATTTAAATATGCTATGTAAAAAATTGTGCACACTGTATACTTAATTGTTGGTTGCAAAATGAGACAACCAGGTCGCAAACAAATCCAATGCCATATTTTTAATTTTGGAGGGATTTTATGAAATAATAATTACAAACATACTTTTTACAAAGATAATCTTATAAGATATAATCTTGATCTGGTATTTTATCAGAAATATTCATCAGCAGAGTTGAAACAAGTATTATTTTAATTTATCTCTTTTTTAAACTGAATTCCCATTTTTATTTACTATTTGGTCTCAGTTGGAGCTTTTTACCCAACCCACATGTAAGCTATTATAAACATTATCTAAGAACAATGTGTTCAATCTAATCTAAAATTAATACTAAGTCTTATAAAACAATTAAACGACGTATTAAAAATCATATTAAAGACTCGTAAAAGAAACACCAATGCAAGCAAAAAACTAATAACGAAAGACAGTACTTTTTTAATACATTTTCAAACCGTTTTTCTCTCGATAACAGTGTCGTAAGAATTGAAGTAATGCTTGGTTATACATCTTTTGCCCTCTTTTTTCTAAATATTGTTGTTAAAAAATCCTAACTTTACTTGTTTTTTAGATATTGTTGGTGGACCTTTTTGTCCGCGGACCATCAAGCCCCGCTCTACCATTCAATATACACCAATTTGATAACAAAAAATATATTATTTGCAAAATGTAAATAAATAGAAAAATGAAGTAAAAGAAGACATCTTTTGTTAAATTTTTATAATTACGATTTATTACTTCTAGTCGATAAAAGACTTAAATATCGGTATTGTATTTAAATGGTCATGGAAGCTTGAAAGAAATTCAAAACTAATATTGCTGAGAACATTTTATGACTTGAAACAATGCCGTATGTAATAAAGTTTTGAAAACTTTCATTTATTTATAAGCGTTAAAAATATTTTCATTCAATATATTTATAATCTGTCATTACTGCCTTATTTTATAGTCATATACGGTCATGGTAATTTTTGCACAGCAATCAAATGACAAGACTCTATCAGTGTTTCAAAAAAGCAAATATATATTTCGTTTTATTAACTCATTCCACAACGTGCGTAAGAAAAGCTCCGTTACTATTTAGTTCCGACAAAATTGCTGCACAAGAAACCCTTTACGGCTTCAACTAATATTATACGTTAAATGAATCTCGTTATTAGACACTTAATTATCATAAGGAAACAGTAGTGATGCTGCATTATTAGTAGGCGACTATATCTTTTTTATGATAGGTATTAAAAACCTGTTTCGAGAATCTTCGTACTCACATCGAATTCTTAACTAATTTTATATCTTATAAGTAGCATTCATTATTATGATTAAGTGTTTTTACTTAAACAAACATCATTGACGAAGCAAGCAGGGCAAAACTCGACTAATATCATTAGCGCAAATAATCATTTTCGCTACTCGTCTGGAACCATCAGACCCACATCACAAGAAGATATTTCTGCATTTGATGTGTTTGATATCCTCTATACTTAATGTATAATGCAATTGAAACTGTTGAACCTTCTATTGAAGTCTAGTTTTTATTGTAAAACAAGTACGTGGCAATGATTTCGTACATAAAGAAAAGATTTCTTAGTAACTTGTTAACTTCTGGTAGGGTAGGTCATTGTAATCGCAAAAAAATCAAAAATGTTTTTTTAGTGTATTTTTATGTTTCAAGGGTTTCTGAATATTTTAGCATGCCTTAGAAAAAATAGATATATGTATCTCTGTGTGTGTGTGTGTGTATTTATATGTATGTATGTGTTGATACAATTTTTCGTCGACGTTTTTGGGAGCAAGGATAAACTGATTTGAAAGAACCAAAAAACATTCGATTCGTATCGACAAAGAGACGTGCTGATTAGCGGAAAAAGCAGGTCCAGCCGTTTCCAATATGGGACAAAAAGTGCTAAAAATGTAATTCAATTTTTGAGAGAACGGAGCGTCCGATTTGAATGATTCGAAAAACATTTCATTTGTATTACCAGAATAAATAATTGATGATTTTTTGTGATGGCGGGTCGTGCAGTTTTGAAGATCCAAAAGAAAAAAAGTTAAAAAAAGTCAATTAGCGTTCAAAAATGATCATTAGATATATGCAAATCAAATCATCAGATATTGTATAGAGATTTTCAATTCTTTGTGTTTTGTACCAAGATTTATAATATTTAAAGTTTAAAGTTTTAAACATTTTCGACACAATATTTCAAATATTTCTAAATTTTCAAGAAAGTCGATTTTTTCAACAATTTCAAAATCTTCTAAAAACCGCAAAAAATCTTATCTTTTCAAAATTTTGAAGCTTTTAAAATGTTTATGGTACGGGATGTTCCAGCAGTTTACCATTTGATAAAATTCTTATTATTCAGATACTAAATATTTAGTGGTGTTTTTACATAAATGAGTTTGTACTTGTTTTTACTTGAGTTAGATTCAAATTAATTTTAAATTTGCACTAAATATATTCGCGAAAATAGATTTCTAATATTAAACAATTTCTATGTAACTTTATATTTATGGCATATAAGTGATAATGTATGTAAAGTGCTTGTTTTTGTTTATACACCTATAACATTGTAGCACACGCATCACGCATGTTATAATTTAATATCAATGTTTATGAAGTGCTCTCTTTAGCGTTTCTCTCGAAGCTCGTAACATGGTTATTAGCTGTCAGATCTCTCTCATCTCTATAGATAAATATACTTTTGTAGATATAAAGCTAACCTGGCCGAGAGCTGCTTTTTTCCGCGGTTACAAACAAGATTTGATAATTATCCGACGATGGCCCTATTAAATACGTCTCAGTACTATGCCGACATGCACGCGGAACTGGAATTTCTATTTACTCGGTATAATTTATGATAGACATCATTATTAATATTGCATCTTGTACTAAACACAGATTAGTTGACAACTTGTCAGAGAACTAAGTCTCAGGAAAAAGATTTTTTAAATTGCTCATAAATTATTTGTATATATCCAGATATCTGTGAGATCAGTCATTGCTAAATGACATAACAAATCAAAATATAAATGTTTATTAGTCATATTTATTCATAAGTATTTATTAATTATATTTATAGCGTAGATACGGAGAATCTATAAAAATATCTGTCTTTCCTTTTCCTGCATAAAAAGAAACACGCTCTGATATGTAAAATGGAAGACGAAATGTATTACGACTATAGTCTGAAAGGTTTAGATAAATAAATTTCTTTAAAATTATAATAAATATAAGACATTGGACTTGTTTGCCTTCTGACCGTTCCATATAACCCCGCCGATGAGGTAACATTAAAAAAAAAAACAATTTTTGAAAAAACAAAAAAAACACATTTCTACAATGATAAATTAGCTGGGAGTTTTACTGATAATAACCAGATAGTGTTTGTTTGATATGTGTGATTTGTTGTGATATAATTAGTTTCGTTTCCACAATATAATTTCTCAAAGTCAAATTAAAACTTCGTGTCTTGCTCTACCCTATACAATTCTACAGATTACCAATGCACAAACCAATTATCATTGGAAAAGGATCAAAAACCCTAGATTGACCGTCAAAATATTTTTTTTGTTATTGTTAATTTCACAAGTGAGGAAAATTTCTCACACTAAATGCCAAAAACCTTTTTGAGTGAACCTTGTATTGTTGTGCCAATTTTGCAGATTTTTGAATTTTGAATATAAATAAAACAGGTTACACTTTTTATAACTTATATATTTATTCACTAATTAAGCTGGTATGTAGATGTGAAAGGATTTTTGAATAATTTAGGCCTATTTGGCATAGAATGCGGCAATACCGCCCTGCACCTGGCAATGTGTTCCAATTTAACTTTAAATAATTATATTCTGAAAACCAAACCAATTACATCACACCAATTAACACATATCAAACGAACAACTATTTGACTATTTTCAGTAATAATTTTATAAGTCTTCTTAATTCTGATTTAAGGGGCAGTGGAGCAACGATTGATTTTCTAATTTTTTATGATGATTAGTGAATCGTGTTTCTATAGTCTTTAATATATAGCACATTCAGATCATCATGCAGAGTTTTATTGTTCACGTACCAGGATGCACATATCATCATTCTAAGTAGCTTTGATTGGGCCCGCTGTACCAATGCCACATTAGATTTGCTATTAGAGCAGCCCCACAACTTTATTCCGTATCACATAAATACAGATTTTGATTTCGAGTGCTAATTTTGAATTATGTCCGATAAGCCAATAAAATTCCCGAACTCTGGATTTGATAGTTCTGATTTTTGTTGTGATATGGTGTCTCAATTTAGTCTGCAGCCTAGATGCATACCTAAGTATTCAACATAATCAGCACTTGGAATTATCTGGTCAAAAAAATGCAGTCGTGAGCCAGGTGCCTTTATAAAATTGTCGAAGTCATAGATGTAAAAGCGTATATCGAAAGAATCGCAATGTCATCAACAAAGGTTGTTGTTGTGGTTGATTGCAAAGCTGGAAAACCACTAGTGAAGAGAATATATAGGAATGGCGCCAAAACACTGCCTTGCAGAATTCCTGCCTCAATCTGATGTGTTGCTGAAGTTTCAGTGTTGACACAGACTTCAAGTTTCCTATTGGCGAGACAAGAATCTAGAATATTATAATAACCACTAGGAAGTAGAGATCTAGACTTCGATAAAGGACCTTTGTGCCACGCCTTTGTGTCTGGCTTACATCTAGAACGACTGCAGAACCTAACATGTTGGCATAATTAGTTGATTTTCTAGAGATAATTAAATTTGTGCATTTTCATTTGTTTAATTATATTTGAAGTCGTACGGTCTGTAACTGTTTTATTTATTAAGCGGAAGTTTCACGGAATGATCATCAAATATAATATCTAGGGCACATTTATGTGTTCGGTGTTGAGTTACGTTCGTAATGAACTCACTCGCTAACCCTGAGAATATCAATGTCCGATTTAACTCAACCGACCTAGCGCCTTTACGTTAAAAGAAAATCGTAATAATCTGCGCCTATATTAGAAATAGATTTAACGATGTGTAATAAAACATCCTGAACATTTTCGTTTCAATGTTTTCAATCGACTTCCTCTCACTCCGGTTGAATGCCTTATTCCATGCCGACAAGAATCAATGAGTGATTTGTAATTAGTATTCGCAATTAAATACTGATGGATGCGGCAGATTTCAATCTACGCAGTAATTGATGTTTTTCTTTATTTATTCATTGAATAACAATTTTGATAAAAATAATAAACTAATTAATTCATGGTAGTCTAGGCGTCAATATTCAGTAGCAATTTAATGAAATTGTTAAACTGAAGATAACAATTAAATATTGGCTATGCTTATATTTATATGTTTACAATTATAAATGTGAGCCTTAGGCTAGGCACTAGGTGTATTTATTATTTTATTATAGACACTAATAAACGTTTATATTGCAGTATATCTATGGGAACTGGTAATTAATGAATTTATTGTTTTAATCATTTTATTGCTTATATTAGTTTTAAGCGACTGTCATGAACTTTTGCGGCCAACTCATATTATATTCAAATTATGTGACATATCATTAACTTAATTTATTAACTTACAAAATGTAGCATTCATTTATATTTTCACATTTATATAGAAATTGATAATAATTTAGAAATTGCACCACATTTAATTAAAATTTTGTATAAGTATATGATCATATATATGTATATATATATATATATATATATATATCTTGATAGTTTTTTCGACGTTGAAACATATTTCAAAGTAACTAGCAGCCCATTCGTCGAAATAAAATTTTATTTCGACGAATGGGCTGCTAGTTACTTTGAAATATATATATATATATATATATATATATATATATATATATATATATATGAATAAATATCATAGTATTAATTATATGAATTTATAATATATACATATATGTTGCATTTATAAGTAGTAAAATAGAATTCCAAAATAGTGCTTTACATCGAATATAAAGTTCTCTTTAATTAATATTCAGTATAATCGATCAAAAGCTTAAAGTTCTATGATGTTATCTGTTAGTATTATACAACGCCATAAAGAATTTTACCAATAAGAAATCTCCATCGATAGAAAAATTGAAGCCTATAATTTTGTTGGATTAAGTGACCATTTTCTATATTATCCCCCGATTGGTAATGTTTTATTCAACTCCTGCATAAACTGATTTGGATGATTTCCAATCTTCTCATAGTTACTACTTCAAGCACATTTCTTTGATGATATCTCTTGCAGACTTCATGAGGATGACTTGTAGTGTCATTGGCCACTTACGATAGCTACCATGATATACCTACATGCATGAAGTTTTCCAATGAATTTTGAAAATGGAAGAATGAAAACTGTTTCTAGTGCACATTTTAAAAGATATCTATAGTTGTTTGATTATTAATTTGACGTCATTTTTCTAGCACCAAAGAGAAAGGAATAAGGTGAAAAAAATGATAATAAAAATAATTAACGAAGTAATGAAATGCAAGAAAAAAATTAATTTAATGCTAAATGTTGCGCCATCACATAAAAATATTACATGCAAAAAAAAAACAACAATAAAATGCTCAAACTAACAAAGTATGATGTGACTTATGAGTTGCAATGTTTTTCTCGATGTTGCATCTTATTCTACAATGCCAACCCTTGCCTGTTAATTCGTGGACATTAAAATAGACTGAAGCAGTTCGCGTACGAGACTTCTCCGCCGTTCCGCATACAGATCGCCAGTATTGCCTTGTTATTATTCGCGATTTATAATAATATACATGTGTCAACCAGGCACGCGAAGTCGTTGTATTGTAGTAAATGAAATGTTTACCTGTCAACCAGACGCGTAATCTTTAGTAGACAGAGAGCTCAAGTAAATCTAGCTAAAAAATTATACAAACTAAGTTGATGAATCAAAAAATAAATGCAGAAAAGATAATAAACTTCTAAACCTTCTATGAGTAAAAAAGTTGCAATCCAAAAAATATCACAAAAAACTTATCAAACAAACTGACTATATTCAGTAAAACTACCAGATAATTCATCATTGTAGAAATGTGTTTTTTTTTTTGCTATTGTTTAAAAAATCGTGACCTGGTCCTTTTTATCCCAGAGATGGCAAGAGCGCACCAGACTCAATGGCTTATTTTTAATTTTGAAGCGATTTTAAAAAATAATAGCTACATTATACAACCAACACAAAGTATAAATTTTACAGGTACGGGGGCGTCCATTAATCACGTGAGCGAGTTTTTTTAGGATTTTTGGACCTCCCCTTCCCCTTGGTGATCCATGGTGATATTTAAAATTACCTCCCCTTCCCCACCAAACATCACGTGTATTTTTAGTTACGTGAAAAACTGCACAATTTTTGAATATATTTGAAAATGTTTGAACTTTTTTTAAAAAAAATTAGGTAAAAAATAAATACACGTAATATCTCATCCCCTTTCTCTCCCACGTGATATTTCGTGATTTTTTGTCAAACCCCCATACACAGAGATAACACTGTATATAACCTTGATCTGGTATTTGGTCCAAAATATTTATCAGCAAAGTTGTAATAACTATTTATTTAATTTATCTCTTTTTTAACTAAATTTACTTTTTTATTTACTATTTTTTCTTGTTTACAACTTTGCCAGGGTAAAGATTCAGTTGGTCTTTTTTACTCCATCCTCGTGCAAGCTTTTATAAAGGTTATATAAAACAAATTGTTGAATCTAACATAATAACTTAAAATTAACAAAACATCTTAACAAACAATTAAATAACGTATACTTAAAAATATATTAAGGTCTCGTAAACTGAACAACAGCGCTCACAACCAAAAAAACTAACAACGAGAGAAAATGCTTTTGTTAAGGATTTTCAAACAATGCCGTTTATCTCCCAATAGCAACGTCGTACGAATCAAGGTGATGTATGGCTACACATTTTTTTCTCTACTCTACTTTCAATTGTTATTGTTAAAAAATTCGTAACTAAAACTATAACGAAAATTATTGTCATTATCCGATACATCAGTATTCACTATGCATTTCAACGAAAAACCAAAAGAACTTATGGTATGAGAAAAAAGAAACACATATTTCAGAGGGAAAGTAGAAACATATATAAAGAATCCTATACTATGTTTTCTAGTAAGCACATTTCTACTACGTATCATTTGTAATTCTAATTTATCTTCACGTTTAACAAGAGTTATACATCTTTAAACGCGAAACTACCATTGAAATATTCTGCTAAATTTAGTATGATAGTTTTCTCCTACTTGTCTACTTGACCGCAATTCACACACGAGTCTATTATATAAAAACTTAAAATAAAAATTAAGTGTTTTATTGTGTGAATTATGAACAACTAGCATTGTATCATGATCTAACTCACAGTGAGCAGCCCTTAATCATAATTTTTATCTGCCTTTTAATTTTCATAAAATAATTAACGAACGTGACGGTCACGACGCTCATTTACCAACTTACTCGTCGAGTCAAACGTGCTTAAAAAAGTTTTGCTTCAATATATGTATATTAAAATAATTTTCTTACTTTCGACCAAACCTGAGGAGTCCAACCACATGCACATGCATTAAGCTGCGCCTTCGTCCTCCGTACAAGGCTGGTGACTGATGTCCTGACAGCATGTTCCACTGCAAATATAGATATCGCTCTTAGTCGGCGGCGAACGCGAATATTGTTCCGCGCACATTAATTAAACGTCTCAAAAATGACGCAAAACACCGTGACAACGAAGCTCGTTAAATAAACGTCTACGCTCTCAATGTATTTTGCTTAAGCGAAGTCTACACAGGGCATTTTGAATAGCATAAACATTATGGATATGTTTGCAGACCAGTGATTTCCAAAGTAAAGATTTGTTGAAATTAATTTATATAACTTATTTTACTTTTTATTTATTGTATTTTTAAGTTTTTCTAGACCCACTCTGCGAAAAATATAACAAAATAAATAAATGCGCGAATAAATAATTACTGTTGTAGTTGCACTGTTTTCAATACTTTCACGAAATAAACTGTTGCAGATCTAATTTGCACTTATCCCAAATCTCCATTATCTGAAATAAAAAAATCAAATTTAATAAAATTAAATTGCAATTTTTTTATTACTGAACAATTCTAGTATGATTTGTATTCAGTTAAATTCCATGATGTATAAACATTACCGTATATCGTCAGAATACATTCATTATTCATTCAATAGTCAAATATTCATTAGTAGGGTTGGCAAAACTATTTATATAATTATTCTCTTGTAAAATTGCTTTTTTGAATTTAATTTACTTTTTCATTTACTATTTTTTATTTACACCTTTGCCAAGGTGTTATTTACACCTTTAACAAAGTTCAATCAGTCTGTTTTACCCACTTGTAAGCTTTTATAGAGGTTATATAAAAAACTGTTGAATACAACTGAAAAATAACAAAATATTTTATAAAAAAGTGAATACTTAAAATTTATATTAAGGTCTCGTAACTAAACAACAGTGCTCACAACCAAAAATAGTAACAACGAAAGACAATACTTTTGTTATGGATTTTCCTCTACTTTCAAATATTGTTGTTAAAAAAAATTTAACTTTACTTGTTTTTTTAGATATTGGCGGTAACCCTTTTTAACCGCGAACTTTTAAACCCCGCTCTACCCTACCTCTACCAAAGTTTAAAGGCGTATAAATTTATGCAAGTTTTGAAAATAAATTTATCACAATTACATGATATATTAAGTTTTTTGTAATTCTGCACCAATTATATTTGGATCTATTAATTTATATTTTCTATGTTATACAGTTCCAGTCAATAAACTCTCCAAAATGCTTCTTGCATATTAAAATAATTAACACACTAATAAACATTTGTTTTAGAATAATTAGTACTCTACAATTAAGATAGTATAATAGTATATTTAAATGTCTTAAATTAAATGTCTTCATTATTAACTAAGGTCAGCTTATGTCCTGGTTTGGCCGGGACAGTCCCGGATTTCCACCTTGTGTCCCGGGGTTTTCTAAAAGCAATATTTCTCCTGGATTGTCCTAGGTATTCAAACAAAAGGATTCATATAAAAAAAAAGGCGTGCACGTAAGGCACACACCTGATTGAAGTAAAACTTTTTTGTTATTGTACGAGATGACTATTGAAGTTAAAAATAAATGCGTCATATAGGATTCGAAAAATCGTTTATTAGCGATATGGTAACATTTATTACTTGCATACATTTATTAATGTCAACCACTATACTACTATTTTAAACCAACGACGAATCAGTAAGTCGTAACGCACTTCCGTTGCATTTTCTCTGATTTACAACCTAGTCGCGTCCAAAGAAGTTTTACTTCAAAAACTGTTGTTTATTGTATCCTTAAATAGAATTTGCTACTTTAAAATAATATTGAAGTTAATCAGCATCAACACAAACCTCTCCCCTGCGCTAGGGATTAGCATAACTAAAAATTGCCGTCCCGGTTTTGACTTAAAAAATATGGTAACCTTATTATTAACAGCAAATATCTTTTTTTATTTCAATTCATACGCTAGCTAATTTAATGTAAATTAGCTAAGTTTAATGTTCAAATTAAATAATTCTGAATAACATAATATATAAATCAATCCATTATACAATTTATGTATTCGAATTTTTCTGCGGCAAAGTTGCCGCTCAAGCCGTTCAATTCGCGACACGCACGAGCAATTAAATTTTACTGATCATCAATACAGCTTCATCGTGGTGAGTTTTATTATCTGCGCGCAACTTCTTTATTCTGACATTATCCTCTGATTGGTTCTAATGTGCTTAATAAGCATTGCAAACAATGTATGCGGCTATAAATCTGCTACTCTACATCTTCACAACATCGCAGATTTTATAGAACTGCCTACTCGAAGGCAAATTACGATCTATAAAACGTACATCGATGATCATTTAATTTGTTGATCTGCACGTATAAATCCAGAATAAATTCCGACGAGTATTGCCGTTAACATAACATATATATTATACTGTAGAAAGCATTTATAATAATATAGATTTTATAATAATATTTGAAATAATATAAATCTGAGAATTTGATAAAATATTGAAAGTTGTGCTCTATAAGTAATGGTGGCAATAAATTTACATATTTTTAAACAGTATGATATATAATATTCTTGAAATATTTTAAAGTAATATTTTTGAAATATTTTAAAGTAATATTTTTGAAATATTTTAAAGTAATATTTCTACAAATGCTATATTTTTGCATCTAACAAATAAATTTGCAAAGAACTTCTGTTCAGATCGTCTATATAGTCATTCGACAATAAGTATTAAAGCATTAATAAAATCTAATATCAAGAATTGATCAACCTTCAATAGTAATTATAAGGCAAAAATTTGAAAATTACATGGTGCTTCTTTTATTTAATTGTTTATTAATACTACAGTTCGCCAACATACGGTTTCAATACAAGAATATGTTTCTGATCTCTAAAATATTTGAGATATATATCTTCAAATATCTGTATTATAATATCAGCATCAAATGCTTAAAATGACTGAAATGACATATAAACATATGACTGAGTAATTATACTGTCTGAAATAAATAAATACATAACTACTTCAAACACATAATGCGTATCATATAAGCAACTATCGAACAATGTTCATTATAATCCCCAGTTAATTCCTAATTATAGAAATGTGTTTTTATACTATTTTTTTAAAATTTATCATCTATCGCTTTTTACCATTTTCATTATGGCATTCAATTTTATTATTCATCGACAATATTTCTATGGAAGTTAGATAAATAAACTTTATTCATTTTAATTCTATTTATATCGTTCTGTTTACAAATCGGTAAGTTGTGAACAGGCAATTTATAAAAGACAAAATATCAACTCAGTTGTTAATATAATTAACACGGTACTATTAGCTAATAGGTAAATAGAGCATTGGTTCGACGGAACTCACAAATTATAGATTCGCCACATAATGCAATTAATTATTTCTTATGATATTTTCACCATAAACGCTTTCATATTTGACAAACAACAATGACTGCAGCGGAAAACTTTTCTGCTGCATTCTCAGTTCAAATATGTAACCAAGAGACCAACAATAAGAAAAAGTACCTTGCAATCATTTTTCAAAAGTTTCTGGAAGTCTCGGTATGAAATAACTTTTGTGACCGTAAATATGTACGATGTAGGACCCTCGAGCTAACGTTGCATAAGCTCAGCCAGTAATTTTCAGAATGCAAGTAAACGATACGTTCAACTTACTTTATTATGCATACGTGTTTGCTAGTCAAACTGGTAATTCTATATGGGAATTAATCATAAATATATCACAAAGGCATTAAAATAAATTCTAAATACATCTTAAAATGACAATAAGAATGCAGCAATAAATCATGACGAATCTTTTATAGAATTAGGGACAATTTTACAGTTAGCATTATTCGATGCATATATGAAATCTATACTTGGTTTCGAATATCTTTCTTTAATGGCACTTATGAATAAAACCTTAGCCATAAAAATTTTAAGCAATATATTCTTTCGCATAAAAATAAAAAAATTAAATGTTATCTGCGAAACTGAAATAAACTCATTATTAACCACAACGCAACCGAAAAATGTTAGAGGCGCCCTAATATTTTTCTGTTGCCTAAAATGGAGCTTATTAGAATTTGATGCAATCCTCTTTGAAAATTTGATTAAAAACTCAATTCCGTTCTATATAGTAGAAAATTTATAAACGTTAGAATTTTTTGTTAAATAATCTAAAAATAAAAACTAGTGGTGTATGGCATTGTGCCTTAAATTGCTAGAACTTCCAGTGCTATAATAAAATAATCGAAGAATATTAAAAGTTTTCAAATATTTTGTTATAAGTACTATAACTTTTATTATTTATATTTTATAGACAAAATATAAAAAGCTTATAAATTGGACGATAATGTTCATATAAGTTGAAGTAAATAAACAAAGCAATATAATGATTCCCTTCGATGAGGAGTTAGAATGAAGAATCTTTTCTCATAATTCTAATAATTATATAAACTGAATTCCAAAGTTAAAATTATTTATTTCAAGTAACTACAATTAAAAACAAAATCCAAATTATTTTAGATATTAAGAAAAAAATTTTTTTTGCTTTTCCCTAAAACAATCGTTTCATCCACATAAAGTTTTTTGAATCATGCAAATCGGATGCTTCGTTCTCTCAACTGCCATTTTTTACACATTTAGCTCCGTACCTTTGAGACGGATGGACTTGTCTTTGCAAAAAACTAATCACTACTTCTCCCCATGATTACGAATTAAATGTGTTTTGAATCATTTCAATCGGTTGCCCGGAATCGACTGATTTTTCAATCATTCAAATCGGTTGAGCGGTACTCCCAAAGACGCCGACGAAAAATTTTATCAACACACACATATACACACATCTATTTTTCTGAGGTATGCCAAAATGCTTTGAAACCTCTGAAACGCGAAGATATGCAAAAATTTTCATTTTCGAATACCCTACGGGAAGTTAATTATGTCTTATAAGTAATATTTTTCTTCGAAAAAGTGAAATTTATCTTGTTGATATTACAAAATTCAGAAATGCATTCTAATAAATTTAGGTACGGCAATGTTTTATATCATTTTTTTTTTCAAAAACTTCAGAGCAGATAGAAGTACAAAAGTAACAAGTACTGTTTGTTGGGGGGTTTCATTTAAATTGTACAAAATCCTTAATTATAAAAAATACCAAATCTATTATCAGATAGATGGTGTCAACTGGTATTAATCAGTAACCTTTTTAAATGGCTCTGTCAATAATTATCCGATTACCCTTGTTGTCAAACCAAGTATTGGCCACCATGTTAACCATCTGGGCACTTTAATTGCGAATGCACCGTGGGGCGTCCGATTCGGTACAGTCGGAGATGAACGCCGGCTGGACAGATCCAGAATAAGATCATCAAGAAACAACACTTTAAGTCTAGTTCTTGTTATCCCGTCTACGTGAAAGAAGTCATTCTATTCTCATAACTCGTGCGCACATAGACTCATATCATGCAGACTCTGGCACCGTCAGCCGTTCCATCACCCAGACGTTGCTGTAGAGCAAGAATTCTCAAAAGACCTCGGCAATTTTGGACTTGGTCAAACAGAATATTGTTTAATAGATATAATTAGCCAGGTTGCACAAAATTTTTGTTTGAAAATCCTCTTAGAGAAATCATAATTAATTATGAGATAAATGGATTTCTTGGAAATTAGTATTTAGTGTTAATCGTCAAATATTACAATACTACCAAAAAATAAAGGTGCACGGTGCTTGGCATCGTGCCTAAGGCAAATTGCTGGAACTTCCCGTACCGTTATGAAATATTCAAGGATTTTTTTTAAATTTAGATTTTTTTGCCTTCCCCAAATATTAATCGCTTCTTTGCACTGTCGAAACGTAAAGATATGCAACAATTCCCATTTTCGATTTTTGGACGTTTACTATAACTTACCTTACGGAAAATTAGTGAAATATGTACATGCAACAAAAACAATAAAATGAAAATAACAACAAACACGTTAAAATTCAATATAAAACTAGAATCATAACTTGTAATATGTCAATACCAATTCAAATACATATTGACAATTTTTATTAAACTCTTTGATTAATTTCATAATACTAATTATAGTAGCTATGGTTCCGCGCACTGATTAGTACCTAAAGTATATAAAAAATTCGACATGTTAAAAGATTTCATATAATTTTAAAATAAATATTCCAGAAATATTCTTTTTATAATTACTGTAAAATGGTTTTTGATTTTATTTTTTATTTAAATATTTATGGTTATAACAATGGTATCAAAAAATATTTATAAAAAAGTAGATTTGGGATAAAAATCAATCATACTGGGTTATCTGCGGCTTTAACTGTTAAAAGTGAAATTTCATATTATAAGTTAGTTAATTTTGTAGTTGGTCGAAATACTTGTCTTGGGGCGTTTTTATTGCTCTCGGCAATTTTTATCTAGCATCAAAGTTAAGCCAAAAGGTTTTTTGTTGACGTCTCTATTATTTTATTTGGATGGTGTACAAGAAAAGTTTGGCGATCTGTGCACACTTGTTCGTAATGTTTGAATCGTGTACGATATAATTGTATCTTCTTCGAGGATGACGCTTCAAAATGGATTTATATTAACACAGATCGCGATGAAGTGTGATAAATATGTAATGTTGTATTGCATGTGAGTGCATACGATTTATATATCAAAAGCTCGAAGGTGATGCGTGTGCACTGGATAGTGGTTACAACGATGATTTTATTTACGCTTGTTCGGAATAAAATTATTATAATGTTGCCGTCATTCGCGTTACTAGCACGCAAACATATTAAAACCGATTTAAAATTATCGTTCAACTACAGCAAGAAAAACCACTGTCTAGAATAAAATTGAATAGCCATTAATAATTCTATAGACATACAAACTCCAATTAGTACTTGTTAGACTCTTTAACATATTAAACAGATAGTATACTTTTTTCAGAAGTCAAATAGGTACGTACATAAAATATTATTTATTACCTTCTGGAAAAAGAAGTTTGTGTTTTTACCAGACATACCGATTTGCTAATTTTATGTCTCAACTTTCCAAGTCATTCGTAATCGTTTGATGCCCTGATCAATAAAAGGATGTGTGTATGTGAAGCAAATTTTGAGTTTTAGTCGAGCCACACCGATTTCAAAAATTGAAAAACAAATTGATGAAACTTCGAAATCAACGTTTTTCGTCAAAAGACCCTGAAAGTATTTCAGAATTCAAAATTCAAAAAATTGACACATACTCCTAGCTCATATTTTAAATATTTCTAATTGTACTAATTATACAATTAATTAGAAGTACCTATTCTCAAAAGCATGGCAAGCCAAGAGAAAATAAATGATTAGAGAAGATATTTTCTGCAATCGGACAAACCACTAGCCGTCAACAAACTCACTTTACTATTTTTATTATTTGAACAGCAATCAAAACTATGGTCATCCTCAGTGTTCTATGAGATGTTGTAATGTATTTTCTAGACAACACAATGGTAGTTATTTCTCGTAATGGTTAAACTCACGGACTTGTGTTGACGGGGTCATGAGTTCGAACCTCGCTCTGGGCAACCTATATATGAAAATATAGGTGAAAAATATGTACCCAATTGATAATGGCTCATTTCAGGCACTGCGGTGCGAAATGGCAATGGAAAATTTCTCACACTATTTTTCCTTGATATCAGGTTGTACGTTACTCCGTATTTGAACTCAAAGCCTTATATCGAGGCCTAGGCTCTTACCTCTTACCACAAATCCTCAGATTTCTCATAAAGCGATAGAAGCCGTACACCCTGATACTTAAAAGAACTTGCACATGTAATATTTGTTTCAAGACAACTGCTATTTCCTATTAGTGTCTAAAATAAATATCTTATTGTGGTATACATTTATTTCATTTGTTATTCCTACAACTAATAGAAATTCATTTATTCGCATCAGTCCGTTCTCATGGTTTTATCAATTTCAACACAGTTCAGCTTTAATCAAAATATATGCAAATCCGGTAACATTCTGATGGCACTCGAAATTTAAAATAAAACTGTTATAAATTTACGAATTTAATTTATTTTCGACATATATCTACCGGAGCTATTCGTTTAATCACCTAATCTAAACGAATGAGTTTTTAATTATAAATTTATAACTACATATCCATAATATATTTGCTTAATCCCAGGATATATGCAAAATTGCACGGCTTGTAGAGTATTATTGAACGAACGATCGTGGTGTATTATTGCACGTGTTAAAACATTTTTGATTGTGTTTTATTTTGGTATTATAGTGCGTTTTCCTTCAATTTCTACCATTACTACGAAGTGTATGCCGAGAATAAAATGATGAGTTGCAAAGGGGCATCATAAGCTCACATACATGTTTTATTGTAAGCGTATTATTTATGAACATAATTTATCTGCATGTATACAACGTATATTTTACGACCAGTATAATTTTGCCACATAGTTAAACATGTCACTAATGCTTCAGTGCAATATTTTCATAACATGTGACCTTTAGTCAAGAGTACACTTATTGTTATAAGTTTAACTTATACAGAGGCTATAAATAATATCATTCACAAATTATGTTAGATATGAATTAGTTATATATCAGATTAACTAGTAGGTAATAATTTGATTGATTAAGGTAAACATTGCGGTTCGATACCAATTATTAGAACAAAATGGAATAGAATATATTTTATATAGAATAATCATTGCATACCTGGATAAAATTAAAACAACTCATTTGTTATTTGTTCATTTATTTCCTTCTTTATATATTGTTTTCATTATTCATATATGTATAATTGTATACATATATAGCCCGTGGAGTAATAATCCCGGTCGATGCCTCGCAAAAATACAGGCCCGCATTCAATTCAACAAATGAGAAATTAGAGAATATTATGAATATAACCTTTATCCGAAGCGACTGATAACTTATTGTTCGAAATGAATTAATTTATAAAATTTATCAATAATACAAATTACCGTGTAATGCATATATGTTAAATAATATACCAACTGGTAAATGTTTATATACAAGCAAATGATATATATGTACAATACTTAAAGAAATATAGATTCAATAATTTACAGTTTTTCACTTGGTGTAAAATGCGAAACAATTATCCTCTAAAAATATATGTATACATATTATATACTAGGTTGGCAACAAAGTAAGTGCGACTTTCATTCTTGGATGGTTTCAATTGAGTTTTTAGGCTTGCTAACGTAGTCCAAATGTTAAAATTTTGTTATTAGATAGTAGTAGGTAATTCAGGTCTCAATCATTAAAAAAAAGTTTTATGATTTCGTACTTTTCATAGATTGGTGCTCATTGAAAGATGGAAAATCAGAACAGAAGCGATCTGTTTGTGGTGACGAAGTCTTAAAAAACGGCAGTGTCAAAATTGGTTTGCCAAATTTCATTCTTGTGATTTCCCACTCAAATATGAAAATCGCTCTGGTCGTCCAGTTGAAGTTGATTACAAAAGAATTGTCTATTTTGAACTGTTATCACCAAATCGAACGATCAATTCTGCATTGAACAATTAACGCAATTAAACAATGCAGTTGAAAAAAACGGCATAGATTGATAAATTAGAATAAGGTGATGTATTCCATCATTGACATCACACATATTTTGCCACTCGTCAGAAACTATTGGAACTTGGTCGGGATGTTTTGCTACATTCACCATGTACTCCCGGACCTTGATTAGGGGGAAGTCCCCGAGTGACGGACACCTAAGGTTATTTATAAATAAATCAAAAAATATTTTACAAAATGTTTATTAAATTATGACTTATGTTAGATACCAAACTTAGAAAACAAACTGAATTAACAAAAACGCAACCTTTGCTAAAAAAATAAATAATACTATCAATCAAATTTTGGTAACAAGAAATATGATTTTACAAAGTGGCACCTAGTACCGGACATTACAAAATAACCAGTATTGAACACATAGGTAGCCATCTCCGCACTCTGGAGTGTCTGCACATGTGTGTTTGACGAATATTCTTAGATATTGAAAAAAAAATCACTATTTATCCACCCTTTTGACTGGACCACACCGGTGCTCTCAGCTGGAGCATTCATCATAAGAATTTCATTCTTTGACTAGAAAATACGAAAAATAGGGGTATGTAGTGACCCTTCGCACCCATACAGAACGAAATTAAATAATTAAAATAAATTACTTCAATTCTCACAAGAAATATCAATATGTTTACTGTTCGGCGCTAAGGGACGACTTAGTGTCCGGTGCTACAGGACAGGCATGTTCGTTCATTTGGTGGTGCCTACTAAAATTGTTTAAAATATCTAATAATATTCTACCATTTTACGGATAGCAATCAAGTACTACTTTTATCATTGAATGTCACTCAAATATAAATGCATAAATACGAACAGTAGAATCGTACAGTAGAATTACTTCAATTGATATTTAGGTGACGCCGTGATTTTGCGGCCGTGGCCGTGGCCGTGTGCATCACAGATGAGTCTTGGCGGGTGATTCTGCAACTGTGTATCCCGCGCGCCCCTTTCTCTTGTATTTTGATATGAAAAGATTTATACTCGCTTAAATAATACGTGTTAAATAGAGTGTCCGGTATTAGGTACTGTCCGGCGTTACGGGACTTCCCTCTACTTTTTGTTTTGCTCTTTACAAAACTCCTTGAATGGTGAACAATTCAAGGATTATGATGTGCTCAATTTATACCTATTTGTTGCTAATAGAAAGCAAAAGTTTTATGAAAGTGGGATAATAATTGAAAGATAACAAAAAGTCATTGATCAAAATAGACAATGCAATACATTATAAAATTATTTAGTTCCATAAAAATATCGTTTTTCTAACAAAAATCCACACTTAGAAACCAACTATCCACATAGTATAGTTGCCAACCTGTTATATACATACAAATTTTGGAATGTGGCATTTAAGACAACAAACAAAACATGATAAAAGTACTTGCAACATCACCCTTGAAGATATAGTGTTTCAATACATGATTTTTCTCGAATACGAACAAAAACCACCAAAACCCATTGTCACGCTTTCCAGCGCACCGATAAATTCTCTGGTGTGAAAATTCCGTAGATATGGTGAGTGGCTCATATCTGGTACTAGCTATCATAAAGGCGAGCTGTCTGGCGATCGCACTCGAGTGCGGTATGACATCATGACGCGCGGCGGGAATTCATCAGGACGTCTTGTTTGAACGCCGACACGCGTGACCGTGCCGGAGCGAATGCTGGGATAAGATACGGACGCGGGCTCCGCGATGACAGCTCGGAACTGAACCGTTTCAACTTGACGTCCTTTTTACTAACAACTATGCACCGTGGCTCATCTGCGAATCATTTCGATTGATGTCATAATTTAAGCAAATCTAACGCACGTGGACTGGTGAATTTATACATGACTGCCAAAATTAAGTTCATAAAATGAATACGAGTCCCTTCTGACGCTTCCCGAATTAGATACAACTTCCAGTTGTGAAATAATTATGTAGTGATACTATTGCATTATATAATACTTTTGTATATTCCAATTAAATGGGTTTTTGCAACAATTTTGTAACACTGACAGGTTATATCAATATCTTGCAAAAATATTATTGTATTTATGTTACGTAGTTATAAAATTTATTAAAACTCTCCTTCGATACTCAGGTTGTTGGGTTATAATTTAATCCTTGTAGCTGTGGACTGTATTAAACACTGATTTGTTTGTATATTATGTATTTGTTGCAGTTCTTATTACAATCACTGATTTGTCACTAAGTTATAATGAAAGAAGATATATTTATTAATTATCTATTATACATGTTGTTAAGCGGACTTTACTTTTAGAAGTGTACAATTAGTTCCATTAAACTATCCGCTGCCCCCTCTGCCAGGGGTAGCAACCAACATTCATGGCCAATAAAACAAAAATACGTCCGAACAATTATAATTTAAAAAAATCTATAAAAATCAAGATGCTTATCGTTAACGCCTAAGAATGAATCCTGGTCTGATAAAATGATATAAGTAATATTAATGTCATTCATAATAAAAACGAATTCCTCTATTGCACTATTTCGTAGTATAAAATAATCCCTTATATTGTAATGCATACTGTCCATAAACCCTCTCTCAGTCATTAATCCGTCTTTTTAAGAAATTATGTACCTTGAATTCGACAAAACTAAATAACAAGTCAATATCTGATTGGATCAGAATGTACTGGAAAGTCGCCTGCACCCAAAAATGAACCAATTAAAAAATAATACAAAATTATCAACTTCAACTAGGTAATATCACGAACTTGATCTAATTGTAAGTAACAAGTGTTAATATTCCAACAAGTAACGTTCTTATAATCTTAGAAAACAAACAAAATCTATCTATATTTAACGTTGTGTCTTTTATCTAAATATGCAACATTTGAAACTACAAATCATCTTTTAATGGTCTGTTATAGCAACTAATTATATCTGGATCTTCGGCATTATCGACAAAAAATGTACTATTTTGACAGAGTCCGGCAGCTTCTCTTTAGATCACGAACTTTTTCTATAATTAACTTTGGTAACTAATCGGTTTAAAACAAAGTTGGTCCAGGCGAATCAGATCTAATCAATTCATATTGATATATAATTTAATACTACAAGCTTTAGACTTTAAAGCTCTGTATCTATTTAAAATTCCTATGTATTAAAATTTAAAAAATGATGTGATCATTAATGAGTGTTAAATCCTGTAATTTTGGGAAATACTATTTCCAAGTATAATATATTCAATAATTTTTATAAGAGCTACTTATATATTTTATTTGTGTTATGTGTATAAATGAACTAATATTATCATTCATTTCAAGTGAAAGGATAAAAATAATAAACCTTGAACGGTTTTTAAAATATCTACGCTATGCAGAATAATTATGAAATAGTTTTAATAAATTTAATATTTTTATAGCAATCAATACTGATCTGTAAAGGATTTTTTTCATGAAAACAAATAATTCCAAGACAATAATTGAGTGAGCTAATTCAACCATTGGATTTAGTTTAGAATCGTATTAAAACTTGCATGGAGTTTATACATGATAAGAAATTATTGTTTTGTGTTTGGAGAACAATGCACGAGAATAACAAAGGAACGAATGATAATTTATACATACGTATACACACACACACACACACACACACACACACACACATATATATATATATATATATATATATATATATTATACTAGATACTAACAAGTGTTCGTTCGGTTGATCCAGACAAAAAAAATTGATCGAAAGACAAAAGGATTTTTCAACTATAAGTCGTAACAGTTTATAGGCTTTTCATAAAATTCTTATTAATATCTTCTTTTGCTGTATATATATACATATATATATATATATATATATATATATATATATATATATATATATCTGATACATGTATTCGAATATGAAGGGTATTATAACCCAATTTACTCTCACAAAATAAAAATAGATTTATTAATATGATGGATAAGATATATCTAATTTTCATTTGCTGAAAACTACAAAGCTACAAATATGTATTACATACATAACCACAATATAAAGACAAACTGAAAGTTGAACAAAAAATTTGAAAGAAAAACTGAAATAAGATGATTCAATAAATTCTCTCTAAGCGCAGGACAAGCCGCAAAGATGAAACATGTAGTACATATAAAAAGCGAGGGCGTGAGTCAGCTTTCAACATCTCAGTTGTGATATATGTTTCGACATTAGTTAAACTGTCTATCAAATATATTATGAAATCGATATCAAAAACGATTAAATAAATCACATTTAAATAACAATTAATTACAATTCTTGTCGAACTCATAATTCATACAGACTTCGCGAGTGGGGTATACCGCGCTGCGCCGCAGCTCCAACATGTTACGGTATTGCATGTTTGCCATTTTATTTTTAGTATTTATGTAAAAATAGCAATGAAAGTATTGCGTGAATGACCGACATGTATTAATAATTAAGTGTTTGACTCAAATTTAAATTTTATAGAATATTAAACAAGACAACCGGGTTTTGTTTGACATTTTCGACTCATGTATGACGTTTTCAACAAAATCATACAAATGGAACTGATTAAATGAGAATGATATATGCCACCTGTCCATATAGAATTTATACAGAAAATGCATGAGATTAATTACGTACGATTAATGATAACTTGGCATTATTTTGCAAAATACAAATGAAGCCTGTGTTAAGGAAGTGCGCTGACAAATTCAATGAATAATAAATCTATAATGCTTCAACATTATGTGGTTCTATGAAAGCCAGTTTTATGACAGCATCACTTCATAAATCCGTAATTATACAAAAGGCTTTTTGATTAAGGTTGTCATCGTACGCACTTAATTAGCAAACGAACTATATTCAGTTCGTGAGGAACTACTGTCAGTGAAACTTGTCTTTTAGTACAGTGAATTCGAAGATAGCTCTAAATGTGCAGAACTGCAAACGCTTGTCAATAGATTTGGAAGAGTTGCTGATCATAATGGAAATGTTGATATGTTGTACGGGGTAGCATTGATACATCAAGTTGTCTTGCTTCAGGCGAACGGCGGCTATTAAAATATTAGCCGGTGAGACGAAGAGCGCAGCCACCCGCGGCGTGAATAAAAATCCCTAGGCGCAAGGACCAAATGGTCCGACTCTAAACCGCTCCGTTTGAGTGTTATTCAGTAATTAATTTCCCATGGAACGAAACATCCTCCCGAGCAGAAGTTAATATATTAAGGCGAGGAATATCGTGCACCGCACGGAATGACTTCGGTTGTTCAAAGTATACATATCTAGCGCGGCGTGCGTGGGCGGCTTTTAATTAGATTAGTGATATATATATACATATACGAGCACTCAGTTATAAACTTGATAGAAGTGCTTGCTCACGGAAATAATAAATTATTAGCCTTTCTTCTCCGCTTTACGTTGGACTGTACATTTAGATGCTCTGTTGAAACACAAATGTATAATTAGATTAGCTTGATGGGCTGGGGAGGCGAAAAACAGGGATTCATTAATTTTGCTATTAGCTAAAGCTTGTGAAAAATTTATGTCGCAGATAATTCGGTGTGTCACAGCTTGGTTCCAGGATAGAGCCATATATCAGCGACAATATTATTCGCGGTTGAACATTGGCGTGCGATTTGAAAGTGTCTTGCGCCATATAATAGTACAAGTAGACACATAATATAATATCGTGCATATAAGTCTAGACTGCAGTTCATGCGCGCGAAGTAAATGTCTAGACGCCGATATCAGGTTTCTCAATCTTATAACATTTATATCAATATTTACTGAAATTTTACGATGCTACTATTATCCTAAATTTATAGTGTATTATGCGTATCCAGCCGTTAAATTGAGGAGGTGCATTAAATGGAAGCTACATTGAAGTTCTAACATTTAAGAGAAAATGAACACACCTGAACATAAAGTTGAAAACGACAAATATGCCATACATTCAAAAATATTCACTTTTTTTATTCGGCAATTGATCCGCATTAAATCAATAATTTATTGGTTGTTCAAGCCATCACCCATTAAAGTGTTCTCACTATTATGATCGTAAATATAATGTTTATTTATGCGTCACGATATAGTGAGAATTTATTGATAACGATCTTAGTAAACCACTAATATCAAAACGTTGTTTATAAATGACTATGTGTGCGCATTTAATTATACATTGAATTAAAATTCTGCTTCGAACCATGCTGATTCTATACCTACAATTTAGTTATTTATCGACATTATGACAAGATATGAAAATTATTTATTGAGCAGACAAGTGAATGAATAAACGTAATTGAATGATTTATTACGCTGAATTGTAGTTGCATCACAGAATTATTTCATTACATTCTAGACATTATTAATGTAGAATTTAAATACATACAAACATACACACATATATATATATATATATATATATATATATATTAAAGCTAAAAAAGTATTTAATCTATAAAATTTAATTCCAATCGATTGAGTTTATGCAATTTGACTAATCTAAAATTTAAATCTAAATTTTAAAAATTTAGAATTAAAATTAAAATCTAAAAAAAGGATGATGATATTTTCAAATGGTAAATGGTAGTATTTCAATATATATTTTGAAGTAAAAAAATAAGAATTTTGTATATCACCATTTAACGGTAGATTTACGCATATCCGTTCCAACCACCCAAGACCGACCACGTAGATTCACATTTTTACATGACTTTTTAGTAAGTTGTATTAAAGCTTTTTTATGCAAACTTGTATTTGTTCTTGATATTATTATTTATAGTACGATATCTTTATTGTTATTAAAAAAAAAATAATTTACTTAATAAAATTTATTGTAGTTACAATGCTTTGAATCCACGTTTAACTAGATCCTCTGGAAAATGCCCGGAAACTAGATTAGGCAGAACATATTCAATTCCGTGCTTGTTAGTACAAAAATTTAAATGGAATAAAATTCCGTAAATTCATCAAGATATTAACTTTTTTTTTCTTCAAAGAAAAAGAAATAATTATTATTGAAAGAGTGATGAAAATTAATTATCTGTTTCGAGAGCATATTTTCGAATTGATTAATTGAATATTCAGAACTAGAAATATATGTTGATTTATATGAGAATGAATAAAAGGTTGTTATATTTCGCGAATTTTTATTTTATTATTATTTTTGAACAGCAATCAGAACCTAATAGTTCTATAAGCTGTTTTGTTGATTTTGACTTAATACTAGTCTGTTTGACAGATGGCAACCCAATCAGTTATCACATCTCTGTATGATGTATTATTATTACAATTTCTGTAATAGGGCTAGTATTTTTATTGGTGCAGCAATGCTGGGTGAGGGCTATTTTCACTTGGAAACATATTGTTATCTATATTTCCAAGTGA
This sequence comes from Ctenocephalides felis, assembly GCF_003426905.1. Lineage (NCBI taxonomy): Eukaryota > Metazoa > Arthropoda > Insecta > Siphonaptera > Pulicidae > Ctenocephalides > Ctenocephalides felis. Next base: position 82,759,090 of record NW_020538040.1, on the reverse strand, counting down.
AAATCGGTGTCACTGTTGCCTGACAACAGGCTGCTAGAAGTGGGTATCGAACCCGGGACCTCTGAAACAAGTTCCATCGCTCTTATCCGCTTACCTAGGGGCGAGCATTACGCGAATCAAAGAAATTTTCAACGTAAACAATAAATCAAATATTTAAATAATAAAATGAAATTATACATATTTGCAACTAACGACTAGTAATTATGTATAGCCTACATCTACTAACTACAAATTTAACATTCTTATAAGATCTTTGGCAGCTTTGCTAGTCTACAACTACATAAGACAAAACTTCGAAAAAAGTTCACATTCTCAATAATCAGTAGAGCAAATAAAGAAAACATAGGTGCATGCCGTTAATGGTCGTGCACGAAACCGTTTTGTTGCCCAAGTCCGCTTGTTCTCTATTAACGATCAGTTGATGATAATTGTGCTTTTGTTCACAGCCTGCCAATGTAATCAGCACGCCCGACGTTGTCGATTCAACATGGAACTGTACAAATTATCCGGCCGTGTTTCCGGCGGCGTGTGCCTCAAGTGCCGCCACTTCACGGCGGGACGGCACTGCCACTATTGCAAGGAGGGATACTACCGCGACCCCAGCAAACCCATCAGCCACAGGAAAGCTTGTAAACGTAAGTCAAAATAATAGTACTACATTTTATATTTTTACATGTCCATTTTTTTATTTATATCTCTACAATGTTGTCAATGATCAAGCATGATTTGAAATTTTATGGCATGATGTATATTTTGAAACTTAGTAAACCAGGAATATCGTTAATGTCATCGACATAATCGTTATCAACAGAGTACTAAGCCACCTACCGCTGCGGTTATTCTACATATTTTTTTAAAATATGACTTAGATTTTTTAAATTTATTTAATCAATTCTATTAATATGATGTCTTAATGACAGTGATAATTACGACCAGTACTGAAAAAATTTGATTCAGTTAGTTTACCGGTATCGTTAAAATTAAAAACAAAAACCGAGAAATTTCTTTTTAGTTTCTAATTTTTAATAAGTCATATATATATGAATGCACCATGAAGTTTTTGAAATGTTGCATATTCGTGCAAGTTCTAATTATATTAATTGCATATGAATTATGAATTATATGCTTTACAGAGTGTCCCAAAACTAAAATGTTGAGCCAAAATGGGGCGATAGTAATAAACGTAACTATCATGAGAAAAAAAAGATTTAAAAAGTTTTCTAAAATATTATTCAATGTAGTTTGAAAATTTGCAACTTTTAAGTGCAACCTAGAGCTTCGGCAAAACTGGACCATTTTTCGGTTATTGTGGTGAATTTTTATTAATATTGTTCATTTAATTTTTTTATCCGTAATCGTAAATATTTGACCATAGTCAAAACTTTGAAAATTTAAAAAATTTTAAATTCATAGTTTTTTTGATTATAGAAAATTTGAATAAATTGTGCGTTTGTTTTTGTTTGTGGTTCTAGAAATGTATTTACGGTTATGAATCTAAAGTTTAAATGAACAAAATTAACAAAAATTAACTACAAGAACCGAAAAATAGTCGCAGTTTATCCAAAGCTCTAGGTTGCACTTAAAAGCTCGTAATTTTCAAACTACATAGAATATTTTTTTCCATTACATTTACGATCAATGATTTCTGGGACACTGTATATAATATATATATATATATATATATATATATATATATATATATATATATACATCTTTTTCGTGAAATACCATAAGATTGTAGCCAACTTATTTCTCAGTTTTGTAAAATATTATTTAAAACGATCTGATTTTGCAAGCTTTACCTTCCTACCGATTTAATTTATATGATGTATTTCTACTTAAGTGATGTTATACGTATTTATCAAAATAATTTCTATTCCTGCGCAAGAACAATTACATTTGCTGTACCATATTTGGTACAGAATGTACTATAAGTTTAGTACTTTGACATTTTCATAAGCCAAGTATGAAATAACTTTGAAGCTAAAATTAATATAAGATATTACGATAATTATTGTAATAATATATATAATTTCAATTTACGTAAAATTCGATGAATTTTTAGCAACTTTAATCGTGATATTTACTTGACATATTTTGCTTTAATGCTATGTTTCAGTTATTAGATAGAAAATGGAAACGGATAAAATAGATTTACAAAGTATAATAATATACATCATAGAAATAACAACTAAAGCTTTATTTCGTAGTTTTTTTTAATTTTTTTTTTTGAATTAATAAATAATTTAACATTCAGTATTAAAAATACGAAGAAATAATATTTTATTTAGTTTATACTCTGCGTAATATTTTTAACGTATAGTAAATAATTGTGTATATGATTTGGCGGGACACAAAGGTTCAATTTTACTTTTGAGCAATTATAATGTGAAAACCAAACACATTATATCACAACAAATAGCACATATTAAACAAACAACTGTCTGACTATGTTCAGTAAAACTCCCAGCATATTCTTCATTGTAGAAATCAGTGTTTTTTTTTTGCTGTTGCTCAAAAATTTGTCACCTGTTCGGAGTAAAATGGGACAGCCAAAGGACAAATAGGTCCAGTGTCTTATTTTCAATTTTAAATGGATTATACGTAATAATAGCTACATTATTCAACCAATGCAAAATATAAACTTGATGGGTGAAATATTCATCAGCAAAGTTGGAATTGTTACTTAATTAATTTAAATCTAGTGAATTTGCTTTCTCTAACTTAATTAACTGTTTTTATTCACTATTTTTGTTGTTTACACCTTCGTCAGGATGAAGGTTCTTTTGGTCCTTTCTACCTCACGCCCGTGTAAGCTTTTATAGAGGTTATATACAAAACTGCTGAATCTTTTTCCTGTTGTTGAAAAATTCTAAACTCTATTTGATTTTAAGACTCGCTCTAAATAATTTCTCTATATTATTTATGAATCAATGAAGTTTTCGCGAAATGACTAAATGTAAAACGAAAAGTGAAAAATTAATTAATATGCATAAAACCTCAATGACATTATGTTTAACACATCAAATTACCTTTGTTTGTTTAGAACTTTGCCAAACAATTTCAAAAGTAATTACTTATGCGTTTATCTTAGAGAAATCTGAATAAGAATTTCAAACATCGTTGACAAAATGTTAATTGACAAGTATAAATATATATGTAGAACAATTGAGTTTGAGATTTTTCTAAAACTTATCACTTTCGCTCCCGAGGCGAGCGCACCAGTATACATAAAGTGTAAATATTCCGAGAACAAGGTATATTTACTTTTTGCTTTCGATATTTTTCCCTTTACTTTTGTCGCGTTCTGAGTTCTTGTAACCCACACGTGCGCGGCGATGATACATAGTTATTTGGTTCTATATGCGGGTTTAACACTCTTGTCAATGCCGTAATAAAATCGAACAAGGTGTCACATTTTGCAAAACACGTTAAATCCATTTGTAAGACTCATAAATAATTTAGCGTGCCATCGTGTACGTTATCGACTTTTTCTTCTCTCGTCTTAAGAACGAGTTATCAACAATATGCAAGAGAAATAACTTAGGCTGCGCGGACTTGATTAATGAACGCAAGCGCGACTGATTGAAATATAGCTTTATCATTCCGACATTTATAGATTCATAAAACTGTATACATTCATGACATAGAAAATCAATAAAAAATAACAACTAATGTCATATCACATACAGAATCCCTGTTACTGAATCATCAAACGATTCTAATTTAAATCGTGACAATCTACATAAAATATTGAGCCATCGATTAAGCGCATTGCGTACGTTTCACTAGATTTGAATAAGAATCTCGTTTATACACATGTATTAATTAACATAAAATTTGTTATGCAAATTATTATTAATTCATATACCATTAATTATTGAGTTATTGGTTCACATTGAGATTTAAATTTACATTAATTTATTGATTCAATAAATATCACATTCTTTAAATTTATATTAGTTTTTTCTATACCATGAAACAAAAATATAAATTTATATAGGTAAATAAGTTAAAAAAGAGTACATTTATGATAATTCAGCTGTATTTGTGCTCGAAGAAAACATTGCAGTAATTATCTCAAATTTTGTAATGAGACCAATTATACTTATTAATATAATTGGTAATAACTGAATCAGTTATGCAATAAGCTAAGCTCACTACATTTTCTCTGCAAAGTTCATACATTTTAACTAATATTTTGCTTTATTTTACGAACATGATGATCATCACGCACCTGCCTTAGGGATGTACTACCCATTATTATATATAAATATATATAATAGTTAAACATATGGCTTTGATAAAATGGTAAATTTTTAATTACTCTGCTTTTTACTTGGTTTTATGCCTGAATTAACTTTTCCATATATTGTTTACTTATTGAAGAATTTTTATTAAAACAATTCGTCAAATATAATTTAATTCCCACGCTTAGTAAATCTCAGTATTCAAGATAATTAATTAATCACAATACAAATAATTTGTATTATTAGTTATTAGTTGTCTTACCAAGCGCTTGGTGGATGCGCGTTGCGCCACGATCGAAAATCATGGTATCTATTTCAGTGCCTTCAACAATTTATATCTGCTTTGAAGAATCAGTATTCATTTTACATTTTAGTATCTGATATTAATGATCGATAAAACTGTTGAGTTTTTATTGGTGGGCAATGACTATCCACATCAATGAACCGTTTGCCGATAGTGCGCGCTTTGGTTATGTAGAAAGTTTACAGAGTACTCCACCTACATGGCATGCAGTCAAAACTTGTTTATTTTCTGTAGATAACTCATTAAGTATTCAACGTGCAAGATGAACGAAATTTCCCTGAGCTCGTTATTAAATCATTCAATAAACACTGGGTCTCACCATAACCTATATACGAGGTCTGTTCAAAAAGTACCCGGAATTTTCGTTTTTTCAAAAAAATATTTATTTATGTGGTCCCCTTCAAAGTAGTCCCCCCCAGATATAATACACTTATGCCAGCGTTTTTTCCAATTTTCGAAGCACCCTTGATATTCACTTTTTGATATGTCCTTGAGCACTCTCAGCGATTTTCTTCAATCGAGGAAAACCGCCGTCCTTTCATGGGTCTCTTCAACTTTGGGAATAGGAAAAAGTCACACGGAGCCATATCTGGTGAATTTTTGCACTTTGCAACACTTTATTTCATTTTTTACGCAAAATTTAATACAAATTCTTTGACTTTTCAATTCTTCCATTGTAAAAATCGCCGAGCTCAGAAAAACACGTCGAACCTTAGCGACTACCACAGACAAAGTAAACAGTGAATATAGCTGAAAATTTCATCATACTTTAGGGGCATGTATACCAACACAATAAAAAAAAAATTTTGACAATCAGACACTCCAGACCCGCGAAATTTAATTATTAGTAATTCCGGGTACTTTTTGAACACACCAACAATTATGAGTAACCGTGGTCGTGTAATAATTCTATTAGCAACTTGTTTTGTCACATACGAGTATATGAGCAATCTGTAACGCATGCAAGTGCCGAAGACCTACTTTAATCGAACACAATAATCTGATGTAATAAAATATGTGATGATAATCATAATATACGAGAGGAATTGATTACATTTTATTGCACATAATTAAAAATAGTTTTACGCTTAATAGTTCGTCAGTCACATTATTTTTTTAATGTATACCATATGTAGAGTAAGGAATACTGGGTACGATTGCGCCACCTTTTTCTGATTAGCAATAATTTTGTGAATATACCAGTTTCCTGAGAGAAAAGATAATTTGGGGATTTGTCTACGTGGAGATACTGAAATACTATCCTTAAATACGATTGATTAGCCGTAAAATCAAATCATACAAGAAAAGGGCAAGTGTCACAACCGTCCTGCGGTAGGTTAAAAAGCAATAGCTCTAAACACCGAAATAGTTTATGAAGACTTTTATTGTCGCTAATAACAGTAATATGTATCATAACACAACATTAACATTTAAATAAATGCTTATGGATATGATATAACAAAAGATATTTTTTTACACAAATTTAACAAGAAATCTTTGTAAATTTTTTTTCTTGTATTGAATTCTCCTTTCTCTTTCCCTTTCGCATTTTGTCTTATTGTTATTCAAGTTAGATTTTTTTATCTGTTTAATCTTTACCCGAAAAGGACAAGAAATACATGTCACAACCGTACCCAAGGCACACTTTTGAAAACAAAATCATCGTTATGAATGAGCTAAATTATCCACTCGAACACCAATTACTGATAATTAACTACTTATAGCAAAAAACAAAGTGATCTATCTGTATGCAAGTAAAAGTTATTATTAAAAGAAATCGATCAGGAAATCTTACTTTTGACTGTTTAAAAGACATATTTCATGTTTCTCCCTTTGGAGGGTCTCAAAATCCGTACTCTGTTAGCTACTATGATGAATGTCACTGATGTACTCTAGCACAACCACACCCAGTCTCCCTTATTATTATGATGCAACAAATTTTCTGAACATTTATAAATAAACTATTGTATTAAAGTTTGAACGCATTTATCGAAATTGACGTAGTATGAGCATTTTTAACTATTAAATTGTTAACACTATTAAGTTTTTTATCTATAAAGTTATTTATTTCTGTTAAATTAACGTTATATTGATGCAAACATTAAAACAGGTAATCTAATTCATATTGATTTTTATATAAATGGAAATGAATTTTATATATGATACTCTCGTTTGCAGAGTTTACAGTTTACAATAATTTAATATAGAGAATGCTTTGCTTCAAAATGATTTGGCTATCATATCCGAAAATAGTCATTTTTGAAAAACATCGAATTAAAATATGTTATATCAAAATAATTATAGGTTTTATTATTTTTTGGTTTACTCTTTTACTTATTTTTAAATTTATCGTTGTGTCCTTGAGATCATATACTTCTCATATCTATGTTTAGAGTTAACCGTATTTTGATTGAATAATATTTTCAATTAATATATACTATTCAAATTTTATTTTGTAAGTTAACTTAACATATAAATTTCCATTTTTGTATAAGATATCGTACAATCTAACCTGAAATACAATCTTACAAAACCATTCTCACGAATTGCCCCGAACATATCCAACGGGCTTTTAGGATGTACGTTGCATCCCTTATCAAATTTATGTAGACATTTTTATAATATATTACCCAAAAAATAGAATTACATATCAACAATATCAAATCTCTCGCAGATGAACGATACCGGAGTTCTGATATGAACGTAACTTACATAAACAACGACATAAAACAGACACCTTTACCTGTTCAACAAGATCCACAAGGACTTGAATTACCAACACAACAAGCCGCACCTAAGTATTACAACAATCTGTCCAAAGGATGTCTTCATTATCGGATAGAGATATCATTATGGCGTATTGACCTCTGGGACTCTAATAGTCTGTATACCGAAAATAAGATATATTCACTATATCGCCGCCCACCTGCTTATTTTACATATATTTCTTTGATTTTCATATAGATGTTCCATGCGGACAATAGTATCAATAAAATTGATGCTTAGCGCTACTGGTTCATCTCAATGTTGATCTGTATCTTTCATAACATACTTGTATATATTTTATTCTTACGCGTGCTTCTATAATCTACTTAAGTTGTCTTGCAATAATATTTTTCTTAATCAGATTATTTTATTTTACTATAGTATTGTGATTCAAGCTAGATGACATGTGCTTTTATCAATACCACACTTATATTCGTAATATATTATTTTTTTCCTATCAGTCATTCTATACTAGATATGCAGAGTATTAGAACACTTCATTTTTCTATCAAATTGTGTAAATTATTATTATTAAACTGTGTTGTTTAAATTACATAATAATACTAATTTCTATTTTAAAATGACATTTAATCGCCTATATATCTTCTATATATATAAAAATAAGTCGGGTTTTCCTTCCTGACGAAGTAACTCCAGAACGCACAAACCGATTTCGACAATTTTGCATTCGTTGGAAAGGTCTCGGGCTCCGCAAGGTTTATAGCTAAGAAAATTAGTGGTGCATGGCATCGTGCCCTAATGCAAATTGCTGGAACTTCACGCACCGTAATTAAAAATTCGAGTAATGACATTACTGAGAATTATCAGAATTATGCTTGGTTAAGTCAACGAGCAATTCTTGCCGCAAAGAATAATGATGTACACGCACTGAATTTCACCATTCAACCAAAAATTGCTGGCGATTTGGTGACATACCAATGATTCCGACTGGTCTTCCGTTTGACTTCAAACGATCGCAATTTCCAGTTCGCCTTGCGTTCGCAATAACAAGTCGCAAGGCCAATCGCTTAGTGTTTGCGGGATAAATTTCAAATAGATTATTTAGAAAATCATTGTTTTTCACATGGGCAGTTATACGTTGCCTGTTCACGAGTTGGAAAACCACCCGCTTTGTTTGTGTTAACGTCGGACCAAAAAAACACTTCATTTTCGTAATCGAAATAAATTCATTACTGTTGTATAATAAAATCGAATTTTTCCTTTTCAAATATAAAACAAACAAAAAATTTTTTTATCCTTCTCACGAAACCATCTGGTGGCGAAACGGAGTTCGTCGGGTTTGCTAGTTTTATATAAATATATAAATACAAAGTTTTTATTATAAAAATATGCATTTCATAAACGTAAATGTTGGAAAGATATACGTGAAATATGATATGAATAGTATACATATTTACTTTAAAAAAAAAACTTATTAAAATATTAATTATGAGAAAATTATGTGATACTTCATCCAGCAATGATATTTTACAGAACTATTTTTTTCATATTTGAACGTAAAAACTTTGCAAAAGATATTGGGAGCAATGAAGTAAATGTTATAATATTATTCCGATGAATTCAATATGAAAAATTTCATATTTTACCATTGGATTTTATTCTGGAAATTTTGAAGCAAAAGCAAGGAAGTGGAGGCATATTTCACGAGCTTCACTCATTTTTTATGATTTGAGATATTAACAAATATATATAAATTTACAGTATTAGGTACATCACGAATAAAATGAAATAAATTGAAGTTCACTCTTTAAATTAGCCTTTGATTTTTGTCCACGCTGACACTATGTAATTCGAAATTTTGTGTTAATTTTTATTCAAATCTTTTCTAGATTAAAAGAGTTTATTCGCTTTCTGCAATATGATGATTCTCAAAAACCAAAATTAAAATAAAACTAATTTTATTATAAGCGCACCAATATTGAATAAAAAATATGTTTTCAAGTTACATATTAAATATTGTGTGAAAGATATAAAAAACTAACGTTTACTTTCGAATTTTTTCGAACACTTTTAAGTCGCAAAAACTTCCAATTGCTGAATTGCTGTAAGCGTTGACTTTGGTTGCATAATGGAAGATCGCACGCTCTATAAACCACTCACAAAGGACGGATGGATTGAATCACCCGGCAACGATTCAAATCCTTGGCGACACGAAGACGTTATGTATTGACACGACAACAATTTATTCACCAAAAGAAGTGTTTGTCGATCGAGAAAATTTATATCAATCATTTTTATCGTAGATAACTCTTTATTTTACTATAAAAGCTAGTGGTGCATGGCATTGTGCTGCAGCTTCCCGAACCATAATTTAAAATTTTTAAAAGCTTTAAAATTTTTTGAAAACTTTGAAAACGTTAGATTTTTGAGAATTTTGAAAAATTTTGCTATTTTTTTTTTGAAAATTTTTAACTGTTTTAACAGGCTTACGCGATATGTTGCAGTCTAACGGTTAAAAATTTTAAAGCTTGAATGCAAACAAAATTTGTATTTATTATTGAAATCTCTATAAAATATCTGATAATTTAATATGCATGTGTCTAATTATCCTTTTTGACCGCAAAATGGCATTTATCTATTTTTTTTATTTGATCTCCAAAACCCCTAGACCTACCTTTCTAAAAAATGAAGCAGTTCTTCATTTAGTCTATACAAGTAAAATGTTTTCTGAATTATTGAAATCGGACGAACCGTTCTTTAGAAAGAATTCTGGTCAAAATCTAACCAGCACGCCTCCTTATCGATAAGAGTTACCGGAAAGTTAATAATTGATCACGATAAGCTTTTATTTAAAATTTTCGGGTACGTTACGTATTGTCAACTAAGGAATGTAACAATCGATTTCGAATAACTGAAGATAAAAAATAGAAAAAATCTACCGAATATTTAATTTACTATAAAATCTGCATTTATAACTGGCAACATAGAACCTCTTCCACAAGCGGCAGGGCTCTCTTGTTCAACACGCCACACAAAAACCTCATATCCAAAATATAATTAAATATTTGTCACTATGATTATTCACTTAATTAAATTATATTTTTTCAGTCTCATTAACACGACTAAATTAGTAATTTCATTTCCCAAATTATCTATTCACGTGTTCATTAATCTGTCTATATAATGAAATATTAATATTTTTGCTACCTGCGCCATGTTAATGATTTTGCAATTGTGCAAATAAATGTCATTTTTCTGAATTAAAATACAAGTTGATAATGAGGATAATTTGATTGTAATAATTCAATTTCAGTATCAACCGTTAATAATCCCTTGTATACGTGTAATATTATTATTAATAATTTATTAAACACTGACCCACACATTGAGTGGTAGTAAATCATTTTATATACACATATTCTGATTTCTATTATATAAATATTTATATAAGAGTATATTGAAAGTCTTATATATTTCTTATTGCTTATATTTATCTGAATGAACTGAAATGGATCGCCAACTATGTCAGCTCTATAGATTTTAAGATGTCAAATGATAAAAGCTTTTTACATTCCTCTAGAGATGTGGATTACATTCCCGTTTTAAATATTAATATCGTCATAAGTTTTCTTATTTTTATCAGGAAATATAAATTAAGAAAACGAGATTTTAAGTACACATTTATTTGATTTATTTCAATTTAAGTAGATATCCATTTAGTTTACGAATTGATTTTCTTCTTAACATTACATAATATTTAACAAATCAATTAGAATAAGCCCTTAGCTACTTATGTGTTGACGAAGTATTCTACGTAATAATTTTCGTTGAGTTCACAATCAGATTCATTTACGATTATGATTTTATAAATACTCTATTTTCATAGTAAAGCATTATTTTATAAGATATTATAAACTATTTAATTTTATCTACAATTGCTAATTCCATTCACGTTATACAAATAATTCACAGTTACAAGAGATATTTTAAAGATGCATAAACAAGTTACTAGGATTTTTAGAGCAAGGCATGATAAGTTAAATTGTATGTTTTTCTTTCAAAAGATTTATATGATTACTGTTTTATTAATAATAATCAAAAATATAACATTAGTAGTAAGTAATCGCTTACGAAGTCACGTAGGATCTTAATAGATACTAAAAAATAAACATATTGCCAAATTTATAAACTCATTCATGCCAAATTTCACTCATCGCGATATATTTACGAAAACTTTTTTGAAATCTAAATATTTCATCATTTCATAAATATAAAGCATGGAAGTTTTTTTGCGTCTACAACATATGTGATATACAAAATGTGCAAAAAAAGTAAAAGATCACTTTGTTTTTAAATGTGAGTAAATGGTTTTAATCCTCTACGAGTGTTTTAACTTCCCACAGGCTAAGTTAGTAATCGCAAAAACTCAAAAATGGAAATTTTTATACATTTTTACGTTTCAAAGGTTTGAAAGGTAAGGTGAAAATTGTGGCACACCTTAGAAAAAATGAATGTATGAGTATGTGTGTGCAGATAGAAATTTTCTTCGACGATCTAGGGAACACTGATAAACCGATTTGAATAATTCAAAAAGCTTTTGATTCGTATTAATCGAAAGACGAGCTATTTGGCAAAGGTAGGAGTAGCTGTTTCGAGGATACGGGGCAAAATGTGCCAAAAATAATAATTCAGTTTTTGAAAGAACGGATCGTCTGATTTGAATGATTTGAAAATCATTTTACTTGTATTGACGAAACGAACGAACTTTGGAAAATTTGGGATCCAGCGGTTTTGGAAACTCAATAAAAATAGTAAAAAAAGATTCCATTTGGCGATCAAATAATATCATTAGACATATGCACATCAAATTATCAGATATTTTATAGAGATTTCAAAAATAAATGCAAATTTTGTTAATACATGTATTTTGTTTATACATATATTCCTATGGGTTCCGTACCAATGTGCATCAGTTAGATTACAACGCGATGCTTACGCGCTTTGATATTTTGTCTCTTAACACTAATCATACCAAGACTTAATATATACCTAATTCTACCATAGCGGGTCAAATGACCCGACTCTATGTTTTATGCTTGAATGTATGAAATATGGATGTTAGGAAGAAAATAAAAATAAAAATTAAATTTGTTATAATTAAACAAAAAAGTATATTGAGCATTTCTATTACAAAAGCAAAAATCAGAAATTTTATTTCATAGTTAATCGCATTTTTACATATAATTGTGTCCATTGTACATTTTCCGCAAACATATTTTTTACATTTAGAGCAAATTTTGTTGGTTTTATTTTTTTTACAGTATCCTATTTGACATATCATACGTTTATAAGCATCTGTAGTACATTTAGGCAACGATACTTTCGTATTTGTTTCTTGTTTTGGTTTTGGTCTTCTACTAGCTTGAGTAAAAAATCTTATCGCGAGATACTTTCTCCTGTCGTTTGCTTGTTCAAAATCCAGGCATCCAGCCAGCCAGCTAAATCAAGGATATTGAAAAAAAACTTGGAGAGGCCATCTGCAAGACTTGGATTTTGTAGTAAATTTCCTCGCCATTTGATACGTCATGTCTACACCAAATTTGGTTTTATTGTAATATGAAACAGTTTCAGGTAAACGTTTATCATAGTTGTCTTCATCGTCGGTATTTGTTGAATCAAACTCATTTTTATTTTCAACCAATATATCTTCATTTTCAGAAAATTCATCTTCACTAATTTCTGAAAACTCTTCGCCAATATTATTTATATTTACTAAGAACTTGTAATGTCTTGTTTGCTTCGACATTTTTCTGGGTAAAAAATAACCTGTATAACTATAGCTATCAAAATAAAATATAAACTAGGTACTTACCAAGACTTTAAATTTCTACCACTTTTTCTAACAATACAAAGCTATTTTAAATCTAAAATTTGATATTTTCTTGAAATTATTCTGAGCTATTTTCGTTGAACTACTTTACGTCTAAGTGTTTAGAAGAATGTGCAACTTACTGACTATAAATATGACTTGACAATCTCATATACCAAAAAATTCTCTCCGGGTCAAATGACCCATTGTGGTAGATATAGGTATACAAGAAAGATTACTCAGAATAAACAAAACAAAACAAGAAAAAAAAATTGTTTATAACTGTACTTTAATTACTTAAAAAAAGTCATGAAGTCAAATGTGCAAACGCAATGAAATTATACGTGCATTTTCAATGCAAAAGTTCAAAATGGGTCATTTGACCCGTTATGGTATGTTTAGTGTTAAACAGCTACACAGCGCGATTGCTTTGAAAAAGAGATCAAAATATTTTAAAAAAATAGAATTTTTCAAAAAAAAAATTCTTCAAAAATTTCAAAATTCTCAAAAATCTAATTTTTTCAAAGTTTTCAAAAAATTTAATTTTCAGAACGGAAAGTATTAGCGATTTGCCTCAAGGCACTATGCCATGCACCAATAGTTAATTTTAGATTTTTGTCTGATGTAAATAAACACCTGTAATGATGAATACTATAAAATTCTAAGCAAGCACATATACAAACAAGCTACATGTATTTATATCTTTGAATTGCCAGCATTTAAAGCCGTTAAACATAATATCAACAACTACTCATTGAATAATAAATAATGTCCATTAAATTATATAATTGCATTTAACGTCGATGCTTCGTTTCATGAAATAGCCATTAGATATACGCTTTAATGAAAAGTGCTACCAGAGAGAAGCACTGGCTCCATTGGCGTTATCACGGATGCGCGTCCACAAAGGCACACGAAATTATTGTACAAATAACTGACGTATTATCACATTAAATTCTTCGGCTTATGATTTTTTGAATATCCGTAGAGTAAACAGTTTATAACACTGCAGTTCTTCGGGCATTATCAAAGCCAACGTTAAAGAAATCCAGTTGATGTTGTAAAGTATCTACAAGAACAAGGTATTATATATTTATGTCTATACAGAAATGTTAGTAACTTAAATAATTTCATTTAAATATGTGTGAGTAAGCGCTCTCTAGATTAATTTATAAAGGAGTATACAAGCTTTTTTTTGGAAAACGGAATGAAGTTTACATATTAATTGTACAAATGTTGTCCCCTTGTTTGTGCATTTTGATTATGTGTGAAACTTCTACAGATAATTAAAATATTATTTACTTAAACTCTCATACAACTATATATATATATATATATATATATATATATATATATATATTTAATAGATGAACTTTGGACTATTTAATGAATTGATTTATACAACTATCCCCCGTTTTACACGTTTTCGATCTCACATGATTTTTTAAAATCAAATTTTTTAACGAAATCTATTAATTTTGCATCTACACAAAATTACAAACACTAAACCTTAATTTGCTTATATCTATAATAACAGTCTCATCGTTTTGCCTAAAATATTTTACTGTCAAAATACAACACTGAAAATGTATGTTACAGCTACAAATTCTTATTGTTAGTATACGAGTATAGTCTATATCTAAGATGGAATAATATAGAAAACTCCCCGTATGATGATCAAAGCTAAATTTTATGTGTGTATAAGCTAGTTTGTTTGAACATTTTTTTTCTCTATAATCTCTTCAATCTATAAAGCAAAAGCAATATAAAAAATAGTTTTTTTTTAAATTTGCTTTATTATTGAAATAAATTAATATTTGTATAATTTTTTAAACATGTTTGATATTAAATATATTATTATTATATTTATTTTTCGTTCAATGTCTTCGTTCTTCATCATATTAAAAACTCTTTTATCAGTTGTTACGTTAGAATAGTTTTCACATGTTCTCACACAAAATCTTATTTTCATGTTATAAATGATTATTAAAAAATTAATAACATTAATAATACGTTAGTTAGTGTAAATATTATTATTAACTTCCCATAGATCAGTTATAGTAATGGGCCAAAAATCAAAAATGAATTTTTTTGCATTTCTCGACGTTTTGAAGGTGTGTGTGTGGGGTATGTTTTGTGTGTCCACATTTTTTCGTTAACGTTTTCGGGCGCACGGATCAACCGATTTGAATTGTTCAAAAAACATTCGATTCCTATTGATAGGGAGATGTGTTGATTAGTTTTTGGCAAAGAGAGGTCCAGCAATTACGGAGATAAAGAGCAAAGAGTGCAGACACTAGAAATCGAGTTTTTGAGTTAAACAAATAATTTCAACTTTGCAATTCAGTTTATATAATCCTTATAAATATTAGACAATGTTACAATATTTATAATAATCTATTTGAAAACATTTAATATTCCTCGAGCATTTCGTTACGGTACGGGAAGTTCCAGCAATTTGCGTTAAGGCAATATGCCATACAACCCACAAGTTGTTTTTGCTTTTGTGCGTTTTCACTATTTATATTAAGTAATGATTAATGAGTTAGTGATAATTATTATTTTCTATTGAATAATAGCGATGATATTAGCTGAATTTTTTTTTATAATAAATATATAATATATTTTTAGAAGCTTATATAATATTTACTTCATTTGAAACAAAAAAACACATTTAAAAAGTTGATCAATGTGAAACTTGTGAGTAATATATCACTGCGATTATAATTAGCTGTTTTAATAAAACAGGATGAATATCTTGTTATAATATTGTATAATATTAAAGATAATGGATTAGCATAGTACTTACTACTTAATCCAATTAAATAAATTTTGCAAACTATTTTAACTGCTGCATGACATAAACAGTTATTTGCGTGGTAAACATGAGTTATGAAGTGTAAATATTTGCAAAGAAAGAACCAATTTATTAACAATTAGATGATGACACACTGACGGCTACTGCCGTTCGCGCGGTGCACCCATACAATCACCATAATATTGGTGCTCGCGTACATTCTTGTAGGAAGACGTTTGAACCAGTTTCGGTTATACAAGAGCACAACATGCAATTCGTCCTAAGGCGTTGGGTTCTCACGGTCTGATAGTATAATCAGTTACTAATTAACGATAATTCGATGATTGTCTTGATACACGAACACGTTCTACTGATTCCGTAATTAATTCAGATTCGACTAACGAAACGCATTGATAACATATTTATGAAGACGATCGCTCGCGGTGTGTCATTAAGCGACGCATTTCATTAACATCGCGTGGTAATTTCGCTAGCAGATTCGAACGGCCACGCATTTGCCTTGCCTACATTATTAAAGTGCATAAAAATCGAAAGTCATATAATAAAATCATGACCGAACAATATTCATAAAGCATAATTGATCAGTGATTTAGTCTTTATTATCCGACTTTATAATTAGCATACATTACTACCCGAATTTGTTAAGACAAGTGAGATGTGGTTAGCTGAAGATTATAAAAAATAGGGAAGACTGGGTACGGTTGTGCTTGGGTACGCAAGTGACAGTCGTCACAGTAGCTAAACTATACTGATTTTGAGAAAATGTCCAAAGGAAAAAAGATATTGCATGTTTGTTTGAACAAGATTCCATTATTGCATTGAGTCAGTGCCCTATATTAACATGATCTGTAGACCGCATTTCTTTTAAAAAGTCAAAAGTAATTTTTTTGTTCGATTTCTTTTAATGTTGTATACATATAGATTACCTTGTTTGTTATTTTAGTTGAACATTAGTAGTTAATTACTAGCAATTAGTTTTTGCGTAGATAATTTAGCTCGATAATAACGAAGATTTCCCTCCAAAAGTGTGCGTTGGTTCTGACAAATTTTGTGGGTACGGTTGTGACATGTTTTTTATGTGTTTATCGGTTTCGGTGAAGATGTAAAGAAAGATCTAATTGAACTAACGATCAGACAAAATACGAAAGAGAAAGGGAATGGAAAAAACGATAGGTTTGTAGAAGCTCATATTCTGAACGTACGGGGTAGCGTAAAATGTAACAAATGCCAAGGAACATACGGTTTCTGGTTCCAAGTAAAATGCATAGGTGATAGTTACTATTGTATTTGCTAGCATTGTACTGATGATTCTGAGTAGATATCAGTATATTGATACATAGTTACTATAATATTTTGACTGATTAGAAAAATGATAATACTGATAAAAAACTTAATAACACCAGCCGTGATGGTGACTTATTAATTATAAGAAGGAAATTGATCGCATAATTCAGTTTACTTCTTGTTAACTTTGTTTAAAAGATATGCTTTGTTATATACAATTATACCATATTCATAAACTTTGTAATTGTTAAAATGATTATGTTGTGTTGTGCTACATATTTCTGACAATTAGAGTCGTTTAAACCATTTTGGTGTTTGTAGCTATTGTTTTTTAACCTATTTTTATGTCTGTCACAACCGTTCTGGGGGGTGTGGACGATTTTAAACATATTATCAACAAAAATATTATCTAGCTTTTCATGATATATTTATAAAACTGAAGAAAGCTAAAATCTCTTATGACAGAAATTGCTGCTTGGCCGAAGAGCAAAATCATTGTCAATTATAAAGAATAACTTTCTTGTATCATTAAATTCTAGAGACTTTTTCCCACCGCTTATAAATTATTTCTTTCAGACCGAGTGAAAATATATGTTTGAAAAATGTATTATTTATATAAAGTATTTCATTATTTTTAGTGCAGCGCGTTAAAATGAAAAATGTTCCTTTCTTTCTGACATTTTAATGTTGGAATATCTCAATCTTGGCAATGAACTAACTGGTTGATCATCCAACCATGACAAGTCAGTCGCGACGAGTGCAAGCAGTGTGGGTGGTTCCGAAAATATTTTCACACTTGAGCCACTGTTATAAATCAACCCGTGAGAAATTTACAAAATTATACCGTCGAAGCATTTGTAAATATAAAATTATTCTCTTAGTGAATAGAAAGCAAAATCTTCAACCAATTCGCGTCGCACGCGCTTATTTATTACCATACAAAGTTTCGACAGAAATTGACGTCGATAAATAATATTGAGCGAGTTGTTAAACTTTTTTTTTGAATTTTAATTTGTTAGATTGGCAATATACCAATTTATTGATAGGTGAATTTAATTAATTTTGACTGCGATCCGTGTTTTAATCATTAAGGCTATATTGGATGTTTGTTATGATCTTTAATCTGCTTTTTTTGGCTTCAGTTTTTTTGTCATCAATGAGCACGAGATTGCAAGTTACTCATATAATTATTCATTTGCTACTCATGTATTCACATACACATCACTATTTCAGAGGTGAAACGTGTTTGAAATGTTACGCAGCGGCGCTTTTTGTGTGCTTTTATTGAAATAACATTTCAAGACATTTATAAATTTATCTTATATATATATATATATATATATATATATATATATATATATCAAAGTTAGATTGTTGCAATGTAGGTAAAATGTTGTAACATGGGTAATATCTTTTTTCGTAGCGTAGCAAATATCTCATCTCATCATACACTTTGAGTTCGAAATTCCGCTGGACAGTTTGTACGGCAAGATGATATATCTATTCGCCGTATATAAATAGTAACATGTTCACGGATATTTAATAAAAATTCCGAGCTCGGAGTTCTTTACAGATTCGATGGGTAAGCAATATTTCGGACCCTCCGGGTCTATGTGCAACTATGAGCAAGCTCTCACGATATGTGGCACGCGATATACATATAGGAGAAGGCGGGTTTTACAGTCATATGGGGAGTAATTATGAAAGACAACTAAATCATTGACATTTCATCTGTGGAATTAAAAATAAGAAAGGAATTATGTTTTAAATTCCTTCTAGTTCGGTTTTTATTGCAAATAGCAAATAATATAAAATGCAGTCGTTAATGCAAATATAATATGAATTAAAATGTGCATGGCATTCTTAACTGCCTTAAGGCAGATAGCAGGAACTCTCCGTACCGTATTTCAAAATGTTTAAAAGCTCAGAAACGAAAAATTAGTTTTTTTTTAAAAAAATAGTGACATTTTTTGAAAACTTGGATTTTTTTTTTGAAAAATTGTACAACTTTGAAAATCTCGAAAGTCTTTATTACCCATTCATGACGGTCAAAAATATTTTATTTTCGACCGCCAAATATCATTTTTTCAACTTTTTTCTGGATCTACGCAACTGCTGGATCTGCTTTTACTAAAATTTAGTCAATTCTTCATTACGTCAATACAAGTAAAATGAATCATTCAAATCGGATGTCCTGTATCTGAAAAACTTAATTTTTATTTTCTGCTCTTTTTGCACCGTATTTCAGAAAAGGCTGGAACAACCTTTGCCAAAAACTAATCAGCACGTCTTCTTATCAACAGGAATCGAATTTGAATATATCAAATCGGTTGAGCGGTGGTCCCGTAAACGTGGGCAAAAGATTGTATCCACACATACATAGACACAGGCACACACACATACACTTATTCATTTTTTTAAAGTATGCCAAAATCTTCAGAAACCTCAAAAACAAAGATATGCAAAAATTTTCATTTTCGATTTTTGGACAATAACTAACCGTACGAGAAGTTAATTATGTATGTGAAATCGTTCCAAATTATATTCATAACAAGAATCATAAATTTAAAAATGTAAACGGATCGTAAGTCAACGGTTTCTGATATCCCCTATTATCTATCCTTGACGCCCCACCGTTGCCTGCGTCACACACGCACCCGCGCGAACCTATCGAACAATTTTTATATATTAGTGCACAAACAATTTATGCAATTGCCATTGTTTATGTACGCATTTCTGAGGAACAGGTTGCACGTATTGAGCTAAATCTATGAGATAATATTAAATACTGCCCATGCAAACGGGCGGATATCGATAGTGGGATCGCATTATTTATTATCCGGCAACTTGGGTGTTATTGAGGTAATATTAATAGCTTATGCTGAAATTTATATATGTCGATATTCAGACTTGTTCTCAATTACGTATAAGCTGTATAGTAGTGTGCGTATATTTTTTGTTTCACAAAAAAATTACGTATACTTCATATGATAGAATTGTGATATTGATGTATTTTAGTAGCAATTTTATGAATATACATGTTTACTCATTACCAAAAACATTACCAAAATAGAAGTACTGTTCAACTTCCAGTAGGGCAAGTTATAATAATCGCAAAAAAATCGAATATGAAAAATTTTGCATTTAGGGGGAAGTTCCGTAGCACCTAATACCGGACACTCTATTTAACACGTATTATTTAAGCGAATATAAATCTTTTTATATCAAAATACTAGTGAAAGGGGCGCGAGGAGCACACAGGTGCAGGATCACCCGCCAAGACTCACCTGTGACGCACAGGGCCACGGCGGGAGCAACCCTTTGCTGTTTTAGGCGCAAAATCACGGCGTCACCTAAATATTAATGGAAGTAATTCTACTGTATTTATGCCTTTATATTTGAGTAGCATTCAATGATAAAAGTAGTACTTGATTGTTATCCGTAAAATGGTAGAATATTATTAGTTATTTTAAACAATTTTAGTAGGTACCACCAAATGAACGAACATGCATGTCCCTTAGCACCGGACACTAAGTCGTCCCTTAGCGCCGGACAGTAAACATATTGATATTTCTTGTGAGAGTTGACGTAATTTATTTTAATTATTTAATTTTGTTCTGTATGAGTACTGAGGGTCATTACATACCTCCATTTTTCGCATTTCCTAGTCAACGAATGTAAATCTTATGATGAATGCTCCAACTGAGAGCATCGGCGTGGCCCACCCAAAAGGGGGGATGAACAGTGATTTTTTAGCAATATCTAAGAATATTCGTCAAACACACATGTGCAGACATTCCAGAGTGTGAAGATGGCTACGTATGTGATCAATGCAGGTTATTTTGAAATGTCCGGTACTAGGTGCCACTGTTTAAAATCATATTTTTTGATAGCAAAGTTTGATTGATAGTATTAATTATTTTTTAGCAAAGATTGCGGTTTTGTTAATTTAGTTTGATTTCTAACTTTGTTATCTAATATAAATCATAATTTAATAAACATTTCGTAAAATATTTTTTGATTTATTTATAAATAACCTTAAGTGTCCGCCACTAGGGGACTTCCTCCTACGATTCAGACATTTCATACCTAAAACCTAAACTACAACACGCACAGACGTATATTAATAATTTTATGAGTACATTTTTCTAATGTGTCCTTGGTAACACATACGTAAATTTAGGTTATATGTGTAAAACGATGCAAATGTGTAAACTGATTGCAAATATATACATTTTTGACAGTTTTTACTACAAATTCATACGAAGATAGAACTGCAATATAGAGTTTCCATAACATTTCTATTTTATCGGAGAATTGGCCCCTCAATTTTTGGGAGAACTGAATGATTCAATAAAACATTTCACTTGTATTAACACAATAAATAATTGGTAAGATTTTTTAGAAAGCAGGTCTAGCGGTTTCGGGGGTCAGAAATAAGTTTTAAAACGACATTAGCGGCTAAAAATTATAAATATATATACACAATAAAATAACAGATATTTTATAGAGATTTTTTAATAAGTACAAACTTTGTTTCTATTTCTGTG
This sequence comes from Ctenocephalides felis, assembly GCF_003426905.1. Lineage (NCBI taxonomy): Eukaryota > Metazoa > Arthropoda > Insecta > Siphonaptera > Pulicidae > Ctenocephalides > Ctenocephalides felis. The sequence continues at coordinate 82,737,288 of NW_020538040.1, read as the reverse complement.
GGTTCCGTACCAAGATTTATAATTAATGTTTATATATTTATAAATTGATAATGTTCAAAGTTCACTTACATAGTTCAAACAAACGTCCTCGACATTTTTGACAATATGGATCAAAGTACTTGAAGGGGTTTCAACATTTTCAAGAAATTTCAAAATTTTCAAAAAGCCGAATTTTTCTAAAAATTTTAAAAATTTCAAAATTTTCAGAAAATTTGAAAATTCTCAAAAAAACCCTATTTTTTTGTCAAAACATGATGAATGAAATATTTTAAATTACGGTACTGGAAGTTCTTGCCATTTTCCTTGGCACGTTGCCATGCATTACTAGTTCAGTTTTTTTTTTAAATTTTAATCATGTTAGTTATAATATTCGTCAATAAGGAAAATACGCTTGTTTTGATCACTTTCTGTACGAAATGGGACGCTCGGAATGTCTAGACCGCTGCGGCGCGACGCGGTACGCTGCAGCGACGATATAAATCCACTAATTATTTACATGACGTCCGGAGTTAGTCTGGGCGATCGCTGAGCGCTCGTGAAATACGACCGATGTGTCGGGTCCTGGTTGTCAGCAGGTGTTTTAATCTTGGGTGCTGTAGGGTTGAGTATTCAGGCGTTTCCTAATTGCATCAATTACAGTTTGCAAAAGTTCGACCGACAGAATTGACAGTTTAACAAATATAAAAAACTAGTGGCATGCATGGCATCGTGCCTTAAGGCAAATTGCTGGAAATTCCCGTACCGTAATTAAAAATCTTGGTACGAAACCCAAAAAAAGTTACACAAAATGTGTACACATTATTAAATTCTCTATAAAATATCTGATAATTTGATGTACATATGTCCAAATATACATTTTTGACCGCCAAATGATATTTTTTTAACTTATTTTTATTGAGAGTCCATAACCGCTGGACCTGCTTTCCCAAAAATTTGATCAGTTCTTCATCTTGTCAATACAAGTAAAATGTTTTCTGAATTATTAAAATCGGACGCTCCGTTCACTTAAAAACTGAGTTACCGTTTTTGGCACTTTTTGCCCCGTAATTTCGGAACGATTAGACCTGCCCTTGCAAAAAACTAATCAGCCCGTCTTCGTATCAATACGAATCGAATGTTTTTTGAATGATTCAAATCGGTTGATCGGTGTTCCCGAAATCGTCGACGAAAATTTGTATTTGCACACACACTCACACACACATACATCCATTTTTTCTAAGGTATGCCAAAATGTTCAAAAACCTTTGAAACGTAAATATATATAAAAAATTTCATTTTCGATTTTTTTGCTTTCCCTACGGGAAGTTAAAAAGTAAATAATATTGACATTGACAGTGCATAGGTACAATTGCTTGTTAACATTAAATAGCAGTTACAACCAATTCGTGATAATTTGATTGAGAATAGAAATGTTATATAGATATATAAACAATTGTCAGTAATATTTATGTAAAAGAGGACTAAGGGCTTGTTACGTCAGTTTTAAATTAATATATCTTGAGATCCACTGATTCTATTTCTACGAAATAAACATGAATAGATGATGGAACTATTCGCCTATCGAATCTAATAAAAACAAAACCATAATAATTGTTCTTTTTATAGAAAATTAACCAATTTCTATAAAAAGTGCGGTGTTACAACTTACCCCGTGTTTGGGGCCAGTTGTAACATCTACTGGGGCAAGTAATAACTATAAAAAAGACAGTAATACTCCTGACAATTTATTCTTTGCTTGTTTATAAGAAAATTAGCATTTGTCTCAATCGACGTTTACCGTCATAAATTTTTTTTAATCTTAAATCAACTTGAAGTAGGGGAGGCTGAGTAAGGTTGAGGGTACGGTAGTGACAGTCGCCATGACAGCTGAACTATACTGATTTTGAGATAGGGTCCAAAGAGAGAAAGATGAAGTATGTTTGTTCAAACATGTTTTCCTACTTAAATATAGGATCTGATAAAACAAGTTGCTTTAATACTTTCGGGACGGCACCGATTTCAAAACAATCTACTTTACCGGCTGTAAACTTGATTTCATTGTGTATGTTATGCAATTTGTCCGATAAAAATTTGTGGTCATTGAAGGACATACATTTATAATATTAATTTATTTTGAATCATTTTATAAAGAATGGTGACGTTCAAAACAATTTCCAAAATGCATAGCTGGTTGATTTTGACATGTTTTACAATAAAATGTTGTTCGCCGCCTTCCTTCTGGTGCTTTTCTGTCAGAACAGATAATACAATCCCTTTTTCTTTCACTCGCATTTAGAATATGCCACTGATTAGTCAGTCATTTTTTGCTGCCATAATGGTTTATTTTTGCTATTATATTTGTAGTCGGGGTGTTTGTCAAACTCGATTATTGAAGGAGAATCGGCACATTCGCTAATGTTTTCCCGGTTTTCATTTATTTTGTCGAACTTCTTCTTTTTTTTGGTTGGATAATATCATCATCACATTCATCACTATCTTCGGTGCGAATAGTAATTTCGTAAAATTTGTCTGTATGAATGTCTATTTGAAACTCACCTTCACTACTGCTTAATTCACAAAATTTACCAGTCGTTTTGCCATATTTAAAAACGCTCGGTCGTTTTAAATATTATAAAAAAGACCATATAGCAAAGAAAAAGGCTAAAAATACTACTAAAATAACTTAAAATTATTTTCAAAATACAATACTGTTTATCACTGTTATATGTAATTTATTCAACTTTTCGATGCAAACTGAGTCATTGTTTATAAAATAGCCTGCGCCTCACAGAGTGTGTTTGTCCACTGAGGTGAACAGCCGTCCCCAAAGTGTTAATACTGACCGTAATGATATCTCGTTTCCGTGGATTTTATAAATAGATAACGTACCAGCCCTTAACCACTATGTATTATAACAGAGCGAATAAAATGCATCGTCGTCTGTCCCGCGAAACTGATATTATCTTCACACGTGAAATACGCCGCGTGCGTCCGCGCACCTAAAAATTATTGCGATCTTTGCATATCCGCGCGCTGCTTGACTTGACGCGAAAGAACACGCCAAGCAACGCGAATGAATTTATTTGAAAAGACTACCAGAAGACATTCTTGTTACACGTTTTGAACGCGCAGTTTGCAAGTAATGCGGTGTAACGTCTGATGTACGTACGAGTTTGGAGTTGCCGTCTTGCAGATGTACGACAGCATCTCATTGATGTTGGTAAATACTACAGCCGCACTAAATAGTTCCATTTTATTGTACAATGTACACCATTTTATAATATTATTTTATAGCAAAATTTAAATGTAAAACTAGTGGGGTGCATGGCATCGTGCCTTAAGCCAAATTGCTGGAACTTCCCGTACCTTAATTAAAAATCTTGGTACGGAACCCAAAAAAATTTACACAAAATGTGTACACATTATTAAAATCTCTATAAAATATCTGATAATTTGATGTACATATGTCCAATTAACATTTTTGAACGCCAAATGACATTTTTTAACTTATTTTTATTAAGAGTCCATAACCGCTGAACCTGCTTTCCCAAAAATTTCTTCCCAGTTCTTCATCTTGTCAATACAAGTAAAATGTTTTTTGAATGATTAAAATCGGAATTTTAATCGAACGCTCCGTTCTATTAAAAACTGAGTTACTGTTTTTATCACTTTATGTCCCGTATCTTCGAAACGGCTAGACCTGCCTTTGCCAAAAACTAACGAGCACGTCCCCTATCAATACGAATCGAACACATATGTACATTCCATTTTTTCTAAGGTATGCCAAAATATTCAGAAACTTTTGAAATGTAAAGATATATAAAAATTTTCATTTCCGACTTTTTTTTTGCGATTACCACCCTAATATATATAGCGAAAATCGACAAATAGTCCCATATTTGTTGGCGCACTTAAATGTTTTTATTTCGAATAAGCTCTTAGTATATTACTAATTTTACTGTAAAAAAGATGATAGATGGATAGCGGACATGCCTTCTTTAACTAACAATAAGCGAAGCAGATATTGTTACCACTTTTACCAAAATCACTTCGCTTCGGCTTGATGTAGAGTTCTGAGACGCCCTGTATATATATATATATATTCATATTTATATATCAATATTTTTTCAAGTTTATTGTTTATAATATAAACGAATATAAATGACAATGTGACATTGTAATCCTCTCATTTTAAATGCCATTTTATCAAAATACAATAATTTGATATGCAAGAAATTTAACGCAAGTACAATTACTTTATTGTCAGGAAATATCATAAAACTTTCGTTGTCATTAAGTATTTTGAAATGCACGCCCCCCAAGCTCATATTTTTTATCATAATATTTTTATTGGCAATTCAATAGCAAATTTGAATTAACGTCAAATATAAGTCAAGAGACAAATAAACCTTCATAAATAATTTGAGAGAAAACAAATAACAATAATATAAAGTCACACAAATAAATAATGACAAAAAAACGCCAGCAGTATGCGAATACCGTGTACGGTAGATATAAATGCGTGTGGAAGCTCCTTAACTCAGGGATTAGCTCCGATCTTCTTGAGCAATAACTTTTAATATCGCACATCAGCATCGTTTTGCTGATGGTCGCCTCTTGATTTGTATCAATTGTAAAATATTTGATACCCTGTAGTTTAATTCGAGTTGCCGAAAGAGGCAAGACATATAATTAATTGGGCACTAATTGTAAGTGATGAAAGCAAATTAAATTCCTGAGCAGGCAGAGTTTTCTGTTTACCAACCACAGTTGATAAATCGAGCTTTCAAGGCATTAAATTTCCAGAAAAAGATAAATGAAAGACACACAAGAAAATAGCCACAATATATGGAAAGGCATAATTATTATCGAGATCATGGATATTAAAAATATCAATAGGAAATAATAGGAAAATGAGAATAGTGAAATAGCAAATAAACTTACTTCAACTTCAACTTTTTTCATATTTTACATTTAAATCAACAACTTTAAATAGGGCGAGAGCATAAATATGTCAAAATGATTGAGTAGATAAGGGTAGATAATCACACTTAATAAAGTAATGTGATTGGTCAAATATAAGTTCACAAGAAGAGTTATCTTATTAGGCAGACATAACCGAAGCCAGAGTTACCCAAATTTAATATTTATATACATACATACACTGATATACATATGTGAATGTGTGTATGTGCAACTCAATGTGAAAATATTCAAATAAATAATTTAGTAGTTATTTTCACACATGCGAGAGATTTATAAAATTTATCTCTTCGCTTCATACAATTTGCATACGCGACTAAATGACATTCGCACCTTTGTTTGACTGTAGAGGAATGCCATACAACTGATTTTCGTTTATGAGTTCGAGGACAATTGTATTGTAAAGGAAATGCATGAATGCATATTAACAACATTCATTTCTCTCCGCACCAGACACATTCTGTTTAACACTTTTAATTGCTGTTAACTACAAACTTTTGTACGCAAATGACTTCGATGCATCATCAAAAATAATAAAAATGAGCCAATGGAAAGCGTTTATATTTTTGAAATTGAGCGTTTTATGCGAGACTAGAAAAATGAGCTAGATTAGAAAAGTTTCTACTTCTATTTCAACTAGCAAGATAAGGAATTACTAACTAATTTCATCTGATTATGAAGAATAATAATCGGAATCCAAACGTTGAATGGATATATAACCAGTGGTATTGCATAAAATGAATTTCAAATGTCCTATATTGTCAATAGTTTTACAGCAACAACTATGTTTATTAGACTCAAGAATTGGTAAAATAAATAAGAAACACAGATAAGACTAAAATAAAAATATGTACAGTATTAAAAAAGCAAGAAGAAAATTATAATTATATTATAATTAAATTAACATAAAAAAACAGAAAAAAATAATGTACAGAATTCAAAGAAAACAAGACTACAGTACAAAGAAGTGAACGAAAAAAATCACAATAGTTAAAAATAAATCAAATACAGAAAGCATACAGATATGTAATTCAAGTGTGCAAAACAAAGTAAATTAAAGAATCAAGAAGTAAACCAGAAAAATGTGGAAAACTTTGAAGAATGTAAAATTTAATATAATGTAACAAAGAATAAATATTGAAAAAAAGTAAATAATATAATGGAATTAACAATGTTTGAAATATTACAATTTTCACGTTATCTGCATTATAATTAGTAGTAACAGTTCATAGTCAAACTATCAAATAAAATGAAATATAATAACTGAATAGCGAAAAAACTATATGCCATGTTAAAAATCAGCTAAAATATATATTAGCAACTGAAAACCTACCAATCACAAAATTTAAAAAAAAACTAAAAATAAAATCACTTTTTATTAAATCTAAAAAAAAATCGCTTGCACATCGCAAAAAAAAAGTTATCTGATTTAGTACTATTTAAACGCTACTATTAATTGTGAATATAGCTAACATTTCCCACTTTATATCATTAAAAATTATAACAGTTGGTTAATAGATAGAAAGATCATTTGCATTCAAAGTAATGTTGTGCAGAAATTGCTGTACTTTCAAATTTAATACCGGAATTTATTCTTATTATAATGCGAGTTGCACTGATCAAAGGAGTTTCTCAGTTGAATTGCACTAAGCTTCTGGTTATGACACTAATCCAAACGGATGAGCACATGCAACAGAGTACCTATAGGTTTTAGCGTTGATGAAACCGCGTATTTTCTATTGCAGGATCTACGGGGAGAGGTGTATCGATCATAATATTTCTTTATATTCTATTCGAAAATGATACAAGATTTGTTTATTGATTTGCTAGATGTAAAATTATCGTCTATAAAGAAGGCAAATTTATTTAAAACCCCTTTACATGCACGATACATATGTACTTCACAGAACACTCAATCATACCAGGTTATTCAAAATACATTATATTATCCTCTTATTGAATTTCTTACATTTCTGATGAGCCAAGTTTTATTATTCATCGTTCTACTTTTTCTGTTCTCTCAGTGCTCCACCTTTTCTTTCGCCAAGGTGGAGCACGCACTCCTTTTGCAAAATTATTGAAATCGATTTTTTTTATTATATCAGAATGGTTTCTAATAAAGTTCTTCCTTTTTCCTAGTGTTTAATTTATAACTAAATCTGTCAATTTCTCCAGTGCTATAGTTCAACAGTTTCAAAAGCTTCTATTACAGAATTCGCCTTTGATTATAATTTGAAGAACAAGGAAGTCAGCTTCAAATGTATAATTTGACTAATCTGGTTCTGACTCTATTAGCTAGCTCTAATATCCAGAAAACAAATACTACATATTTACTTTATATTAATTAGTATAATTACTTAATTTCCCGTGGGGTAAGTTATAGTAATTAACTTCCCGTAGGGTAAGTTACAGTAATGGGACAAAAATCAAAAATGAAATTTTTTGCATATCTTCGCGTTTGAGAGGTTTCTAAACATTTTGACATATCTCAGACATAAAAAATGAATGTGTGTGTGAGAGAGAGTGGACACAATTTTTCATCGACGTTTTCAGAAGTACCACTTAACCGATTTGAATGATTGAAAAAGCGATCGATTCCTACTGATGGGGATTAGTGCTGGTTAGTTTTTGGGAATGGTCGGTCTCCAAGATATGAAGCAAAATATGCAGAAAATGGAAACTACATTTTTGCGATAACCGGGCATCCGATTGGAATGATTTAAAAAACATTCAATTCGTAATGATGGGGAGAAGTGGTGATTACCTTTTGGCAAAGGCAGATCCAGTTTATTTGCAGATACGGAGGTAAATGTGCAAAAATAGCAGTTTTGCACATTTCTGCAAAAAACTTTTTGCTTGTGTTGACGAAACAATTGCTTTTGTGATTTTTTTTTTGTATATCGAAAACAATTCGGATTTAAATTTTAATACAGGCTAAAGTTATAAAGCTTACTTGTATAATTTAAATAAATAATTTTAATTTTGCGATTCAGTTTATATAATTCTTATTAATATTGGACAATGTTACAGTATTTATAATAATCTATTTAAAAATGTTTAATATTCCTCGAATACTTCGTTACGGTACGGGAAGTTCCAGCAATTTGCTTTAAGGCACGATGCCATACACCACTAGTTACTTATTAATTTTATTATTGCTTATTATTTACAATTTAATTTTTATATTGATTGATTATATTGCTATGGTATTGTATTTATTTTAATTTTTACAACTAAATTTTTGAAAATAATATTTTTTATGTTGAAAATGTTGAACAACAAATGAACATGAACTTGGAATTCTTTAAAAAGGAGTTTAATGCTTATACTGGAATTCAATCAATTTATATATAATCTCGCTAACAAAATAAAATTAAGCACTAACATTTTAAAATTAAACAAATATGCTGTGTTTCAACATACAATAAATTTACGTCGATCACCTTCAAACCTTAATGAATATTGGAAAAAGATGATCGGCTGATGTTTGTCCTCACATGAGAATGAACGATTTGGATGTAATCAGAAGCCGTGGCTAATCTATGGTCATACGAATGAATATAAATCAAGCGAATGTACCGGCAATCGGGCAATTAATACGATGTGTTTATGGACGTCGAACGAAACTCATTTTAGAATTTATGTTTGTTTTGGAATATAAAAAATCAGTTTTAATGGCCCGCGAAATAACAATTTCATCTAAAAACAACGTCACTCTGCGAAAAACGAAACAGTGTGAAATATAAATGAAAAATGTGAATATTGCCCGAGCAACGTGTTCGAAGCACGTACCGAATAGAAAAAAAGTAGATTATAGCTTTTTGTCAAGAACAAATAAAATAGATTTGCAAAAAATGTTGTTTTTGTTTGCATTTTAAACGTGCTAAATATCACAGATGAAGCATACTAAATCACAGGCGCTTGACAAACTAATTATCCATAATTTTTAGGTGGGTTATAAATTGCAGTTCGTCCAACTTATGCATTTCTTAGTAGTTGAAAAGATATTTCGTAAGGGTATTTCGAAGTACTGATTTATTTGTATTGACGCACTAAATTTAAATTGTTCGGTGTAAACAAAATTCAAACCCTTTCTGAATGATTGCGGGGGTGTATTAAAACATACAAACAGCAGGCCGATGCGACATGTCATGTTACGTTATTACACTGGTCATTGCGACAAACATGGTCAATAAAACGATCCGCGGAAATATATATCTGTAGCACGTGGCATAGGGCTCGAGCGGTTGCCCGCCGCTGCGCAATTGTGAACCTATATCCGCGAGGATAATCCTCTGTGACAAATTCAAAACGAAGGACAGGATGTCGCAGAATGCCTTTGAATGATGGGATTTGAATGAACGATGTAACAAATGGTTATCGTTTAAACAATGCTGCGACGTCACAGAAATTTTCGTTTCTGAAGAGCTTTCATCTGATACTAGCGATTCGGGGTGTGCAAAATCTCAACACGCATCTGTACCGTCGATTAAAATATATGCGACGCACGTTACGCGTCAGACTTATTAATTGGGTTATATATTATCGACTATGGAAATATTTCATTCCCAACAGTTTTAGGTTCATGAGATCAAAAGAAGATCGAAAGCTAAAATATCCAATAATATATAAGATATATATCATATCTTATACATACTTTTTAGTTGCACTATTATCTTCTTGTAATTGTATTATATTAATATACGGCATATAATGAAAAATATATAGTAGAGCGAGGCACAAAGGTCCAAATAGGTTTTGAGCAATTGCATTGTAAAAAGTTTTTACAATTTAATTGCTAATTATTATTAAAAACCAAACTAATTATATCACAACAAATAACACAATCGACAAATACCTGACTATGTTCAGAAAAAATCCCAGCTAATTCGTCACTGTAGAAATGTGTTATTTTTTTCAGACGTTAAAAAAATTGTCACCTGGTACTTTTTACGTCATAGGCGGGGTAAAATGGGATAGCCTGGGGACAGACAAAATAATATCTTACATTATTCAACCAATGAAAAATATGAATTTTATTGGTACATGTTTTACAGAGACACTGTATATATATATATATATATATATATATATATATATATATATATATAAATATATACATGATCTGGTATTTCGTCAGAAATAATTATCAGCAGATTTGGAATAACTATTTATTTAACATGTCTCTTGTAAAATGGTTTCTATAACCCACAATGCTCCAAGTTGATCTTTTATACATTATACATTAATAATAATAAAAAAACATATTTAAATCAAACATTTTGAATGTCGGAATAGTTTATTATTCATAAAACAAATTCTATCAAAAGACGTGTTCATTTTATTTTTAATCATGTCTTTGATTATTTATTTTACACGGACAGAGATAAAAACAATATTTCACAAATAATTTATGCAGGTTTTTACCCATATATAACAAAACACAAAAATAGATCGCTAGAAATTTATTATTCGCAACAACTTTTGAAACCTTCAAAACTATTAATATTCATATTCAATGAATTTGTAATCAGTTTCTTCGTATCTAATAATTTGTTTACTCAATTCGGTATTCTGTTCTGTTGTTTGTTGTAATTTGTAATACCTATCGCAGGAAATAAATATGTATAGATTCCGAAATGGCAGAATATAATTGATGAAATGTACCGAATTAAAATATGTTAATTTCAAATAAATAACTTTTTATTAGACAACTGCTGGATCTATAACCGCACGCTTACGGTTATATAGATACCAATAAATGTGAAATATAGACAAGAAACTCAATTTTTAATTTTAATACTTCCTACGACGTCGTCACGCTTGAGGTGTTGTATATGTATTTTATCGCCGGCGAAGAATATAATGGTAATATAATTATTCAAGCCAAAATTTGCATTATTAATTTGTATGGAGAAAATTCTCTGATATTTTTCATTTCAACATTAACATTTAGATGGGAGTAAACTCATGAATAGATTTTTGTAACCTTATAAAATATCGCATAGAAATACATCAATATTGCATATTAAAAAGTGTATAATAACTAAATAATAAAATCTTCATAGTTACATTCAGTTAATTTAAATAAATTATTCCATTGGGCACATGGATATTCACCTTACAGGCTTGAATTTTGAAGCGTTTTACATTTAAGGGGTTAATTATGAAATGTATTATATAGTAAAATTTATAATTATGAAGTGTTGTTAAATATCGAAGTGACATCGTCAAAAGATAATAAGTGGAAGCAAAGTCTTCGAGTAATGTGACACAAAACAAACAACTTTTCTACATGTTTCTACTTGTCTCAAAATCAGTGTCTCAATACATCAGAATATTAGCATATGTGCTCCAGCAAATTGATAGACCATTGATTTGTATTTTCACATTTTCATTTATATGAGAGTATGTTGTGGATGTTCATTTGTACATCGATAATTCAATATCACTGATTTAAGTGCTGTACAAATGGTCGCATATTCTTCGAAAGCACGCACGCTGACCCGACCGAACAAACTCGCCAAATTGATTTATTCCTGTCGAGCCGCGGCGGGGTGTCGCACTCGCCTCGACTGCAAATCATCCAATAATTGGCGTACCGATTTCGTACAAAGGCAATTATAATGTATTCGACAGTTTCACGCATAAAGATCATTCTTTAACCATTGACAATTATTGATATTTTTTACAGTTACAAGAATATTCGAAATTGGTTTCATGTAAGTTTATGATGTAAAATATATTATAAAATAATGTTGGGCATCAAAGGCACGAATATTTTATTAAATGTGTTGATACATTAATTAAAATGTAATTAGGAAATTATTATTTGAGTAATATTTGAGTTCGTCTTTAATATTATTAACGGTTTTCATTATCACTAATGATTAATATTTAAACTACGCAATATATTTGATTATTCATCCCTAACATTTTAGTTTATCCTTGTTAGTGACACTCAGCTGTCAATATCCAGTTAAGTTAGTAAAGTTCAGTTAGTTGTAGTAATGTAATCAGTTTCAATTTCAGTTTTCAGTTAGTCAGTTGCAGTTCAGATCAATTTTAAATCAGTTGATAATCGTTTCAAAAGTCTTTATTTGTTTACAGTGATCAGCACATATTATTTGGTGACAGCGGACCTTACATATTTTATTAGCAGCGGTAGAACCCAACAATATATCTATATAATTCACATGCAAACTTTCGCTTTTCTACATGCATATTTCGCAATATAATTAACACCATCAAAGTAACAAATTATTTAACTAATGCCGCCGGACTTCTGCTTTTAGAGTTTTAATTACAAATAAAGAGCAGAAACATGAATACCAGTTTGGCTCGTGTTTTACACTGTGTATTTAGTTTCAAACTTTTTACCAGCGGCAGTATATTATATTTTAGGCGGTATATATTTGCATTCTATAATATAAACTGACGTTTTACTGCACCGCGTCAAATTTCATCGTGTAATTGAAACTGATACCGTTTTCCTTTTGGCTGGCAGACGTTATAACAATATCGAACATAAATCATTCGAATTTAATGTCTTGCCTGTGAAGATTCTGAAGGCACTAAAGTATATTTCATCGAGGAATTAAATAGCTGAAGTTTATAAATGGAAAACGGTGGAAATATTGAACCGCCGCGGCAGAAAACAAACGATACAGTATTAAGTAAGAAATAATTAATTATAAGGTCTTCTTATATATGGCAGAAAAGCCTTGACAATTTATTTGCTAATGATAAACAAATAAATATTATATATACTAGCAAACCCGACGAACTCCGTTTCGCCGCCAGATGGTTTCGTGAGAAAGATGAAGAAATTTTTGTTTGTTTTATATTTGAAAAAGAAAAAATTGATTTTATTACACAACAGTAATGAATTAATTTCGATCACAAAAATGAAGTGTTTTGTTGAACTTCTCTAACTAAATGATAGTGAATCCGCAAATTATCCATTTCGTTGAAGTGCTCTTTGGTAAACCACATTTTTTGTTTTTTGGTCTGACGTTAACACAAACAAAGCGGATGGCTTTCCAACTCGTGAGCAGGCAACGTATAACTGCCCAAGTGAAAAACAATGATTTTCTAAATAACCTATTTGAAATTTATCCCGCAAACACTAAGCGATTGGCCTTGCGACTTGTTATTGCGAACGCAAGGCGAACTGGATACGGAAGACCAGTCGGAATCATTGGTATGTCATCAAATCGCCAGCAATATTTGATTGAATGGTGAAATTCAGTGCGTGTACATCATTATTCTTTGCGGCAAGAATTGCTCGTTGACTTAACCAAGCATAATTCTGATAACTCTCACTAATGCCATTACTCGAATTTTTAATTACGGTGCGTGAAGTTCCAGCAACTTGCATTAGGGCACGATGCCATGCACCGCTATAAAGCTTGCGGAGCCCGAGACCTTTCCAACGAATGCAAAATTGTCGAAATCGGTTCGTGCGTTCTGGAATTATATAGTCAGGAAGGAAAACCCGACTAATTTTTATATATATGAAATCTATTGAAATTATTCAAAACAATTATTGATAATTTTCATTACTGGAATTTGTAATTACGGTGCGTGAAGTTCCAGCAATTTGTATTAAAGCACGATGCCATGCACCACTAATTTACTTAGCTATAAACCTTGCGGAGCACGAGACCTTTCCGGCGAATGCAAAATTGTCGAAATCGGTTCGTGCGTTCTGGAGTTATTTCGTCAGGAAGGAAAACCCGACTTATATATATAACAGAATATGCTGAAGAACATAAAATAATTGAGTTTCTGCATCTAAAACATATAAAATTTCAAACGTAGCCGACACGAGATAACTGCATCGGACAGTACTTTGGTTCGGGTTGGTATGGTTTTGGTTCTGTCCACCCCTTTCGTGCACTTTATCATATCGCAATGCTGCCTCGGGGTCGACGCGGTGGTCCGCAACCGGATAAACACGCGTACAGTACAAAGCGATGCGGCGCGTGCCACGTTCGATTGTGATTAAAATTCGATTCAAGACAACGTTTAGTCGACGCGCCGGGATACTTTTGTAATTTAATATATGAATTTTGGATAATCTGAATAGAAGTAAATACTGTATAGTAAAATCGCAAGTAAAAAATATGTTCGTATATTTAGTATCTTTTCAAAAATTCTTTTAATGCTAAAAAGTTTGCTTATTCGTAGTTATTCGGTTTTTTGTCACACAATTATGACATAATTCTTACATTCATTTATACCTTTTATTAATTACAAAACCACGTATATGATGAGGGATACTATACCTACGGGTAAATATCCGATGTCAAAAATGTAATGTTTATTGAAATATGTTCATCAAGTAACATCTGATTTCCACAAAATAATGTCAGGAGTTCCACAAGATAGTATTTTTGGACCCTTCTTCAAATCTGACACTTGCTACATTCGCTGACGATATTGCCATACTAAGCAGTAATTCACAGTGCTGATCAAGCTTCCCGACAAACGCAAGAACACATCAATAAACTACAAATGTGGCTTGCCAAATGGAAGATTTGCATAAATGAAACCAAATCAGCTCATCTCACATTTACCCTGAGAGAGGGTACTTGTCCTCCAATTTATTTAAATAACGTCCAGATTCCGAAACAAAATATAGTGAAATATCTTGGTCTCCATTTAGACAGCAGACTTACCTCGAAAAGCCACATAAAAACAAAAAAACAGCAAATAATGATCAAAATGAAAAAAATTGATTGGCTACTGCGTAAAAGGTCCAAGCTCTCTGTTGAAAATAAGTTGCTGTTATATAAATCAATCATTAAACCAATCTGGACCTACGGAATTGAGCTCTGGGAATGTGCTTACAAATCAAATATAGCTATAATGCAGAGAACTTAGTCAAAAATTTTACGCACAATTCTTAATTCTCCGTGGTACGTAACAAATGAAACCATTCACAGCGACCTCAAAATGAAAACGGTGCAATTAACGTTCAAAGAATTCAAGGAAAAATACAAACGCAAACTGGACTCACATTCGAACCCATCCATAGTTTACATTACTAAACCTTATGGCATAAGGAGATTGAAACGGCAATGGCCTTTAGACTTATTCTTCGTTTAGGTCTAATATAATATTATCATATTAATTGTTAAACTGAGAAGATCTCATTGGAGCTCTTCTAAGGAATCGCTCTTAAATATTGTCATTTTAGCTCATAGGAATCTTTATGTATTTCTGATTGCTAAATAAAACGAGTTAAAAAAAATTGATATACTAAACAGTTTTTTTTTTAAATTTGATTAAAAAAAATTCGCTAAAAATCAGTAAATATTTTTTTTGATTTATAAACGTTCGATGGATTATTTAACAGTATAAGTATAATGCGCTTCTCCACCGACATATAAATAAGATTGCTGGACCTTTCTGTTACAGAAATTCTGTACAGTATTTAAAATTTTTAAAACCTCAGAAAAGAAAAATTAGAATATTCTGAGAATTTTTATTTTTTTAAACATTTTTCAAAATTTTGAAAATATTTGAAATTTTTTTTAAAACTTTTGAAGTTTTTGATACCCATTCATGCCAAATGGCATTTTTTTTAAACTTTTTTTCTGGATCTCTGAAACCGCTGAACCTGCCTTTGTAAAAAGTTAATCAATTCTTCTTTGCCTCAATATAATTGAAACGGTTTTTTAATCATTCAAATCGGATGCTCCGTTCTCTCACAAGCTTAATTCCCATTTTCTGCACTTTTCGTCCCGTATCTCCGAAACGGCTGGACCAAACAGAAATCGAATTATTTTTGAATAATTCAAATTGGTTAATCGGTACTCCCGAAAAAGTCGACGAAAAAATGTATGCTTACATATATACAAACTACATAAGTACATACACACATGCACACATACATCCACTATTTCTGAGCTATGCCTAAATGTTCAGAAACCTTTAAACCGTAAAAATCTATTTAAAATTTCATTTTCTATTTTTTGCGATTACTATAACTAACCCTACGGGAGTTATACTAGAATAATATATCTATGTTTTCCTAAGTTATTGTTTATATGGCGTACAAGACCCCCAAGTGTGTGGGAGAAATACCGTGCTACGCGCGGCGTATCCTGAATGCACTATGAGACCACCGACTTATTCAATTACAAGCGGCGGCGGCAACGGCACTGTTTTCTCTAGTTCGGCCGCTTGCGGAATAACTTTTAGCAGTTTGCAGAGTCAGAGAAAATTTCGTTTGTTGTTTTCTGGACGCAAGATATATCACACGATTCCACCGCATTAAATACGAAAAGCACGTACGAGAGTCTCGCAATCAGTTACGAATAATTTGCGATTATAAATCACTTCCTGATATTAATGAGTTTATTTTCTCTGATGAAATTATACAGTTTTTTATCGCGTAATGTAAATTATGTTTTTTAATTTTTTGACGACTATATTAATATCGCATCCGCCTTGTGTTCGTATTTTTAAGCCTTTCATATAAATGCATGTACTTTTATTGACTTTGAAGAAAATGACTCACACATTATCAGCGTATCAACTACAATATTAATAATAATTGATAGAGAATTTATTAAAAAGTAATTTTTATGTTCTTAACAGAGAGTCTTTAACTTTCAACATAATTAAAAAGTCTTTGTTATCCTTATGCAATAAAAATGAAGAATATGATATGATTGATTTTTAGATTATTGAAATAAAATCATTTTAAGAATATTAGATTTCATTAAATTAAAAGATAATTTCATGAAAATCTCGCTCATCTAATAAATTATTCGCTAATTTATTCACTGGCATATATTCGCATGCGTAGGCATGTATGAAAGAGACAAAATTTTTAATCAAATACTGAAATGTGGAAGCAAACATCACATTTTTTTTTTAAATAAATATGAAGAATATGTAACAGATCTATTTTCTGATCGACTAAATACAATTATTGTTATTATATATGTATATATATAAATATATATATATACATAGTTTTTCTTGGTTTGCTATTTACTTCCTCCTAAGTCTTTTGCTACTAGTGAGGCATATAGTTAACATCAGTATGACGACCTGTGTGCACGAGTATCGCCACAGACAACATCCAGGTAGCGACTTTTGCTTCAAGATTTATTACTCATTATCACACTGAGTTAAATGTTAAATTAAATGTTTTAGAATTATAATTTGTTATTGTGGTATATTTTTATTGATAATGAGAATTCTTAGAATAATTTGTGTTAAAAATTCTTGTACAGCAGTGTCACTCGTGCGGGAAACACCACCGCAACGAAAGGGTGCGAATGTACTATATAGCGCGATATTAACCGCATGCACAAGTGCCTATAGCTAATATTTTAAATGTCTAGAATAAATTAGTTTATAACAGAATTAAGTTAAGTCGAGCAGCGCTGGAAAAATTCAAGGTGGAATTCAAGTCTCAATCTCTATCACAATTCAAACCACCGCACGCGTATTGATGCTGCTTTAGCTGTGGCATCTATTTGTGTACTCGAAGTGTACCTACGAGAAGTGTACGTCTATATGAGGCACTTCAGTGTATAACGAGCAGATTAACGTCTCGACCTGAGGGCAGGTAGTATATAATCTATTGCGCCACTCAGACTGTGCAACCGCAACTCGCCAGTTCGTTAGCAGAAGCGGATGTAACCCACCGGGCCCTATATTCCCACTTAACACCGGATATTGGCAAAGGTTCGGATACTTAATTCAAGAGTCGATTGTTAAAAGTTTGCGATTTTGAACATTTTCCTCGGTTTCATTTTAAGTTACTTCTTTCTCTCTGTGTTTTGATAAGACGCGCTGCAAGTTGAACAAACATTGGAGAGGACTGTCTAATTTGACAGACTCTTGAAGCTAAACGTTACAAATTTGAGATGATTAGTAGAGCATGATGAGAACTGATGATGATCAATTTGTAGACTTCGAGAGCAATCTACGCAGTGTTCGCGTATTTCTATCTCAACACACAAGGGTTTATTTACTATCACTTTATTTATTTAAATTATTCTATTAAAAATTACATTATTATTCCTATAACTTGAGAGAATCATTTATATTGTCATGAGAATTATTAATTTGATATCTTAGATTAATGTGATATTTTAGTACATTGTACTAACAATAAGTATTGATAAATAAATTTAATTTATTAAATTAATTATATTGTCAAAATATATTTTTAAAGTTCTATTAGTTTAGAAGTCTCTGTTTCCAAATTGTAGTGAATTACTAAAACTTATCATAAGAAAATCAACTTTACTCTATTCATAATGTTTTGGGCACGCAGTGTTACGCTATGATACTGTTTGTTGTGATATTCTGCAAGCGCTTACAACAACTTGCACCGAGCTTAGCTTGAATTTCCCATAATATTTATCCATTAGCGCTTATGCAAATGAGTATAATGTCATCGCAGTATCCTCTTGGCTTGCTGCCATTTTCATTACTTGCGTACTCCGGAATTTAATTTCTGTAACATCCACGATTACGGTTATCAACGATAACAGAATCTCTTTTTTTTAAAAAAAATCTCCATTTTTGAAAAACAACTATATTGCATTTAATAATGCAACCTAATGCACCTAATTAATTAGTTTATACTATAAATTAATAAATACTTCGAATATAAATCACAGCTGCGAGAACATGATTTAAGATAGGTACATTATCTAAATTGAACAATTTGAATATTTTCAAATAATAATACTTAAGTCATCATAACATTGTTTAGATTAATTAACAAAAATTTACTAAGTTATCTAGCGCATTCATTAGAACGAAAATTCAATTAAATCTTCTAAAATACAATAGGTTTAAACAAAAAATATCCACATCAGAATTCCCATAGAACTATTTTGAAGAACTTATTTTCATTTCATATGATTAAAGACGTAAGTTTAAAACTTTGATATGTTAAAAAAAAATTATATTTTCGTAATATTCTTCTTTGTCCAAGAACAAATTCTACGAATTGAAACAATATATGTACACACTTAAAGCATGCTACAGAAATTTCCAAAAATTTGATACAACAACCCTTTCAAGGAATACTACCCATATGAAAATCTAATAAACAAATATAATTTATTCAAGCGATTTCAAATTATTTATTATTAACTTCAACTAATTTTCAACTGTGTGATACACGGGTCTCTACATTAAAATACTTTAAAGCCATGTGAATGTACATTGTAATGCTTTAATATCAGTATTTTATCATTCATTCGTTTTGTTTACTACAGTACAAAATACTTATATTCATAAATATATTAAAACGAATGAATGTATGAAACTAATTATACTTGTATCACAGCGCAAAAACTTGCCATTACTGTAGTATTTTCTTAAAAGATGTATCACCCTACCTACTTGTAGTCACATCATTTATTTTCAATATGTCCAATAAAAGTAAGGAAGTGTTGAAGAAGAAGACTACCGAAGTAGTTTACGAACATTAGTCAGAACATCCCCCAATTTCATAATAAATAAAACTAGAATTTAATATAAGTCAACCTTAAGAAATCTAATACAGACTGATGCCCCATAGCCAATAATAGACGGGCAATAAGCAAGCACGGGCACGTCATATCAAACCCCGGTTTTCCTTTTATTAGTCTTTCGCCCTGTCAATGATTTATTTGAATACATAGAGATGGTCCTTATCTCCGCAATACTGAAACTCGTTCTTTCCTAGGGAGCAGATTCGGAGAAAAACAAATACAGTTTGTCTTATGCTTTAATTACCAAGCACGATTAAACGGATTAATTAAAAGATATTTCTATTTTAAATTTATTTATAAAAAATACACAATTAATTGTATTAAAATATAATTCAAAGTGAGTCAAAATCTTTGGCTAGGGTAGAGCTGGGCTTAAAGTTACGCGAATAAAAACGTCCACCACCAATAATTCAAAAACAAGTGATGTTAAGATTTTTTTACCAAAAATATTTGAATTTACAGGGTAGAAGATATATCATCACCTTAATTCTTACGGTGTTGATATCGAGAGATAAACAGCAATGTTTGAAAATCCACAACAAAAGTATTATCTTGCCAATTTTGTTTTTTTTTCGTTTAGCAGTTTTGTTTAGTTTAAGTGACATTAATATATTTTTTAAGTATACGTTATTTAATTGTTTTAAATGATGTATTGTTAATTTTAAGTTAGATTCAACATATGTTTTTATATAACCTTTTTTAATATTTTATATTTTAAATTTTATTTTCCTCGCTTACTCGAGCATTAAGCCACCTACATTATTCTAAATAAAATTTAATAATAAATAAAGTAGTAAAGCAATTTTACAAAAGATGAATTTAATTAATAGTTATTCCAATTCTGCTGATGAATATTTCTCACGAAATACCATATCACTGTGTAATTTTAGTAAAAATGTACTCATGAAATTTTTATTTGGCATTGGTTAAATAATTTAGCTATTATTTCGTAAAATTCCCTTAAAATTAAAAATAAGACATTGTATATGTTTGCCCGATAAATGCTTCATTTTACCCAGCCTATGTGGTATAAAAGGACAGATGACAAATTTTAGAAAAATGACTAAAAAACATATTTCTATAATTAGAAATTCACTGGTTATTATACTGAACATAGTTTGATAGTTGTTTGTTTGATACGTGTTATGTGTTGTAATGGAGTTCATTCAGTTGGGCAGCCCTACCCATATAGATAAACAAGTATAAAAACTTTTTAGAAGGACCACAACTTTTAAATAGAAAATTTCAAATTTTTTCAAATCGTTTTGAAACAAACGTATACAAATAATATATATATATATATATATATATATAAATATATATATATATATATATATATATATATATTATAAAGTTGATAATATGTAAAAATAATTAATTTAACTATTCGTAGAACATCGTATATGAAATTACATTCTATAGAGATGTATTCGCAAACATCAATAATAATTAGTAGATATTAATCACTGCTTTCTTTTATTAAATTTTCCCTTATCTATTTACTCGTACTAAAGTGAAGATGAATTTTAATATAGGGGAGTTCTATTGCGGTGCACTTTTCACAAAGGGGTAACTCTAACGATCTAATATATATCAACTTTTCCCTTCATCGCAGGGATATTAGAGATGCCGTGACGAATTTATTACGACGCATAAAACTTTATGTGAAATATCGGGAATAATATATACCAGAAATTTTTCTCGCATTGATAAAATTTTATTTGCAATTTTATATGATAGATATGTAATATATGATTTTCTTATTTAAATGCGATGGAGTATCTCAAAATTTAAACTAGTGGGGTGGGTAGCATCGTGGCTTGAGGCAAATTGCTGGAACTTCCCGTACCGTAACGAAATGTTCGAGGAATACTGAATGTTTTAAAATAGATTATTATTAATATTGTAACATTGTCTAATATTTATAAGAATTATATAAACTGAATTGCAAAGTTGAAATTATTTGTTTGAAGTATATTAGAACTATAGTCAGAATTAAAAATAAAATCTGAAAAAATCTGAATTATTTTCGATATACAAAAAAAAAACTAAAAAAAAAATGATACAATTTTTTTTCCAAAATCAATTATTTTGTTAAAACAAGCTGAAAGTTCTTTGAATCATTTAAATTGGACGCTTAGTTCTCTCAAAAACTGCCATTTTTTGCACATTTCGAAATGACTGGGCCTGCAATTGCCATTGCCATTGCCAAAACTAATAATCACTTCTCCCAATCATTACTTTTTGAATGTTTTTTTAGATCATTCAAATCGGATGCTCCGTTCACTCAAAAATTCAAATTTTCTGCACTCTTTGCCCCGTATCTCCGAACGGCTGGACCTGCCTTTGCCAAAAACTAATCAGCTCTTCTCCCTATCAATAGGAATCAAATGTTTTTTTAACCATTCAAATCGGTTGATCCGTGCGCCTAAAAACGTGACTGGAAATTTGTATTCATACATACATACACACATACACATCCATTTTTTCTGAGGTATGCCAAAATGTTCAGAAACCTTCAAAACGTCGAGAAATGTAAAAATTTTCAATTTCGATTTTCGGCCCTTTACAATAACTTACCCTACGGGAAGTTAATTTATAGTTATATATTTTTATTCTATTCCATATGCCTAAAAATAAATGGTCGTTTCATAAACGTATTTTATTATTTATTTATATACATATATTTGTATTAAGTGAACGTTTGAATTTTTATTGTTTTACATTGTACGGCTCATATTTGATAGTTGAATAAAGATATTTTTGATTAAATTGAATACAAAAAATAGTAAATAAATAAAAAAGTCATAAAAATGTATCCCTATGAATTCATATTTCTTCATTCCGAAGTCCCGGTAAGAAAACACATCGGTTTATTTATCGACCGTTTTATATAAAGGAGCCCTTTGGATCTTCAGTATTTACAGACAAATATATCATACTGCGATTGGACCCAGAGGCGAACGGGTCCTTCAGCAGCATTGTTATGTTGTCCTATCTATCTCCCATCGGCCACCCTCTCTCGACAAACGTGCCATCCTCACTCTTGCCAAAATGATGTTTGTTTATTCGAGAAACTGTCCGACCCTAATAGACTGCATACATCAGTGTTTGTAAATCAGGCTATATCATAATTCGTATCAGTATCGGCTTAATCTGCAGGCGTTAATTGCATATTGCATCGGGGTAATTGAAGTGTAACTATGTTAACCGAAAGATATCATATTTGGTTAAGATTAATGTTAATCATTAAACTGATTATAAACAACCCTTTCAGAAGTAACATGTTAGTACGCGCATACATAGTGATTGTAATATTGAGGTATTTGGAGTGAAGTAATATACACATTTAAAATTAACACTAATTTAATTGACTTGCGTTTAGTACTTACAGAGAAATGGTATGTAATATAAGGTAGGGCGAGACGCAAAAGTCTAATTTTATTGTGAGCAATTATATTGTGAAAACCAAACCAATTATATCACAACAAATAACACATATAACGCAACAAATAACATACATGAAACAAACAACTATCTGACTGTGTTCAGTAAAACTCCCTGCTAATTCATCATTGTATAAATGTGTTTTATTTGCAATTTTTCGGAAACTGGTCTCCTGGTCCTTTTTACACCAAAAGCGTAGTAAAATGTGACGGCCAGGGGCAAACAAGTCCAATGTCTTATTTTTAATTTTAAAGGAATGTTATCAAATAATATATTATATACAATATTCAACCAATGCAAAATATAAATTTCATGGGTCGCTTTTTTACAGAGATACTGAACGAATATATCCTTGATCTGGTATTTCGTCAGAAACATTTATCAGTATGGTTGGAATAACTAATTATCCAATTGATCTCTCGTAAAACTGCTTTTTTACCTTTATTTACCTTTTTAATTACTATTTTTTACTACTTACCGTTTTAAGATAGTCCTTTTAACCCCACCTACGTGGGGCTTTTATAGAGGTTATATAAGAAAAACTGTTGAATTTAACTTAAACTCAAAAATACATTTTATAAAACAATTAAATAACGCATACTTAAAAATTATATTAGGATCTCGTAAACTAAACAACAATGCTGACAATCAAAAAAAATAACAACGTAAGAAAATACTTTCGTTATGAATTATCAAACAATGCCGTTTATCCCCCCGAAAGCAACGTCGTAAAAATCCAGGTGGTGGCTCGTTATATCTTGTCCCTGTACTTTCCAATATTGTTGTTAAAAAATTAAATAAGAATAATAAAATTATTAACTTTACTTGTTTCTCATAAATCAATGGTCTCTTTTACACGCGGAGCTTTAAGCGCTTTTAAGATCAGTTTGATATATGTTATTTGTTGTGATATAATTTGGTTTGGTTTGGACAATATAATTGCTTAAAATCAAATTGGATCTTTGTGTCTCGCCCTACCCTACGTAGGCAAAAGTTGAAACATTCTCTTAGTTCTGTGAAAATTATCATATATAAATTGTTTCTAGTTTCCTAATAAAACATTTATATATATATATATATATATATATATATATATATATATCTTCTATATATACATAAAAATAAGTCGGGTTTTCCTTCCTGACGAAATAACTCCAGAACGCACATTTCCACAATTTTGCATTCGTTGGAAAGGTCTCGGGCTCCGCAAGGTTTATAGCTAAGAAAATTAGTTGTGCATGGCATCGCGCGTTAATGCAAGCTGCTGGAACTTCACGCACCGTAATTAAAAATTCGAGTAATGACATTAGTGAGAATTATCAGAATTATGCTTGGTTAAGTCAACGAGCAATTCTTGCCGCAAAGAATAATGATGTGCACGCACTGAATTTCACCATTCAATCAAAAATAGCGATTTGGTGACATTCCAATGATTCCGACTGGTCTTTCGTTTGATTTCAAACGATTGCAATCTCCAGTTCGCATTGCGTTCGCAATAATAAGTCGCAAGGCCAATCGCTTAGTGTTTGCGGGATAAATTTCAAATAGATTATTTAGAAAATCATTGTTTTTTCACATGGGCAGTTATACGTTGCCTGTTCACGAGTTGGAAAACCATCCGCTTTGTTTGTGTTAACGTCAGACCAAAAAACAAAAAATGTGGTTTACCAAAGAGCACTTCAAACGGATAATTTGCGGATTCACTTTCATTTACTTAGAGAAGTTCAACTAAAAACACTTTATTTTGTGTAATCGAAATAAATTCATTACTGTTGTGTAATAAAATCAAATTTTTCCTTTTTAAATATAAAACAAACAAAAAAAATCTTCATCTTTCTCACAAAACCATCTGGTGGCGAAACGGAGTTCGTCGGGTTTGCTAGTATTTATATAAATTGAGGTAGATTACTGCATTACATTATTTTAATTATTTCGGAACATTAATCTTCATAAATTTGAAATGGCGAATTGCACGTCGTTATCCAGCGAGAGGCTGCACGTCTGGATGAAATAAATTCGGGTGCAAAGCCCGCGTTCGCGGCTTGAACAGCGCTGGCCGTTTCGGCATCGCCATAACCGCCCGTAAGCAATTCGTGTTTGTTTAACCCTTCGGCAAACATTCATTCGCCCGTGCCATCGGCCGCCTACGTCCCCGTCGGGGAGTTCGCCGGACTGTTTGATCATGACGACAAATTTATTTAATTATAATTAATACCCGCTTTGCGCAAATCGCGCATCAAATACAGAGAATACGCCTCGGAGGAAATGAAGAAAAATTACAGTCGATATTAATAATAAGGAAAAGTTAATTAATACAGATGACCTGTCATTAAAACGCTTTGAATAAGCAATATCTTGATAGCCAAGAATTTAATTGATTCAGCTCGATATTTGTTAAGAGGCTTATCATATGATATATTGGATTTGCATATACATCTTAAATATATAAACGAAAGCTAAGTTCAAAATTACAGTCAATCACTCATATCTAACTTCCCGTAGGGTAAGTAATCGCAAAAAAATCGAAAATGAAAATTTTTATATATCTTCACGTTTCAGAGGTTTCTGAATATTTTGGCATACCTTAGAAAAAATGGATGTATATGTGTGTGTATGTGTGTGTGTATGTTTGTGTGTGTGTGCGTGTATGTATGTGTGTGCGGATACAAATTTTCGTCGACGATTTCGGGAACACGGATGAAGAAATTTGAATAATTCAAAAAGCATTCGATTCGTATTGATAAGAAGACGTGCTGATTAGTTTTTGGCAATGGCAGGTCTAGCCGTTACGAAGATATGGGGCAAAAAGTGCCAAAAACGGTAACTCAGTTTTTAAGAGAACGGAGCGTCCGATTTGAATAATTCAAAAAACATTTTATTTGTATTGACTAAGTGAAGAACTGTTCAAATTTTTGGAAAGGCAGGTCCAACGACTTTGGAGATATGGAGGAAAAAGTAAAAAAATGAGCTATTTGGCGACAAAAATGAACATTAGACATATGCACATCAAATTATCAGATATTTTATAGAGATTTTAACAATAAGTATACATTTTGTTTACATCCCTATGGGTTCCGTACCAATGTTTATGCGTTAGACGGGAACGCGGCGCTTACGCGCTTTAATATTTCGTCTTTATGCAGTTAAAGCAGTACGATTGCTTTGAAAAGAAGTTCAGAATTTCCAAAATATTTCAAAATAAATGATTTAAGATAGAATGATTTAATATGGTTCCGTACCAATGTTTATGCGTTAGACGGCGACGCGGCGCTTACGCGCTTTGATATTTCGTCTTTATACTGTTAAAGCAGTACGATTGCTTTGAAAAAAAGTTCAGAATTTCCAAAATATTTCAAAATAAATGATTTAAGATAGAATAATTTAATATGGTTCGAAATTCTATTAAAAGTTTCAAATCATTAATCAACTTTTATTATTATTGATTATTATTATTGATTATTTTTAATTACTCGAATTTTGAATTGCGGTACGGGAAGTTCCAGCAATTTGCCTTAAGGCACGATGCCCTAATTGCCTTAAGACAGAATTCCACTTACAGCTAGTTTTTATTTAGTAAAATATTTTGAATATCCTGAAATAACAAACTAGTTATATTTAAAAAAAAATATAATTAAGTAAATATAAATAGGTTTATAGTAAATAAATTAAGTAATAAAATAGCTAATATTTAATTAAATTATATTAAACCTATAAAATATTGACTTAAGCCTTATTATAATATTAAATATTATACCGACGGCTTGTAAAATTAATAAATAAAATAAATAAATAAATAACCGATGATATCAATAAATGATAGTATACTCATTTTCCCTGCAAAATATGCCGCATCGGTAATTAGACATATATTTTATTTAGCTCCAATTTCAAATATAATGCACTCTAACTAGTTTATCATTTGATATCGTATTTATTATTAAACATCACAAATGGAAAGGCATACGTTTAATTTATCGAATATTGTCATAGAATACCTAAACGATTGTACGATTGATTCAAAAACTTATTTAATGCTGTATGCCGAATGCATTATACGTGTTTGCGCCATTTATTGTATCATCGGTTTATGAAGAAAGCTTGTGAAGAACGTCTCTGGCATGATCTTCTAAATAATAGCTGTCGATCCTTTACGATTATTGCGACGAAATGAGTTAGCGTCCATAGAAATTGTTGAACTATACAGAACGGATATATTATGTCAGTTTTAGACAATCAGCACATATTCCGATGGATCACAATAGCGTTTCTTGATGTCTTGTAATCCGTTTAATGTAATAAAACGTATATTATAAAGGCAGATTAAGATCACATGAAAACCATTGTTGAGAATTGCATTTCCTGACTAATAGTCTCTAAGAAAACGGAAATGTTATGTTATAGACTTTCATATTCATTCTGTTTCTTAAAATACAAAAACTTTGTGTCTCAATTTTCCTAATATCATGTAATGATATAAGGTGACCATATTTCTTTAAGTCAAAACCGGGAATTTTTAATCATGCTAATCCGGAAGCGGGTTTTATGCTAAATAACTTAAATATGATTTTAAAATAGCAAATACTATTTAAGGATACAATAAAAAGCAGTTTTTTTTTTCAAATGAATCATTTTTTCAATAAGAATTGCGGAGTTGTAGTAAAATTTTTAATATTCGATTGTATGTTTACACTTCTTTTGCCTATGATTTTATATTATATCTTAAATTTCTCGATCTATGTATTTTTCGCTTTTGAGCTCTGCCATTTTGTTTAAATTACTTCACAATTTAAACCTATACTTATCGAAAACCCGGGAAAGTTCTAAATCCGGAACAAATATTGCTTTTAGAAAAACCTGGAACACAAGGTGGAAATCCGGGATGGTCCCAGTCAAACCGGGACGTACGGTCACCTTGATTTATAATATATAATATTTATACACATTTATGTATGTGTGTGCTTGTGTATGTATACATCCGCCGTATGTGAGAGTTTATGCAGATTTAATGTATATGTGCACATATTAGCATATTGAAATATGTACCGCAATAATATGAGGAGCTCAAATATACAAATTTACACAGATATATTAGTCAGTGATATAATATGTATTTATTAATTATTGAATAATATTATTTATATATATATATATATATATATATATATATATATATAAATATATATGTAAATTATGGTTTACAATAAATTATTTACTTAATAAGTTCAGTCTTCTACATACGAGAAAACTAATCATTATATTATCATACCCTAAATTAGAGTTCATTATTGTTGTCTCGAAATTATTAGAATTTTTTATTCTTTAATATATTTAAACAGCAGCTATTAGTTTGCCAAAACAAAAGATTATGTTATCGGTATATCACGTTACTTTTGACTTATCCTTATAACATATGTCTATATAAATAAACTTCTAAAAATATTTTTTATGACATGATTTTTAGTATGCTACTATACCAATAAATATCATATTTATAATTCGAAGTTTTTGATCACTATTTAAAACATTTGACTAATTAATCCTATCATAATCATAAATCGTTTAGCTCGTTTTGATAAGGCAGTGACGAGTCGCATGGATGAGTGTATGAAATATTGCTTGTAAATGTCAACATATGGAACTTAAAAATATAACGAGAATGATTTATCGGACCTCACACGTAATGTGGCAGTTTAAGTGCTATCGTCATGATGAAGCACACATGTGTACGTTCAACAAAGAAATATATATATATATATATATATATATATATATATATATATATATATGAGTAAGTTCTTGTGGGGCGACAATCAACTCAAAATTAACAACTAAATCATATATATATATATATATATATATATATATATATATATATATATATATATTGTCGTGCACCCTTGGGTACTAAGCTTTATCACTGTGGAAATATTTAATTAAACATTTGAAGACGTTTATTAACTTTATTTACTTCATTATTCGGTTACACTTGATTACAACTTAATACACAATTAATATTTTGAAATAAAACTGATGTGAACTGTTTGGAAAGAAAGCTATGAATGAACACTAATTCTGTCGTCCTCAGGCTTTTTATAATCTCTGATGATGACGTAACCATCCTTCCAGAAAAAGTTCGTTACGAATGACTCAACTGTTTATTTTAGACGTAGTTTGTGGTTATAGACCGTTATTCTGACATGCACAGCGTCTTATCTCTGATACTTTGTTGCATACAATATTGCAAGACTATGAGCTGTGAGTCAGCAACGTATATATTGCGTCTTTTATATTGACTGTTATATCGAATTTATAATATTATTTATAATTATTGCAAAGGGGTGGATGGCACTACAATATATATATATATAGGATTTAGATTTTTTTATTCGATGTTAAGACATATTCTTAAAATGTCAATTTGCAGCCAGTCGTCGATTTAAAAGAACAATAAATAATAATCTATATATTTATACGTTTCGACACGGTATGCGTGTCATCGTTCAACTTTTTTAAGTTTTAAAAAAATTAAGTTTAAAATATATTATAGATTAAAATAAATTAAACAAGTAAAAAATGGATAAGGAAAAGTCCCGTAACGCCGGACGGCACCAAGAACCGGACACTCTTTTTAACACGTATTATTTAAGCGAGTATAAATCTTTTCATTTCAAAATACAAGTGAAAGGGGCACTGGGGGCACAGTGGTACAGGATCACGCGTCAGCCCTGCCTGTGACGCACACGGCCACGGCGAGAGCAAGCCTTTCCTGCTTTAGGCGCAAAATCACGGCGTCACCTAAATATGAATGGAAGTAATTCTAGCATATTTATTCATTTACATTTGAGTGGTATGCAAAGATAAAAGTTGTACTTGATTGTTATCCGTAAAATGGTAGAATATCATTAGATCTTTCAACCAATTTTAGTAGGTGCCACCAAATCTACGAAAATGTCTGTCCCTTAGCACCGGACACTATGTCGTCCCTTAGTGCCAGACAGTAAACATATAGATATTTCTTGTGAGAATTTACGTAAATTATTCCAATTATTCAATTTTATTCTGTATGAGTGCTAACGGTCACTACATACCCACATTTTTCGTATTTCCTAGTCAAAGAATGAAAAGCTTATGAATGCACCAGCTGAAAGCATCGGTGTGACCCAGCCAGAAGGGTGGATGAATAGTGACTTTTTTGCAATATCTAAAAATATTCGTCAAAGACACATGTGCAAACATTCCAGAGCGTGGAGATGGCTACATATGTGATCAATGCAGGTTATTTTGAAATGTCCGGTACTAGGTGCCATTGTTTAAAATCATTTTTGATAGCAAAGTTCGATTGATAGTATTAATTATTTTTTGGCAAAGATTGCGGTTTTGTTAATTGAGTTTGATTTCTAACTTATGTAGGGACTCCCCCCTACATACCACAGCTGGAAAAAACATTTACTTGTTTTTTATTTGATGTTATGTCTTCCAAAACTTCATTAAGATCTCTCGATATAAAAATTAAGTTCAGCACTAAAAACTAACTAAATCTGTTGATAATTAGTGCGTGTACAATATATTTGAAATCCATACAACCAAATAAAAATCAAAGACTTTTTAAGTAACTTCATTTAGACCTATATTCAAGGTGTGAATAGAATACAAATTACAAACCCGATTTTATCAATCTAAAGAACTAAAATTAAAAGTAAATTTTGGAAAGCAAGAAGGATTTTAATGAAGAATTATTTATGGCAAATACAAACGACTCATTAACGCAGAACATCCATTTTGGATTCCCTAGCAATTAGTAGCTGGAGTTCCCAATTCACGAATTCGGGACACTTGACAGCCCTATGGGTACTACCCTGTTCGAATCAATTAGCCGGCTCAGCGACTTCAACTCTCTTCATATTATGAATGAGAACCGACGCGGTGTGGTGCGCGGCGTCATATAATACCAGTTGCTATATGAATTCGATATGAGGATAATAATGTGCCCGTGTTAGACACACTGCTTTGAGAATTCTGTATGAGCTTTGCGAGCACGTGGACTGGCGGTTGACTGAAGTATTATGCTTTGGTAGGCTGGCACATAGGTACACATCTTCATGGGACTCGCACAATTTTGCGATCACGTATAAACGCTCTAGACACCTCTCATACCGACAAAGGGCGCGAAATTCAATGATCTAGAAATCATACATTATTCATACGTAGCAAATTGTATACGGGAGAAATATTTACTACGAGATTTACGTGGAATACGAGCGTGCCACTTCTGTCATATATGAATAGCGATGACACTGATTTAAAAACATCTATGTATGTATTGTTGTGGTATTCACCCTTTAGAATAGTTATAAATAATATTGTAAATTGATGTAACAGTCAATATGAACGACGCAATTAGTATTGCTCATAGTTACATTGTAAGCTTGCAGTAACCTTGCAAGTGTTGATAAAATTCCTTTTGAAACCGCAAACTGTGTCCGACGACCAAGTAAAGCGTTTCTGACTCACATATATCGTACATTCTAGAAAAGGAATGCGTCATACCGATAAGGAGTATTTAAGGTTCTGGATGATGCAATAAACAGTCAGTTTGAGTCAGTATGAGTATGGGTCAAGATCAGTATGGGTTAAGATCAATATAGTTCAGTTGTAATCCAGTTATAATAAAATTCAGTCATTTTAAGTAATATAAAGTAATCAATGGAGTTATATTTAAGTTCAGTGTTCAAATTATATGAAAAGTGTACAAGAATCATGAAATAAACGTCAACATCAAAAGTCTTCATCTGTTTTACTGATTCCATTTCACATTCTGGTACCAGCTTGATACTTAGCAGCAGGAAGAACCTACATTTTGTTGGCTCCGTCGCTGGATGGGGCACAACATATTTTATTTGGTGGCAGCTTGGGATTCTGCGAATTTTTTTTAAAAAAAAAATGCTAAATTATTTACCATAACATGTCTTGAACATAGAATTATTGCATATTTGGAAACCGGATATTTGAGAAAAATACGCCGAAATATAGCAATAATTAGATTCAAGAAAAGGTAAAAAGCTTTACCGAAGTGGAAATATTATTGAAACTACAAAGTGAAGACTCCAAAAATCAAGAAGTAAGAAAAGAGAAAAAACGTAACAAGAAGAATCAAGAAACAAAGAAAAGAGAAAGTCGTAATAAGAAAAAACAAGAAAATCAAATTAATAATCAAGAAAAAGAAAGAGAAAGAAGATAATATAAATCAAGAAAAAGGAAAAACCAAGAAGTTCAAAGTGTTATATTTACAAGTGAAAAGTTAAAGGTGAAAAATAAAATAAAAAGTGTTATGAAAAAAGTGTTATATAATCATTGTTCAAGGTTACAAAAGTTTAAGTGATTGTGAATTCGAGTGAACCAAAAGGATATTAAATTAAGAAAGGAATACAACTCATTGTCAGTAAGCTTATTTTTAACATATTTTTGTAAATTTTTGCGCTTCTGTTTTAGTAGTTTTTCATACTTTTCAAAAATGAATGAACTAGTCGATATGTCGCGCGAAGGTAAATTAAATATTCAAACTGCTATTGCGTTAATTCCGAATTTCAATGGGGAACCTTCAATGCTTCCTTCATTTATTACTGCTTGCGATGCATTATCGGTGGATTTGAGTCCATCAGAAGCGGAAAAATTGCTTACAGTTATAAAATTAAAATTAGACCCACAAATTTTTGCAAAGATCCAATTTATTAATTTTGAAACGTGGGAAGATTTAAAATGTTATTTAGTTAAAGAATATGTTGTCAAACGACCAATTGCTAGTTTATTGATTGAATTAAATAATTTAAAACGAAAATACAACGAAACAGTAAAAAGTTTTGGAAACAGAATTGAAGAAATTTTACGACAAATTTATTACTCAAACGTAATTAGAGTAGGACATGACTATGCAACAACAACACAAGTGACATTCGAACAAGTAGGTGTAAAAGTTTTTGAAAATGGCTTAACAGAACCTCTAAGAACATTAGTAAAATGCTGTCGATTTTCTGATATTAAAGATGCTGTTGACTTCGCTTTGCAAGAAGAAGCTAGTCAGAATTCATCAAGTATCAGAAATAATCAAAATAATAATATAATATGTTACATTTGCAAAAAAACGTGGTCATATTGCTCCACAATGTTTCTTAAATAAAAAGAATAATGCTAATTCAAATAATAACCAAAAATTTTGTAATTATTGTAAAAAACTAAGTCATTTAATTTTTGAATGTAGAAATCCAAATCGAAGAAATTTTAATACAAATCGAAATAATTACAACATGTCAAAAACTTTTATTACTCCTACCAACAAACACAGACAAGAGTGCAACTATTCGCACACACATGCAGAAAATGCATCAGACGCACATACTCAGAGAATGTCAAACTGTGACGAGAACCAACAAACCACAAATTCCCAAACCCAAGACCCAAAACCAACAACATCAGAAAACGAAACAATTACAGTACGTGAACTACTATCACAAATTCCCAATTCATTTTCAATAAACAAAACTGACGAAAAGAAAATAAATTTCAAAAACAACAATGTTTCGTTACAAATTGAAAACAAAACTTTTTGCACAAAACCAATCAAAGAGGAACTAAAAGACAAAGACGAAACCAAGGCAACACATGACAAAAATGTTCCAATTTTAACAAAATCAAATAACGAAAAAAAACAGAAAGACAAAATTTTAAACGACCCACAAATTGCACAAACGCACGAAACGTACTCAGGAAACAGAAAAACAGACAAAGATTTTACGAACAAAAATTCAGAATTTCAAACAAACAAAACGATCAAAAAAGTTGAAGAACCAGAGGTAGTTACAGTCACAACTACTACCAAACATCGTTATCAACAAACCAAATCAAAGAAATCCAACGACAAGTACATGAAACCGCAACGGACATTCAAAAACGACGATTTAGAATTATTAACAGACAAAAATCCTTACGCAAGTAAATCCAAAAAACTGATGCCTCTATTTAAAGATGCATACAGAGTTGTTGAGACGAATGGTACAGGACGGACCATACCGATCAACGACAAAGGACATGCCAACTGAATGATTTTTTTTTTTGCGAATTGAATTTATAAAACCAAAAATGAAATAAATATTACAATTGTCAAAAATAGACAACAAGTTAAGTTTACAAAGAAATATATGAATTAAATGTTAGAAAGAAATCAAAAACAAATAAATTAAAATAAAATTGTCACAACCAAAGTTTCTCAAACTTTTTTTTCACAAATATTGAAAATTTATAATGTAAATGAAATCAAAGTTTTTTTTTTTTTAAAAAAAGAGCATTGTTATATCATAAGTCATAATAATTATTGTAAAACTGTTCACATTATTATTAATCAATGAAATGTCATATTTTGAAATATTATAAAGATGTTATATAACTCAACTGTAATCATGAAATTTTGAAAATATTACCATTGAAATAAAATTATGTTTAATTGTAAATTCATGATATTGTTCTACAATAAATACAATTTTTGAATTTTTTTTAATTAACATTTTTTTAAATTTTTCGAAATTTCATGAAGAAAAAAAAATGTATTTGAAATATTATATGAACTTCAACATTATATTAATTATATCCAAACAAGTAATTATAAGAAATCTGTACAATGTAATAGCATGAGCACAAACATTTTTTTGAAGCACCCGAAATGCTTTCTTTTTGTGAACGCACGAGGGCGCGCGTTTTTTCGGCGGATGAGGTGTTGTGGTATTCACCCTTTACAATAGTTATAAATAATATTGTAAATTGATGTAACAGTCAATATGAACGACGCAATTAGTATTGCTCATAGTTACATTGTAAGCTTGCAGTAACCTTGCAAGTGTTGATAAAATTCCTTTTGAAACCGCAAACTGTGTCCGACGACCAAGTAAAGCGTTTCTGACTCACATATATCGTACATTCTAGAAAAGGAATGCGTCATACCGATAAGGAGTATTTAAGGTTCTGGATGATGCAATAAACAGTCAGTTTGAGTCAGTATGAGTATGGGTCAAGATCAGTATGGGTTAAGATCAATATAGTTCAGTTGTAATCCAGTTATAATAAAATTCAGTCATTTTAAGTAATATAAAGTAATCAATGGAGTTATATTTAAGTTCAGTGTTCAAATTATATGAAAAGTGTACAAGAATCATGAAATAAACGTCAACATCAAAAGTCTTCATCTGTTTTACTGATTCCATTTCACATTCTGGTACCAGCTTGATACTTAGCAGCAGGAAGAACCTACATTTTGTTGGCTCCGTCGCTGGATGGGGCACAACAGTATATATATATATATAAATGTATATGTATATATATATATATATATATATATATATATTTATACAGGGCCGGTCCTGGGGTAGTAAGCGCCTGCATGCAATTTTTTTGAATAGTTTATCAATGGAATTATGCGAACATTTACGTTAATTTTTGTAAATAATTTTTAATCAATCTGGATTTAGTACACAAAAAATAGATATAATCTAAATGCGCATAAAATACCTTGATTTTGAATTACTTAGAAGATCAAGACGATTTGCAAGTACTCATAATCAAATAGTAGTGCTTTCTATAGTTCTCGCACTAAGGAAGTATTTTGAAATTCTTATTTTCAATCCAAACTTTTTCGGACATCCAAAAATTTCAGTATGTTCATTATTGCTTGGAAGAATATTTTTAAATTTTCATTTAATTCTAACGCATGTGTAAAATTAAAAATTGGGTTTTGAAACATTTTACTTATATATTTTGGGGTTTTTAACGATTTATTCTATTGAACAAATCATAGAAAGCAAAAAAAATCTAGCCTCTCATTATTAAATATAACACTGCAACAATTCGATCGATTTATGTTAAATTATTCTAATTTAATTTTTTATTATTTAAAATATCTAAAATTGCATCGTAAACTTTTCCTAATTCATATCGTAAGAGCCGATTGTATGTATGTATTTATCTATAGATTCCCATCGTGTATCAGATTGTTGTTTTAAGTTTAAAAATATTGTCCAAGATTAGTAAAAGATGCAAAGAAATTATATATTTTTTGAATTATATATTGAAAAAACTATATTATAAATTTCATATTCGAATCTCGTTTTTGCGCCCCCTGAGGCGTGCGCCCGCATTTTTTGCATACATTGCATTCAAGGTAGGACAGACCCTGTATATATATATAAACTATCTAAAAAGTTTAATGTTTCTCTATTTTTATATAAAGTACTTACTATTATTTATTAATTGGGCATATCACATTATATAGAAACTTGAACAATAACTGTAAGTCTAAAAACATTATTATTATAGGCAAAAGAAATTCATATGTGAACAATTTCCAACAAGTAATGCTACGTATAAATTGTTGTGCTTGCGCTGGCTATCTAAATATCACGTACTATGCATTTACTGCGGAGGCTCCGTAGCCCGACGTACAGCTTTTGAATTAAAGTTCTCTTCTTCTGGTGTGATATACAAAAGTGATTCAGTTCTACGAGAGAGAAACCGTTCGGTCTAGCCGCCCTAGAGGATTTCTGAGACAATTCAACGTTATGTGTTTATGCATACTCCGAATGTGAGAAAGGAGGGACAACACGGTCACCGCTCGAATGCAGTCATGCATGTGTGTTTGTACTTCTATCCGCGGGCAGTGTCTCCAGGGCGCAATAACACTCCACTAGAGAGACCACCAATATCGTCCGATACCCCAATGTCAGCAAAATATCGGAAACGCAGTTTGCTTTGTCTCTGCTTTTGATACAGACGCTTACCAAACTTCACCGTCGGGACGTAGTAGCTTTGTTATCACTAGAAGTCATCGGATAAACTTTTATTTTCGCGTACATAAAAAACGAAGTTTGAGGACAACGAAATCTCTATAAGGTTTTTATGCAACACTTTTGTGATGTAAAGCTAATACTGTTTTGTTCAGATATTTTTTACGAATTGCAAATACTATGAATTCAGAA
The DNA here is from genome assembly GCF_003426905.1 of Ctenocephalides felis. Classification (NCBI taxonomy): domain Eukaryota; kingdom Metazoa; phylum Arthropoda; class Insecta; order Siphonaptera; family Pulicidae; genus Ctenocephalides; species Ctenocephalides felis. Next base: position 82,700,345 of record NW_020538040.1, on the reverse strand, counting down.
GTAACATATCCTTTTACGAGTGGCTACTTCAGTTTTTTCACGTATATATACACAAAAGAACAAAAAGCTAAATTCGACATTATACATAATTAACTGATCGAAGATTGAATAAAAAATAAGGAAAATATAAAGCGGTTGCCGCCCACATTTTACTCATAAGTTTTAAAAACGCTAGTGTCATTTATTTCAGGCAGGACAAACTGAATTTTTACTTATTGTAATTTACTTAAAGAGTGATTTCTAAAATCAATTCCTATTTCATAATTATTAACCAAGCATTAATATTTTAATTTATTTCATTTTTATTATTATTGAAGTTGTCCCTTCAGGAAGCCGCCACTTGTTCCGGTGTTCGAATGCAATTTACAGTTATACATCCAGGTATCTCCTGAATCTATTGCATACATTACAAGATCTGGTATGAAAAACGGTGTTCATCTCGCATGGGTGTTGCCGAATCTCCGTTTTGTTTTATTGCCGCGATAAGCTTCCGGATCCAATAATGCTTTGGTAATTCCCAGAGCAGCTTTACGGTCGTCTGCCAAAACAAAAACGCCCAACAACCGAAACGCCCCGAACCGGCAAGTCTCTTCAGTAAAAAGTCAACAATACAAAATTGATCTCGGTTCATTCTTTTTTTGGATGAACTAACATTGTTGTTGTAAGCAAGTTCTTCGATAGAGCGAAAACCGTACTTTCGAGGGTTTCGTATTCTGATCGCATAGTATGTATGTCAAGGGGTTGGGGTTCATGGTTATCAACAGAACTATTCCTAAAACTATAAGTAACTACTTGTGACATTACATAACATTTATAGAGCAGTCAATTTGGATGTTGAAATATATGAATAAGTTCTTCTAAATCGATATATCAAATAATAACCAAAGATTTATAAATTATTCTTTAATGTTCATCGTCATCAGCGAATATTTGACATGGTAGTCATACATTAATAAAATGCATATAGTTAATAAACAAAATATTTTAAGTAAATTAATAACAGGCTGAAAAACAGTGCAAGAAAAATAATGCAAATACAAAATATTTTTGCAAGAGAATTCATGTCTCAAGCCTAAAATTACAGCCTCATGCCCAGTACGAATACAAGTTCTCTTGTTCTATATCATATTTTATATTTTATAACTATATGTATAACTTGTATTATATTGCCTATTAATTTTCAATATAATTATATTCGCTCAAAATTTATTATTGTATATTTTTATCCGTAAAATAAAAGGAAATATCGGAATAAGGAAGTAAAAATTTATATGAATATGAAAAAAAGAAAACAAACCGATCAGTTGTTCGAACTCCAGATTTGTAGTGCAGAGCACCCTGTGGCTCTAGTTTATGGAGGGTGTCACATTCCAAACACTTGTCCTCGAAGAGATGAATATCAGTTCGACATTTGTATATAGCAGGGGGTTGTGTGACATTTCGTATCTTCTATTTTTATGTCGTGTTCTGTTTATTCTGTCCTGACAATATCGCTGGCCGTCAGCCGAAGATAAACATTGAAAATATTTTTAAAACTTCTGCAGGAATTTTAAAATAAACATTAATGATATCTGTTAGATTGATTTCTAAAATTGTTTCAAAGACCCTAATGAAACTAGATAAAATCGCATCTAGATCTTAAAAGGCGACAATTCAACAAATATACTACTTATTTGATGAGGATTAAATGATTTTGAATGATGTGATTATTATCTATACGCGAGGATTTTTTTTAATAATCAAATGTTCTAGCTGTGTGTAGTATCGATTCATTTTTTAAATGTTATGGATTTTATTTTATTAAATATTATTAAATAGTTGAATAGTTATAGTATGGACAAAATGGGAATGACAATTTTCGGTGAACTATTTTTTTTTATTTTACTATAAAGAAATTTATTTACTATATATAAATATATATGTATAAATTTTCTATATCATTTGCTATATTTACATTAAATCTTAAAAAACAAAACTTGTTTTTAATATTATTTGTTGTAGGATAATATCTGGGTAAAAAATCTTGGTTTTTTCTATTCCATTTTAGGCAAACTAAAATGTTACTGCTAGCAGTAGATTTGTCACTGATTCAGTATCTTATACTTATGGAGGCAAAATGTAATTTGTTTGACTTCAACATGGCAATGCGATATGTCCGATATGTATGTAAATCAAAGTAATCGTGTTTACATACGCTTACACTAATGAGAGCTGTGGGCGAGCGATCGTCGGATATACTAAAATTCTCAAATAAATAAAGAACTAGCTGTAAGTGGAATTCTGTCTTAAGGCAATTAGGGCATCGTGCCTTAAGGCAAATTGCTGGAACTTCCCGTACCAAAAACATTTTTGAAAAAAATTTACTTTGAAAAAATGAGATTTTTGAGAAACTATAAATTTGACAAAAAATTACTTTTTTTTGAAAAAAAAAATTTTTTTTTTTAAATTTTTTTAAATTTTTTTTTTTGAAAAAAAAATTTTTTTTCTTTATTTTGACATATTGTGGAAGATCTGAACTTTCTTTTCAAAGTAATCGTACTGCTTTAACTGCATAGGGACAAAATATAAAGCGCGTAAGCGCCGCGTCGCTGTCTAACGCATGAACATTGGTACGGAACCCATAGGAATGTTAACAAAATGTATAATTATTGTTAAAATCTCTATAAAATATCTGATAATTTGATGTGCATATGTCTAATGATCATTTTTGACCGCCAAATGGCCCATTTTTTTACTTTTTCCTCTATATCTCCGAAACCGCTAGACCTACCTTCATGAAAATTTTATCGATTCTTCATCTTGTCAATATAAGTGAAATGTTTTTTGAATTATTCAAATCGGACGCTCCGTTCTCTTAAAAGCTGAGGTACCGTTTTTGGCACTTTTTGCCCCATATCTTCGGAACGGCTAGACCTGCCTTTGCCAAAAACTAATCAGCACGTCTCCTTATCAATACGAATCGAATGTTTTTTAAATTATTCAAATCGGTTGATCCGTGTTCCCGAAATCGTCGACGAAAATTTGTATCCGCACATACATACACACACATACATACATACACACACACATACACACACACACACACACACACACACATACATCCATTTTTTCTAAGGTATGCCAAAATGTTCAGAAACCTCTGAAATGTAAAGATATATAAAAATTTTCATTTTTGATTTTTTTGCGATTACTATAACTTGCCCTACGGGAAGTTAATAACTGTATAATGCAAACTTATTGTAATATACCGTTACGTTTGTTTATATCAGACGATTTGCATTGCAGGTCATTAGTTTTTTTCGTAAGCTTTACAATGGAAATGAAAGTAGTGCAATAATTCAACGCATATAGAATCACATTTTAATGTAATGACTATGTCTGATGCGCCTATATAAAATACAATGAATACTCTTCTTCAAAATTAATTCTGGAATGTATGCATAAATTACCATATTGCGTTCACAAATATTATAGCATGTTCCGACACACTGCTATTTGAAACCTTTAAAAGTGCACTAAATGCGTAACATTCATATAGTTAAAATTTTATATAATTTTCAAAATATGTGTATTTGCAATGTTAAATGCCTAAAAAATAAAAATATCATTACTTTTAATATATTGACCTATATATTCTATTATCGATATATAAATACACTTATGATTTTATCATAAGTGTAATCGTAAGTGTTATATTATAAATTTACTGTACATAGCCAATTAGCGTTTATTTTGATAAATAAATAAATAAATATAACGTTTTTAATAATTCATATAAGATTATTAAATAGACCATAAAAAAACATAACTGAAATTAACAAGACAATTTGTTTCACAAGAGTGTACATATTATATATTAAATAAATGATTCAAGATATATTAGTTTTGAGTAATATTATTTGATGCGTTGCAATTTGATCACAAGTCATTAAAATAATAATAGAATAATAATTAAAACTGTATACTTCTACACTAAATTGTTAGACATCATTTCAGATTTATATACAGTTTTCCAACGCGTATAAAACTGAAGTGAGCCCTCCGGCCTGTGTATATATTAAGGTATTTCTATTTACTATAGAACCAATTATGAACTCAAACAAAACTTCCTTCTATATGCAATCAAGAAACTTCAGTTCAATAGTCTCAAAGTCGCGATTTACTGATTGTGAGCGAACGTCATAAACAACAACCAAGTACCTTAACTTTATTAAGATTAATATTTGAGCTTATTTTGAAGGAAATATCGACAAAAATTGTTTAAATTGATTTATATTTGAGCATTATAACAAGAGTTAATACAAACCAATTTAAATTTTCATTCGAAATTATTTAATTTGATTACTGGTGTTTTTTAGGGTGTTGCTTGATTGAATTGAATTTTGCTTTTCGAAGGACCGATTGTAAATACTTTGATTTTGTAACAAGTAATATTTATTTTACTTTAATTACATAAATTACATCGTATTTATAATAATTTTAATATGGTTTTATTACGTGTTGAATGATTTGAGTTTAATTTTATAATAAATCGATTGATGATTTTTTGTTTTCTATTTCGCATATACCCGCATGCTTTGATTGGCGCGAACAACTGGGAAATAAATTCATTTTGTACATTATTTATTTATGGTTATTATATTTTAATTTCTCACCATAATTAAAAAAATTGAAACAAAACTGTAAGAAAAATTCAATAAAATTTGTTAATTTTCTTTGGAGGTTGTACTTTGTTATTTTATATATATAATATATAAGAAATTGAAAATGAATCTGTGTATATATTTTTACATTTTTTTTTTTTTTTTATTCATTTATTATTTTACAGCAATCAGAACAGTACTTATATTCTATGAGCTGCATTGCTTATATATATATAAACTAAAAGGAATAAACTAAATAAGAATAAATAAAAATAATAACATAAAAATAGTAACTAATAATAATAGTAATATATAATAATAGTAAATAATAAAATAATATAATAATACTACAAAAAAAAAATTAAATTAACTTAACTAACATATTTCGATGATTACTCTAAAAAATATAGAAATTGTTCCATTAAACAATTTGCTAGATTAGGATATTATCCATTGGTGATTTACGCTTGAGCCTCCTGGAATGTGGCATCTCAAGCAGTTGTGCAACTATTTTATTTGGATGGGTTTTTTACATTTAACATTTTAATCATTTTTTCCTAAACTTGTGTTTGTATTTACGTGTAGTATTTATTTCAGTTCGAATTTGTATAATTGAGAAAGAGTTATATCCAACCCCGTTATGCATACATCTTATTCAATAAATTTTTGGTACCCAATAATTGAGAGTTCTCAAAATACTTATAAGATTCACAATAGGCACTTCAAACATTTACGCTTGATCAATCACCTATTTCATGTGTAATTCAAAAAAAATCAAAATTTATATAAAATTCCAATTATACAAAAAATAATCAAATATTTAGTTTTTATTCGTTTATATAACAAATTTGAGCTACTTTTCTTCAGGCGCAGTGCCTTAAGTACATTTTTTAATACTGATAATCGTAAAATTTTTGTATTATTATACTACATACTTTTGTTGATCAATGAACTCTATCATAGTCTATAACTAATCAAATTGACACCGTCAACTTTTTTCAATCGGCTACACCTGATTGAACGAGTAAATAAGAAACCGGAATTCTGTCATTTGTCTCGATTCGCAGATCGTGACATCTACATTTGTATCAAAGGCGTTTAGTACCTGCGGGCTTAAAAGCGCTTGCGTTCAAACCAATCACTTCAACGGCGATATCGAACTGAAGCACATTAATCGTTTTGGCGCGCTATTATTCATCGTAGAGAATAAAGCTTTTAACATTGACCGCCGTCATTAGCCGATCTCGGATTGTGACGGGAACCGCGGCGGCTACGCGACGCGGGATTCGGCCCTGCAGCGCCGCACATAAATATCATCGGCTGTAATCCGCATGCCTGCTTTTACGAGACCGCGTGCCGTAAAGCCGCCCGACTCTGAACGGCGCAATGCAGCGCGGCGGCTGCTGTAGCGGTAATTAGCGACGCGACCGCGACACAAAGCAATATCGCGCGCACTTTACGCCAAGCAATAATACAACAGAGATTTGTTCATGCTCGTGCACTGCATGGCATCTCAAAGTTTATGGCGTACGAGCCAAATTACGCACGACAATAGCTTGTAGAACGTGATAACACCGAACATTCTGCTCATTGCGATGAAACTTTTGGTAAAATATTCGGACACATGTACGCACACACGCACATACACATACACACATATCTATGAATGAAAATTATATAGCGAATTGTAAATTGAAACAAGAAAAAAAATTAAGTATAAATTCGAACGGCACAAACTTGATATTTTTTTAAAACATGAACTAGCTATTTTTAAAATATTTTGAGAGGATTTTGTCAGCAGAGAGTTATACCACTCGTTTTCTGAACTATTTTTCACAGATGTATATTGCGCAATATACAGGCAGCTATATTAAGTCGCAAATTTAAAAAAATATGCAATATTCACCTGATAGATACGGCTCTCATTATGAGTATTCGTTTTGTGCAGTTTTTCTTTCGGTTGACTATTGTTCGGTTGAATAACTGAAATAAATATATTTTAAAAACATTAATTCAATTTTTTCAACTAGTGAATGTGTCATATAATAATAACAATAAAGCTGCTAAGATAAACAATAATTTTTATTATAAAATGACTCATAAGTGATTTTATCTAATAAATTCCTACGCGTTTCTTTCAAATGGCTTTCAACGTGATCTTTTGCGACCTAATATTCCTTTTTGTGATCTTGATAACCTCAAATACTGGACGTAGCATTACACAATGAAGAAGTCTATGCACATTGTGTTTGAAATGAAAACTGTATATTACAAGAACATGTGCGGTTTACTACCGTAATATATAAAACTATATTTCACATTTTATTTTTCAATTTGCTTGTCACAAAACTGAATCGTTGATAAATGACAGAATATCCTACCAAATATCATCATTCGCCGCATAGTCCGTTTCTCTGAATATGAATTTTAACAGAATGATATATGAAGCATAAATCTAATTCAATTGCAATTTTATGTTTGTGTTGCTTAAATAAACTTCACATAGTAAAACGATTATATAGTTACATACAAACAAAAACAAACACACATAAAATGTTTGTACGGCAAGATAACTTTTGAAAGCTTTCACTCCGGCGCTCATCCAATCTAACGAACATAACCTAACAGACAATAAAAGTCTGTAACCGTAGCATAACAAAATAAACTCAGCCTGACATTAACAGCGTAATAATTTATTTTACTTTTATTGCTGGCGACTGTTTTTTAGCTCAATAGACTTCATTTTATATTCGTCGTGTATTAGAACGCGAAAAGCCAAACCTTAACTAACAATAAGAAAATTAGGATCCTAGCAACGGGGATGGACATTAAGTTGTCCTTTATAAGCGTGTAATAATAAATAGCGTAGAGTAACTACGTAAGATTGACATTATCGTGAAACTAAATAAAAACAATACCATCAAATCATGGATTAATTTTGTTTGTTCAATTTAGTACAAGAATAAAGAGGCTTCATAATCATCAGTTATTTGTGTCAGTCGGAAACACCAAAAAACTGACTGTAGGTTATATCAAATTACGATCAGATAAGTGATGACGTATCATGTTGCAAAAAATATAACATCGGAGCCCTCCATCGTGAAGCATTCATCCATCCGTCGAAAGGTAGTGTATACAGTTTCATCCGTATTGGAATGTCTTTTCGGGGTCCCCGGTGACAATCCCCTTAGCGCTATCTTAGAGCATTAACACACCCACGCAGTCTAGCTCAATGGGACGTGACTAGACTATGAGGCTCAATGAATGAGATGGTTCTATAGACCGATTGATAAATTAGAGTAAGACGACGTAAGTTCTGCGTGGAAAGCGATTATCGCACGTTCATATTATTAATTGTTTGTTAAAAATATATGTAAACATATATACTCATATAAAAACTTCAATAGAACTCATTTTAATACAACAACAGTTCTCTATGTTGTCAATCTATTATTAACAACGTATTCTAGATACTGTCATGACGTTTAATTTTCAGAAGTTTGAATGTAAACGCAATTGTGTTGCGTTATCACTTTAATAATTACTTTTTGAAATTTTCATCATAACGAACATGGGTTTGAGCTTAAAAATGCTTTATCAAGAGTTTCTCGGGGGATTCTCTCATGGATGAGGACGACGTGCAAATGCCACGGTCGTCGGTAACCCCTCAGCGGTTAAGCAAGCCAGGACGGCGGCGGCGGCTCCCGAGGCAGTTCCGTTACACGTTTTATTACTTCGGTACGTTCGTGGAATATTATTAAAGCGTTAAGTTGTCGCAAAGCAGTTTCCAATTCGTTTGATAGACAAGTTTTAATGCTTCTGTAGAACAGTGTCGCCAGCAATTCAATCGACAGTCGCTTGTTCATCACAAAAATGAGACAAACGCAACAGGCCGCTATCTGCAAGAAGCAAGACCGGCCGATTAAAGCAATTATCGCGTGATTGTTTACACATCGCGCATCTTATGTGAATTAAGACTCATTGAGGATGGACGTTCATCACAACCTGTGTTTGCTTGTCGTTATGAAAAGCAAATTGCTGCAAATGATAGATAAATAGAAGAACTTATGTAATGTGAGCGTGTGCAGTGAATACGTAGCCTTGGTGTTTTTTTATGTAGATCTACTTAAGATCATGAATCTGATAAAGGTGACATTAAGTGCAAAGCAACATTATTTACCATTGGTATTATCAATGTAATCAGAGTATTAAACTATATCAAGTAGAAATAAATCAAATCGACCATACACTATTATAGATCTAATTACGCTATTATTACTCACGACATGATATTTAGTTTTGCCTCATGAAAGTAATTTAATATATCCGTAGGATACAATTTATTGAAATTTATTGATACTCTTCAAGAGATAGTAAGAATATATAACCTATAATATTACACTTAAGCAATTATATAAATTAATAAAAAATGCGATCGTTCAAGATCGTATGAAAAGATGTTATTTGAAATCACACTTCATGATATTTAGTATCGGACTTTTATTATTATAAATATATTGGTATAATATATGCAGGATTCAGTGTATTCCATGATGACAATCACAAAAAGCAAAATGGATTTTTCGAAAGTGAATATCATCGATTCTTGTGCTAAAAGTATATCGGTGAGATGACGGTCCTTGTGAAAAATGAGGCCATTAGTGCATGAATTCCCCGATGTGCGACAGTCGACAATCGCCAATCTGTAACATATTTTCGGTTATATCAGATGCATAGAACTACTCCCTAGGGGAAATCTTCAGAGATCGCGCTTATTCGCGGGTGTCGGACGATGGCCGATGAAGAAAACGCGGATAGTGGACATTCATCACACTTGCCGACCGCAACAGTTCTGATTGATAGCAGCACATGAGTTCTTTGATCCCTTCACGTCGACCGCCACAGCCGATTGATGCCGCACGTTCGCCGATATATTGGTACCCTGATGGTCAAACGCGACGTCGATTTGATTAATGTTTGCCGCTGATTTGTGAAACCTTAATACGTTTATTAAGGAATTCAATATTTGTTGGTTTTTAAAAGAAACCGAATGAAATCTAAATACCTAAATTCGGAATTAGGAAGCATGAAATTTATAACTAAAGATTCATTTCTTCATGCATCTTGACAAGGGACTGTAGATCTTGAACAACATTTAGAATTGTAAAAATTATAAGCAATCGAATGCTAAACATATTTGTAAAATATATCTTAGCTCTATCACTATTAATGCAGCTATGGATAATTGATGATAGTACCTGCATTCATTATAGCATGTATAAATACATAAAAATTATGAGCTGATTGATCATGTACCCAATTAGCACGCACACTTATAAATAGTTTGACAAACGGTTTCCTGACACTGGAAACTAATGTGAATGCGTTTTCAGACACTACTGCAGTGTCCACATGATGAACGTCGATATAGCCTTGGGCATTTCGGCAGTATTCGTAAGTTTCAATCGAACATGGCGGTGGAATATTTTAACACTTTTTTGTCTTTGCATCGGTCACATGAAAAGCGACTCCAGAGCTGTTAGGTGCAGCAGTGCAGGAATTTATGAGCGTTATATTATAGAATTATTATTTAAAAGACATTAATAACAAACATCGCGATTTGACAAAGAATGATTGAAAGCATTAATATTTGTTACGAGCCTGACAAAAATTCCAAGCACATTCTGATTGTATGGATTTATGTGAAGGCTACGTGCTAAATAGTCAATTCTCAATAGCGGACAAGAATATAATGCCATTACATGATTTTGAATACATACCCATCAACAATAAATGAAAGAAAAATTAATGATTTCGATTATTAGGCTTCTCTTAAAATTGTGAAGTATGTATAAAGGGCTTCGAAGTATATATATTCTTATAATATATATTTATTAAAATCATTTTATGATAATCTTAAAAGAAAATTTGTGCCTAAAACTATTATGAGTGTGAGCAAATTTTGTTATATAGATGAAAGAACAAACCATATCTTATAAATAAAGTATTTGACAATTTCGAGATAGTAAAACTTGTTAAGCTAGGGCATTAAAACAATAAAGTAAGTTTTAAAATGTTTATTAATATTTTCATTGAATACTAATAACATATTTCAATATAAAGTGTTATGTTTTTATAAACATACAAAAATAATTAAAAACGAGTTCTTAATTATTATTTCCGAGAGATAATTGTTTCAAATTGCCACTGGTTTAAAATCGACAGTGTCATTAAATATCATTATATACATGATCTTCTCATCATTACAATTATTGAAACAATTATCATTAAATTTTGCAGCAATTAAATTTCTACTTGCGTTTACATACCCAGCAGCGTTTTTAAGCGAATCGCCATTTAGTCGCACGTTTTGCACCTTCATGTATTTTCATGTACATACCGTGAAGAAACCGAGAAATCCCATAAAATTTCACATACGCTAGGGCGATTTTCGCGCAAAATAGGAGAGATGGGAGATAATTGTTGTATATATTTTAATCCATTTTTATTATTTTTGTTAAAATACATTCATATCTGGAATAAGTTTCCCAAACGATTCATAAAGGTTTATAGAGTAGAGCGGGGCTTAAATGTCCGGGTAAATAGATCCACCGCCGGTATCTCAAAAACAAGCGAGGTTAAGAATTTTTTAACAACAATATTTGAAACTAGAGAGAAAAAAATGTATAACAAGCCATCACATGATTCTTACAACGTTATTATCGGAGGATAAACGGCAATGTTTAAAAATCTAAAATAAAAGTATTTGCTTTCGTTGTTAGTTTTTTCAGTTCAATTTAAGTTAGATTGTACAGTTTTATTTGTATAACTTCTATAAAATCTTACACCTGGGTGCGGCAGAAAGGAACAACTAAACCTTTAAGAGTGTGAAAGTGCAAAAAATAAAAGTAACTTATAAAAAAATAAATTGAGATAAAAAAGCTATTTTACAAGAGATAAATTAAATAATTTTGTTATTACAACTCTGCTGATGCATATTTCTGACGAATTACCAGATCAAGGTTATTTGCAGTGTTATCTATGTAAATACACATCTCTACAATGAATTAGCTGGAGCTTTACTGAACATTGCCAGATAGTTGTTTGCTAGATATTTGGTATTTTTGTGATATAATTGTTTCGCTTTTCACAAAAGTCAAATCGGACCTTTGTGCCCCGCCACTTTTCATCTTAACAAAAAACTCAAATTGTGTTATATCAATGATTCTTAGCTAACGCGAGACTGTAGTACTGTCGGTTGTCGTTCTTTTTTAAATTAAAAAAATTCAAAGAATTAAAGAATTTCATCGTTAAGTCGCAACTTCTGATAAAATAATTTCCAAGCATAACGCTGAAACATTATTTCAAAATTTCGGTTATCTCATGAGTACAATTTGAATGAAATTTCTTGGAAGAATGATTACTTTTATAATTTAAAAAATATTATGATTCCATTTTTGTTTTCCATTCTTTATGAACGATGAAACTGTTGTGTATAAGAATTATTTACTGGCCATAAAAGAAGTACATCAATATGCCGATGTGTATTGAAATCACACAAAGATTATTAATTGTAATCAACAAAGTAAACGAGCTTTTAATAAGTCTATTAACCTGCCCCCAACTTCCCTATTGTGTTTGAGTGCAGCTCGTTTTCAAAGCCGCGATTCATGTTCACGCCGCGTCGCAATGTCGAGTCCATGGTAGAGACGCGGTAAATCGGTAATAATGATAATAATTTAATATAATGATGATGAGGGCTCAAGCGGCCGTTTCACTTGTTACAGCTTCTTAACGCGCCTGATGCGGTGGAACTAGCGCGGCCACGAAACGTGACACGCAAAAAAATTAACACCCAGAAGTGAAAATGCGGCAAACACTCGCAGGTGCGTCGCATTAACTGGAGAAATGCTCGCACGGGGACTGAAAGCGTTCGACACAATTTAAGAATATCATAAAAGTCTCAATTGGTCGGTGTTATTATAAATTGAACCTCACTATACTTGCGTGGGACTTTTTATAAAGTTTATAGTATTTTAGAAGTGTTAAAAGATTTGATTTAACCAAGATATATTTTGTTCAACTTAATTAACACGCATGTGCATATAATCATATATTCGTATAACTATATCACAAACTATAACTTAGGTGGAAGTCCCCGAGTGCCTAAGGTTATTTATGAATAAATCGAAAAATATTTCACGAAATGTTTATTAAATTATGATTTAGGTTAGATAAAGTTAGATAGATAAAGTTAGAATTTTCAAAAACGCAACCTTTGTTAAAAAAGAATTAATACTATCAATCAACAAAAAATATGATTTTAAAAAGTGGCACCTAATACCGGATATTTCAAAATAACCTGCATTGAGCACATATGTAGCCATCTTCAATGTTTGACGAATATTCTTATTATTAGATATTGCAAAAAAAAATCACTATTTATCCACCCTTTTGGCTGGGCCACACCGATGCTCTCAGGTGGATAATTCATCATAAGATTTTCATTCTTTGACTAGGAAATACGAAAAATGGGGGTATGTAGTGACCGTTAGCACTCATACAGAACAAATTCAAATAATTAGAATATAAACGTCAATTCTCACAAGAAATATCAATATGTATACGGTGCTAAGGGATAGACATGTTTGTTCATTTGGTGGTATCCACTAAAATTGTTTAAAATATCTAATAATATTCTACCATTTTACGGATAACAATCAAGTACTACTTTTATCTTTGAATGCCACTCTAATGTAAATGCATAAATATACGAGAATTACTTTCATTGATATTTAGGTGACGCCGTGATTTTGCACCTAAAACAGCATACCATTGCTCCAGCCGTGGCCGTGTGCGTCAGAGGCGAAGATTGGCGCGTGATCTTGTACCTGTGTGCCCCCGCGCCCCCACGCTCCTTTGACTTGTATTTTGAAATAAAAATATTTATACTCGCTTAAATAATATGTGTTAAAGAGAGTGTCCGGCCCTAGGTGCCGTCCGGCGTTACGGGACTTTCCCCTATAACACCGACCAATTGAGATACCGCATAGCTATAAAAAAAATCTTGCAAGAAAAATTCAAGATAGCCTTCATCTTGATTATAAAAAATTTTAGTTCATAATTAGTTAACTGAAAAATTAATTTTTGCCTATTCGATTACATTATTATTTGTAATGATAAGTGGTGATCGTGTCCCCTACTTTACACGTAAGATAGGTTCCAAAAAAAAACGTGTAACTCGAAAAATTTATTCTTATATGGAAAAACCGTGCGTAACAAAAATTACTATAAAAAACCCTTTTTGGCTGTTTTTAATATGATGAATAACAAACACATTGAACGAAAAATAAATATTAATATATTTTATAACTAACAAATTTAGTAAGTTATAAGAATATTAATTTATTTCTATAATAAAATAAATATAAAAAAAATTTAAATATCGCATTTTCTTAATAGAAAAACATTAAAATTATAAATACATTTAAGTTGATTGCGACAAACAAGACTAACATTCTATTTTTGTTGTGGTTTTTTCAAACATACTAGCTTGTACACGCATAAAATTTAGTTCTGATCATAAAATCGGGAGTTCCCATCTTATCTACATTTTTCCATCATAGACCTATGCTACTAAAAATTAATAACTGTAACATACATTTTGTAGTGTTGTATTTTGACAGTAAGGCAATAAAAATTTATATATGACCAAAAAGTAGTCACAATTTCGTGAACAATTACGTGAATAAAATATCTTCAAGAACCGTGTAAAACGGGGGATAGATAGGTATAATAATTTTCAATTCGCTTTTGCTAGTGTGAAAAAAATGAACATGTTCGTCAATATAATCTTGCTTGGTTTTTTCAGCACGGGAATATATTACCTTCAAAAACGTTGTAATGTTATTCAATAACCACATGTCTATAGTTTTTCTATCATCAGAAGCCGATGAGCACGAATAAGATGGATCGTTTACTAATAATTATTGACATGCAATATTCAAGTATAGATTTTTTCATTGTAGTTTGGTTATCATCGCGAGTTCAGAATTGATTGTTAATTTATGGTAACAACATCGCAAACATAACATTTCTACTTACTGTTTTTTTGTTGAACTAATCATAAGAAGATTGTTTGCATTTATGAAATAATTAGTCATGGTCCGAGGAACAAAAACTGAATATATAATTAAAATGTATTGGTGGTTTTATATAGGAAATTAAACAACAATACTGATAAAAAAAAAGTTTGAATGAATGCATTTGATGAACGAAGCTAATAAATTGATACACGTTTGAAGTTAAACTTATGTTAATTCATTATTATATTTTAAAATTGAAAATTGAATTGAAGTTGAAATTCTTTTTGTATCATATGTCGCTTATAAAAATTTTACGCATATTTTTCATAATTCCTAATAGACTCTATAAAACCCAGCTATGCGCATTCCATACTTCTCGTCGTGGTCAAATGACATGGAGCGTTTGTTACGAGTATTTTTAAATAATTGGAAAGCGAAGACTTGTCATTATAATAATCATATGTATCATTATCAACAAAAAGTTGTAATGATGTTGATCGATTTGACCTCATGCCCGTACAGTATTAATAGTATAGCACGTAGGTATGTATTACCTACATAGGAAGGAGAAAGCCTTACATGGGCCACCGTGGTAGTGCCCATCAGAACGGTTGATACGCGAGAGACCATACGGGGCCCACACACACTAAGCCATTAGGTGGGCGAAATGATCAGGTATTACGGATAATTATCGGACTGTTATGACGACAAAAATGAATGCACAGCATTATGAGAGCGCAGCCGAAAAACAAAACAAACAAACAAAAGCGAACGGCACGGAAAGCAATGTGAACCGCAAGCATTCACAATGGGACGCGTAGGAACATCTTTCCGATTATGGAGATCGTAATTGATCTAAAAAAAGCCAGCGGGAGGCAGCACAAGTTCCTCTAAAACATCCGATACTAATATTGAAATTGTTGTTTACACAGATTATTTGACAAACAGAAAACATTGCCACCTTATCAAACTTTCCGAATTAAAATTCATATTTTTGATCCGTGTTTGCTTAGAATGACAGGTGCACCCTGGTACGTGATCAATAAAACTCTGCATGAGGATTTGAATTTATTATATATTAAGGACTTTATATAAACAAGATCCCCTAATCATCAACACAAATTAGAAAGAAGACTTAAAAAATTATGGCCTATTGACTTGATCCAATAAATTGTATGCCAATAGTAATTACCCACTAGGGTAACTACTATCTATAATTATATTTAATTAACGTAAATCAAAATAACACACAAAATGTAATTAATGTTGTAATTGTTATTAATAAAATAAATAAAAAAATGTTTACTGAATAATTGAGCAGAGTATTATCAGCAGCAAAACTAAAATCATAAAATAAAACTTATTTTGAAAATAACAAAGAAATGATATACAAAATCTTCTACGATGTCTAAATATTGTTAGTGTTTTTGAAACATTTTCCCTTTTGTTTTATTCCTCATTATTTTTTATTGATCATTTGTTTTTATAGAACTGAATTGACGAATGCAAATAAAATGATTTTATCTAAAAACTTGTTTATATTTAAACGGCAAAAATTTGTCGTATGCTGTTTGACTGTAAACTTTTAGATAGATTGTTAATACTCGCATAAATACCATTCGATCTAAATCTTCGAACAAAAGCAAGAATGTTAAATCACAAATAATAGAATGCCTTTTTCAGACTATTTGAACGGATATATTGTGAACTATCACATATATTATACCACATACCGTCCAAATCAGAAATTATAGTGTACAACTAATTTATGAGAGAAGTACAATATATGTTGTAATTGCAACAAATAAATAAATTTCAATAAATATTAATAATTAATATGTGTATATACACATATTGGATCCTTTCTAATCCTACGATAAAGGTAAAACATTATTTTGTTTAATGTAATATTGATTACAAGGCACCCATTGACTTATACATTTAAAGCAGAGCTTTTGGATTTTTGTTTATAAATATGGTTTCTTTGTTCACTTTATATATATATATATATATAATATATATTTATATATATATATATAATATATTATATATATATATATATATATATATATATATATATATATATATATATATGTATATATAACCAACGAGGAGTTTACGCACGATAATACGTGAAAAATGTGATTTTTATGAAAGCTTGTGTTCAAATTGAAATAACATTAAGCAAGACGAGATCGTAAATTTACATATTCTGGTATTAATTGACAGTGATGAATGAAGAACAAAACCGTAATTTGCTGTTTTACTTGAAATCTAACGCGTAGCAAGAAAAATATAAAATTAAAAATGAATGATGACATATTGGTATACGCGCATTGAAATTCATATCGCGTTTTATGTATTTTATTCATATATATATAGAAGATTCCAGCTCGATTTGAATACGACAGGGCTATTTATAATCAGTTTTAGAACGTTTATTTAATTTTGAGAGCATAATATTAAATCAATATTTGACCTTTCACACTGAATACATGTTAAACATGGGATCATAGGTCGCCCGGCAGGGGACCAAGCGTATCAGTTTTCTAATTTTAATTATAAATTCAATATTTGGAAATTAACTACTTTGTTTCTCTCCGTAACATTGTTTACATTTTATTACAAAATATGATCGCAGATTTTATAGCATTTTCTAAAATTCCAGGCACTTTAAGAGAAAATTTATTATGTAAGTAGAGGAAGTAGCAAAGCAAAAGATAGTATAGCGTTTTACTTTAAAAACATAACTTAAACAAACGATTGACAGTAATTATAAATAATAATATACTTGCAAGATACTTATTTATTTTGATGCAGTCTTATATCTTAATCGTAAACACTATAAATCTCAAAAAATTGTTTGTAATTACAGAGGTGATTTTGTATCGCAGGCATGGAAAACTATGAGAATGAATTAAAAATAAATTTAATTAAGAATAAGATAGCAGTTGAGAACATCTTGAAGGCAGGAAAAAATATAATTTTTAATTTTAGAAAATTGACAAAATCATAATTTATCTCAAAATTTTAATTCTCATTATTTTATTAATTTCATTAAAACTCTAATTAAATTCAATATCTTTATATTATGCAGCTCTTATATATATATATTCCCTAGTGTATACTTGTATTATATCTATGACATATTCAAAATTCTATCATCTCTTTTTTTAACTTCAAATTAGTTGCTTCAAAACTTTTTTTAACTTCATAGTAAAACAAAATAGCAATAATTTTCGTTATTACAGAAGTTGAGCACACGATATTCTAATAAAGTTATATTAGTAAATATAAAATAAAATTAATAACATGCTGAATATTTTTTGATTAAGCTTTTACTAGAGGTCAGACTTAACATTTTCTGTATTAAGAATGTACTTAAAGCATGTAATGCGATAATTTATTATACGTTGACATAATAATCTCTAGGGATAATTCTGAAATATATGTCGAGGATTAAAAAATCAAGTTCTCTAACAAGTGTACATATATTTTCAATGTACGCTCTATATATTCTAAAGTAGTGGTTTGTTTGTCAATATTATTAAACAACTTGTATAAAGTCTCCAATTTATGCGATGTAGAATGAGATAAATTTATGTTCTGATAAAATGTAACCCGTTTTTGTTCCTCATACAGTAAACTGGCTATGATAGTCAGTTTATAATTCTTAAAATATAACTAAATCAAATGTATGTACTTTAATCATTTGTAGAAACTACATGTAGGATCATCAAATACGACATTCTTAATCATTTATTTATAAATATTTGTTGTAATTAATTGAGAGAAATATAAGTTTAATGCAATACTTTTAGTAATCAATAAATTGTCGAATTTTAATATAAATATTGTCAACATTACATTATTGGATATGAATCTCATTTAATAATTTTGATGTATATCAATATAAATAAATTACAATTTGCAATAACATTTTCCTTTCCAATTGAACATATTAGATTATCTCATTGTTAGAAGTATAAACAGAATGCGGTGATAAGTTATAAAATGAATGAGTTATAAAATTTATGAATCATAACTTTTTATTTTGATAGAAAAGTTTTTGCATACCAAAGACTATTTTTTTATTATTAGATATGTAAAATTTTATAGGTAGCATCAAATAATTTAAAGTACAATGATCTTTGAAGACACTCGAATAAGTACTTTTGTAATTCTTGGCCTAGACATCGTTTCTGGATGAATTCTAGAATAATAGCGACGGCTGTCCAATTAACAATAAAACTCAATAGTTTCTCGCATGGGTTGCGTTAACTAGAAAGCTCAGCAGTATTGTAATCGACGGACGCTTTTACGGTTGCGCTAATATTATCCTCTTACTTTTACTGTGATGAGAGAGGCAACGTTTAATGCACTTGTCCTTCGCTTTCTTTATCTTAGCCTCTCTTTAATTTAACGCTTTTTGGATGGCTTAATAAAATAAATTTGTTGCCTTCCATGAGAGCTTTGTCCATATATCGTTAACTTCATTTAATACTTTCTTATTAAACGTTAATTCAAAATTATATAACTATACAATTATATTGAAATAGAAGATTTCATCCATATGGAGTGCATTTTATCTACAGACGATACTGCTTACTAGAGATCAGGATTAAATTTTTTTAATGAAAAGTGTGAATATTAAATATCTACTGTGTTGGATACTCTACGAACAAAAGACAAATATTCCAAGTATTGGAATGAGATAGGGAAGACTGGGTACGGTTGTGCCAGGAATCGGTAGTGACAGTCGCCATAACAGCTAAACTATACTGATTTTGACATAGGGTCCAAAGCGTGAAAGATTTAGTATTTTTGTTTGAACATGTTTTCTCATTATTACATTCAGTTTGCGCTCTACATTACCTAAATAATATGCTATGTTGTGTTAAATATACCTGACAATAGAAGTCGTTATAAAACATTTTGGTGTTATACCTATTGGTTTTTAACCTGCATTATTTAACGGTTGTAACACTTTCTCTTTTCTTGTATAATTTGACTTTATGACTAATCCATCCATTGATTTTATGGACAATATATCAGAATTTCCACGAAGCACATATTCAAATATTGGCACCACCGTATCCAGTGCCCCCTACTAGTGCACAAATGAGAAACTTCTGCAAGGAGAAGAAAGAATAGCATTTCACATAATTTTGAAGATAGAAAACTAGATTCAACTGAAGTCGCAATAACATCGACCTCAGCATCATCGAGAAAGAATGCAAACGATTGACGACTTGCGTGATAAGAAAAAGTTAAATTAGAATTGCTCCATAAAAGGATTTTGTGAACAAAAGAGCAGAACACTATTATTAGTAATTATTTATTTATTTACATTTTTACATCACTCATCCTAGTTGGCGCTCAATTTAGTTACATTATCTTCAGCTGTTGTAATTTTCGTCGTCCGATTTAATTATAACGACGCATTTATTGTATCGTCTCATCCCAAGTACCCGCCATAAATATCAGCCGATATATACTTTAAATTTAATGTCTTATAAAAACATTTTTATAAGTCACAATCAGTTCAAGTGATCTGATTGTGCCTCAAGCAAACTCGAAGTATAATTACGCCATATAGGTACAGTCGTTTCTTTAATTATATGTCTCGTAATTTTTCGAGATCGCTCAATGAGAAAATGATTTCTTAATCTTTTATTCGCAAACGTATTGATTACAAAGTGTATTGCGATTATCGAATGCAATAACACGTCGTTTGTCGAGATACGAACAAAGTGCTTTGGTATACTTTAGTGTATAAACGGTTGTTCATAAAACTATACGTCTAATAAATTATCTATGTGATGTCGCCAGTAACATAACGCGATCGCAAAAACACTCAATAACTTTGCTGCCGTGAATATATCTTACACAATTTATGAACCGGGCGGAAGCTTTCTAGTTGTTAAGCTCAGACTACTCATATGCACGAATGCCGCGGACTCTCCAAAGCACTCCACGGTAATCGCACAACGGCGCGCGGAAGTACGACGAAAATCGCCCCGTTAACAATTTGGACAATGAGAATTCGTTTACGTTAACGAAAACAATACGATTTAGTTATAAAAACTTTCTTGTCAAACCAATTTATGAGAATATTTTTTATGCCGTCAAGATGTGTACGATATGAAAAAGCGGACGTCGACACGTATCCTGGATCCATAAGGCTTGGATCAAATTATAAATTTTTGACATAAAATATAGAGGCGAATTCTCCGATATAATAGAAATGGCTATCTTCGTATAAATAAAACGTAACCCACAAAACGCACAAACGTGAAACAAAATTTTATCCTAAATGCATCTTTCTAATGTCACATTGATAACTCGTACGTGGTGTTAGGTTATATGTGTAAAACACCTGAACAGACAGCAAATACATAGCTTTTAGACAGTTATTTCTACCAATCCATACATAGATAAAACTGTAACGTAGCGTTGCCATAACATTTCTACTTTATCAGAAAATTGATCCCATAGTGTTGATTCAATTTTGATTTCTCTGTCACAAATTACTATCTTTTAAATTTATTCGACTCGAGTATGTCCAATGCTGCCAAGATATATTATATACAATAATAATCATAAAAGTTTTATAACAGTTTTTTATCATATGATTATAGTATTCATTCTTATTTAATAACTAGCTGTACCCTTCACGCTTTCCCGTGATTTAGTTTAAATTAAAAAGTTGAACAAAGATGTGTATTTGTTACATTTAGTTTAACGTTACCACTATCTGTTCAACAATTTACCTATTCAACAATTTATCTACAAATTTACCTATAAACTTGTTAATCAATCTACCATTTCACCCACTTACCAATTTACCTGTCAACCCATCCCACATGTCTACCAATTTACCTGTCAACATGTTTATCCGTCTTGTTAATTGTCTATCTACCAGTTTATCTGTCCTGTCTGCCATTTTACATATCCTTCAATTTACCTGAACACCAGCTATTCAACAAATTACTTTTCACCAATTTACTTGTCTACTAATTCACCTGTCTATCAATTTACCTGCTTACCAATTTACCTGTCGACCTGTTTGTCAACCAATTTACCTGTCATCTTGTTATAAATGTCTACCAATTAACCTGTTCAATAAGTTACCTGTTGAACAATTTACCTGTTTAACAATTTGTTTACTAATTTACCTATCAACCTGTTTATCAATCTACCATTTTACCGACCTACAAATTTACCTGCCATCTCGTTCTACATGTCTACCGATTAACCTGTCAACCTGTTTATTTGTCTACATCTTCGGCTATCTACCAGTTAGTTCTCCTCTCCGCTCAAATAGATTCTACGTTTTAGTTAGAAAACGTTTGTATGTGAAAAATAAAATGGCTGTTTTTAGGGTTTTCCGGTAATTATTCGATTTTTTCTCGCCGTAAGAACCATCCTTGGAATTCAACAAACATTTTAAAAAAAGAATTGGCCAAATTGGTCTAGGCGTTGTTGAGTTATGCGCTTACCAACACATTTTGCGATTCATTTTTATATATAAGATAATGTTGAAAATCTACCACACTTTACTTGTTTTTTGGCATATAACCATGAATTGCAATTCAAGTTTAAACTTTAACATATTTATTAATGTATGCATGAGTAAGACTTCAGTATCCAAAAGCAATAATAAAACGTTGTTATAGTATGAAAAAGTTGAATTAGGTTTATAAATAATTATGGTTTTGCTAAAAAATGAATTCAACATGATGTTATTTATAATTTTTAAATTTCTATAGTTTTGACAAATAAATACCAATATGCAGATTTAAAAAAATATATATAAATCAGTAAGTACTTTTTTCTGTATTTTCTAAAACTTTTAATTATTATTGAAGCTGTGGACCTGACCGAAAATTATGCACTTTATAGCTAAATAAATATCAATAAATTTACTAAATTTCCTTTGTTTTTTTCTTCGGGAAAGCGATATAGAGAAAATATCACCGAGTGAGGCAGGCGTTACAAAGTGTTGCTAAAATCTACAGTATACTTTTATTACGCACGGATTATGATTGATCAATTATTTTTTATTCGTATTGTAGTCGTTATAATCATTATTAATGACAAATCTGCATTAAATGTGTCCCAATCGATGTGCATTTCTTATTATAGACGTTATTTAAGCGAGTTGATAATATAAATAAATGCGATAAACTCGGCTATGCGTGTGTTCGCGATCTTTTTTTCTCCTATGTTACATTTATGCGTTTTGTTCCAATTTGCATTGGAACTTGATCGCAATCTGATTACAAGATCGTTTATTATCATAAAGTGTAAAGTTTAGTGAACTGTACGCTATGCAGATAAGCATCGCAAAGTATCGTCAACTTGCAGACCTTTGACTATTTGTTTTGTTGGTCTTTGGTATTCGCGTTACACCTTCGGGGAAATATACTCTACATATAAACACCTCATCACAGATCACAGATCCCTATTATAGATTGTTGCTTTGACAACAATAGACGCAATAAACGTTATCTATAATGACACAAGTATCTCTCGCCGACGATATTCAACAGCTGGCCAGGGATAATACGACATGGAATAAGATGAAAAAAAAAAAATAAAAAAATCGTTTTATGCGAAATAAGACATTGTTACTGATATATGTTGGAGCATATATATTTTACGATGCATATAAATTTCTCTATTTGTTAAGGATACAAATATGATTATATCATATAAGTATATAATAACATGACCAATAAAAATACCTTAGGTACATTATCATATAAAAATAATAAAGTGATATAATTATTAGAATTAATAATTGCACAAAACCAACAGATAATTTAACCTTATTTTTAAAAATTTATATATTGAAGTAACATTTAAATCAACATAGTTAATGAAATTAACATGAATCCATTGACAAGAAGGGGGAAGCGCCCTAGTGGCGCACACCTAAGGTTATTTATAAATAAATCAAAAAATATTTTACGAAATGTTTATTAAGTTATGATCTATGTTAGATAACTAATAACTAAACATAAATTATGATTTATGTTAGCTAGAAATCAAACTAAATTAACAAAACCGCAATCTTTGCTAAAAAATAAATAATACTATCAATCAAACTTTGGTATCAAAAAATATGATTTTAAACAGTTATTACCGGACATTTCTAAGTAACCTGCATTGATCACAAATGTAGCCATTTACACACTCTGGAATGTCTGCACATGTGTCTTTGACGAATATTCTTAGATATTGCATAAAAACAGTCACTGTCATCATCACCCACCATTTTGGCTGGGCCACACCGATGCTCTCATAAGCTTTTCATTCTTTGACTAGGAAATACGAAAAATTGAGGTATGTAG
The DNA here is from genome assembly GCF_003426905.1 of Ctenocephalides felis. NCBI lineage: Eukaryota > Metazoa > Arthropoda > Insecta > Siphonaptera > Pulicidae > Ctenocephalides > Ctenocephalides felis. The sequence continues at coordinate 82,676,258 of NW_020538040.1, read as the reverse complement.
TGACCGTTAGCACTCATACAGAACAAAATTAAATAATTAGAATAAATTACGTAAATGCTCACAAGAAATATTAATGTTTACTGTCCGGCACTAAAGGACGACTTAGTGTCCGGTGCTAAGAGACACACATTTTCGTTCATTTGGTGGCACCTACTAAAATTGGTTAAAAGATCTAATAATATTCTACCATTTTACGGATAACAATCAAGTAGAACTTTTATCTTTGCATACCACTCAAATGTAAATGCATAAATATGCTAGAATTACTTTCATTGATATTTAGGTGACGCCGTGATTTTGCGCCTAAAACAGGAAAGGGTTCCTCCGCCGTGGCCGTGTGCGTCACAGGCGAGACTTGGCACGTGATCCTGTACCTTTGTGCCACCAATGCCCCTTTCACTTGTATTTTGAAATGAAAAAAATTATATTCGCTTAAATAATGCGTGCTAAACATAGTGTCAGGTGCAGTGTGCCGTCCGGCGTTACGGAACTTCCCCCTATTAAGAAAACCATGTTTGAATTTTTATATGAGAAATCAATAAATAATAAATAAACTAAATTTAAAAATATATAAACTAAGGGGGCAATTCTCAGGTAAAATAGACCATAACATAGCGTTGTTATATATTAGTGAAATCAATAAATTTATTAGTTTATGCAATATTTTCTACGAGCCTTTTACCAATACATATATTTAAATTTTTTCAGCAATTTCTACAACATCCTCGTATTTTATTGTTCAAAAAGTTTTTTCATTAGTTACTAGTTACTATTTATTAATAATAAATCATAAATATTAGTATTAATCATTCTGCATTGAACTTATAAAGCGCGAGAAATATGGAATCGAAATTGATCAACATTAATTCTACTCTTAGTTAATTTAATTTAAACAAATTATATAAGTTCATTCGAATATAAAAACGATAGTTTTCAAATCACAAAATGTATTCAAATGTGTAGTAATTAGGGAACTAAACACTCACTTCGCATATGTAGTCAAGTTTTTTTTTATACTAAAATTACTTTTTCAATAAACATGTTACTCATCACACTTAAACATGAACATATGCTCCATATACTCCATACTGATCCTCCAAGTCAATTCTGTGTTAAAGGCTTAATCCCATTGTAAAATGTTCATATTCGAGTTGGGGTATAATGAACATATACTTCTTACCAAGGTTCGAATGTCATTTTCGATACAGCATTTTCAGTAGTTCCCGAGAGAAAAAGTTTTGACGGAACGGCAGAAAACCGTACAAACAGTCGAACATAAACTCTGACAAGTATGTGATCCTTATTTATTCGAGGGATGCGCTATTTTATTCTGAGACGACTGTCAATAATTCATTCAATAAGAAACTTTTGAAACGGGGTGATGTGAACTGTTAGTAACACGTAAGAAGAGTTTGATAGCTCGCGTTTTCACAGTTCATTACTAACGATTGTAAAATATTCAGCTAGCCGTAAATCGAACTCATTGATAATCTATTCTCAAGTGCCTATTTACTAAATTAAAAAGATTTTGTTAAAACACAGTTCAATATTTTTCAATAATTGCGTCAAAATTAGAGAGATCAATTTTATCGTATCTCGGAAAAAAAATTGAGTAAAGTCGCCAAGGAAGTATTCCTAAATTGTCTCGACATTTCACAAATCTTACACATTTGGAGCAAAAGAGTCTTAAATGTGATAAAACTGCGATCTACCGTGTATGCAAATGATTTTTGTAGTTTTCGAATAGATCACGTAAGCTTACGCTTCTTATTGAAACAGTTATCAAGCCAATGGCGGTTAACATTACCTTTTTCTATTTATATCAAGATGCTGAACTATTAGATCTTGCCCGTTTAATTTATGATATATATGTAGTTATTACAATAAAAACTTCGCAGTTTTACCAAAATCAGTAAAGCTGATACTTATTGGAATAATTTCCTTATATGGACAGTCTAAAAAAATAAATATAAAATTAAAAAAAAAACTAACGTAAAATGAAAAACTTGTTTTATATAATAATGTTATACTGAGGGCCATCAATTAATAATTCAAGTAAATCTCAATCTTAACTATTATTGATTAGTATATGCATGAATAAGCAAGAAATGCCAACGCAATCTGATACAGTGTTACAGATATTGTTGTTTATGTACGATGGATTAAAAAGGTTACGGCGTTAAACGGCATTTACTATATCAATTCTCAACGCGATGATTCATAATGACTCCAGAATGTTAGTAGGTTAGATCTGAAACCATTATTATGCGAGTTTTCGCTCTGCATAATGAAGGGATTTAACAAAGCGAAAAAATGAAAATGTCAGCCGTCAAAAAGTCGCCGTTACAATGGAAGAATTTATGCGCCCGTTGACACATTATTTGTTCTGTGATGATTCTCATTCGAGACAAATGCATAAGTCCATTAAAATATCATCCATATGTTATTAATATCAAACTGGATATTGATAAGCACGTTGAGACAACCGTTACGTCGATTTGAAAACGTATTTATAGAAACTTTATATGATTCCACGCGCAATTTATTACTTTAAGTAAGTAAGTAAGTGAATTATAATGATCATGCCAGAGAGTATTATAGTTTGCTTTATGAGGTCAAAAACTCGCAAAGAGACGCTGAAATTTGCCCTCTGCGCGATCATAACATGACGACAATGTAAGATTTTCCTCAAAAGCAATAAAAAATTTCTATGTTTAAATTTATATCTACAATATGTTTTATATACAAAATATTTAAGTTTATTGTTAAAACACATAAAACCAAGAGCAATGAATTCATTTAAAATACACGCTCGCCAACTGACATATGTCATGCTTCTGTATTTATTGCGAAGGATTTAATCTCCCGAGGAAATATTTCTTGTTTGTGAATGATTCTTACCAAACGAAACGCGGGAAACATAAATCGGCCGCGAGCGCGAGGAATTGGAATATTTTTTTCGAATTTCTGTGTGTAAATAACACAAGATTTATTGATTTCATAACTCTTCATTACCGACTTTGTTGAAAACGCTTTTTTGAATGTATCACGTCATTTATTTTTAACACTATTTAGCTTTTATTTGTATATTATTTGCTATTTCATACTGAATTTTCAAGAATAGAACAAATATTATATATGGCAAATAATCAATAATATCAAAAGTACAGTTGTCACCGTCATTTAACGAATTGATTCAATGTCCAACCACATTCAAAGAAATATCTAATTTTCTTTCACAGTTTAACTGTTACGTATTTACCAACTTTTATTAAATGTAGTGGTATTACTCGTTCAAGATTTCAAATTAACGATATAGAAATTCCACTGTAAAGAAAATTATATCGTTTAGAATGGAGCAGTGATTGAAAATTACCATAAATTCATTTAGCTGATACCAATATTTAGCAATAACACGTCTAAGTATTATACCTATAAATATCGGTACCAAGGAAGTACTTATGTCATAAGTAGTATACTATAACTTCGATTAGAACGCGAGAGCCTGAAGCAAAGATGTGTTAATCGCGCTTCAGTGCTCAATTTACGTAAAGTTCTGATTATTATAATGATAATAATGACGTGAAAGTTGCCCCAAGATTATAATATTATATTCTGAGATCATTATTTTGAGGCCTGCTTGCATATAGGATAGAGCGGGGCTTAAAGGTCCGTAAAAATGTGCACCACCGATATCTCAAAAACAAGTAGAGGAAAAAAATGTATAACCAACCATCACCTTGATTCCGGTGATGTCGCTATCAGAAGATAAACGGCACTGTTTGAAAATCTATAATAAAAGTATTTCCTTTCGTTGTTAGTTTTCTTATTTGTTTGCACTGTTGTTTAATTTACGAACTTAATATAATTTTTAAATGTACGTTATTTAATTATTGGTATTAATTTAAGTTAGATTAAGATGTAAGTTAGCTTACATCCGGGTGGGAGTCAAAAAGACCATCCGAGCCTTTACCCTGGCAAAGATGTAAATAATAAGAAATAGTAAATAAAAAAATAAATTAAGTTAAAAAAAGCAATTTTGCAAGAGATAAGTTAAATAAATAGTTATTCCAACTCTGCTGATGATTCTTTCTGACAAAATGTCAAGATTATATGCAGTGTTCTCTTGATTGAATTATGTAGCTATCATTTTGTGAAATCCCTTTAAAACTGAAAATAAGACATTAGACTTATTTTCCCTCTGGCTGTCCCATGTTACCCAGCCTTAGGGGTAAAAAGAACCAGGTTTCTTTTTAAAAAAAACATGCAAGAAAACGCATGTGTATAATAATGAATTATCTGAAAGTTTTATTGTACATAGACAGATAGTTCACTGTTCGATATGTTTTGTTGCAATATATTTGGTTTAGTTTTCATAATATAATTGCTCAAAGTCAAATTGGACCATTGTTCCCGCTCTACTCATATGAATAAATGCCATTTGAAATTAGTCTATAAATATATCATTCTAAAATGTTTGTCATTTTCGTTATTTAAATTCAGATACACTGCATGTTTATATAATTACAGAAATTGACATCTGTCTAAATATCGTATAAATTAATTATATTATAATGCATGTAGAGAAAGCATTGTAACTTGTTCAAATTATAATACATGCTTAGAAGCATGATTTTTTTTTGATAGCTGCAATAATTTTCAAAAATTATTATCAGTGCCCATAAAATATGAATAGCCCGTAACAAAATGTTCCATTTACGCATTTCGATTGATGTAACGCATAAAGGGTTAGCAAAAGACCCCTGCGGCAGCAATGCCTTGAAGTTGATTACAACTAATGATTTTTTTTTATTGCAGCATGCGATTGTCATCCAATTGGCGCTTCGGGGAAGACGTGCAACCAGACGTCGGGCCAGTGTCCTTGCAAGGACGGCGTGACCGGCATAACCTGCAACCGCTGCGCGAAAGGATACCAGCAGAGTCGCTCGCACATCGCACCTTGCATCAGTGAGTACGCCGCTAGGCCACCGCCAATGCAAGGATCCAGGGGAACAACACCGTTCGTCTACCGTCCACGTACCACGACCGCGCCGTCGCGATCAGAGGGTGATGCGTAAAACAAAAAAATAAGAAAGCGTGCTCCGGGTGCTGTGCGATCCCCAACGTCCTAATAAAAATAGTAGTTTTCAACCCGGCCGTCCACAATATGTGCGACGATCGATCCTTGTCACTCACTGTCTGTCTTACTAATATTGTGTTGTTTGAACCTGCTCTGCGTAGTATATAGTATGAATTAGATTTGTTACAAATGCTGAAGTTTTTCCAACATGGATTATTAGACTAAAGTACATCTTGCTTAAGGTGACCATATTTTTTCCGGCAACTTGCAGTTAAGGGGGTTGTTCGGTTTTTATTTTTATTTTTTCGATATTGAGATTTTTTGATATTATGAAAGCTAAAAACCTTAGAATTATTTTAAAAAAAAAATCATCTCAATATCTATTTTTTTGACGAAGTTATAAATATATATATATATATATATATATATATATATATATATATATATATATATATATATGTATGATCCTCTGAAACCGTTTTTTCATCGCTCCGCGAGCTATTGTATGCCAGCTGCTCTCTTTTTCATTATAATACCTCATGCACATGACCTTTTTAATGTGTCAGCATCTTTGAACACCATGGTGTATTTAGTACATTAAATTAAATGGTGTATTTAGTACATTATATTAAAAACTTTGAATACGTTTTTCTCAAAATGACTTTTTTAAATGTGGTGCCACAAATTAAAAAAAAAACTACAAGCCGGATAGACTAGCATTTTTTTTTAATTTGTTCACCACTGCAATACCTAGTCCCACTGCAATACCCCAAACAACTTCATAACATTACGCAAAAAAAATTTGCGAAGCTTCTCGTCCGAAAAAAAGGCCCTTTTTTTAAACAGCTGCCTTTTAAACACTTTTTTTTAAATAGCTGCCATTTTTTTCCTGCTTGCTTTTTTTCTTTCATTTTGGTAGGGGGACTGGATTCAGACTCCATCTTCAACGTAGTTTCTTTTTTTTTGTTTCACGCGATGCGCAACGGATTTATCTGTGGCACCGCAAAATAGATCGATTTTGCAATGCCCACTTTGGCGCCCCCTGGTTAAAAAATGACGGCGAAAAAAAAATAAAAAATTTCTTAATATTCTATGATTTTGTAATTTTTGTTTAAAAAAAACCGCATGTCTCTATGATAAATACTTTTCGAGAAAAAACAAAAACAAATACCTTGCATTTTTTTGTAATAAAAAAAAGAACAACCCCCTTAAGCTAATCCGGGACGGGAGGAGGAGTCTTTCATCTAAATATCTTATATATGATTTAAAATAACAAATACTATTTAAGAAAATTATAATAAATATTTTTTAAATGAATCTATTTTTTTAAATTATGATTGTATGTTACATTATGACCTATATTTGTCGTTCTATGAGTTTCTCGCTTCTAAGTCTTTTATGTTCAATTTTCTTCACAATTAACTTCATAAAAATTAGCACTCATTCCAAGCAATCAAAAAGTTCGAAATCATAACTTACGCTAATTTTGGTAAAATTAAAAATGAAAGTTCAAAATTATTTAAAGTCTATTTTAGCCGCCGTTTGGAACTTTGATTTCGGCAATTTTTGTCATTCATGGCGTAATATTTCATATAATCATACTCGTTGTATATATCATTTTCTGAAACTCGATGAGCAGTTTTAATTATATTCAATTTAAACCTATACTTTTCGAAAGCCCGGGACAATCCAGGACAAAATATCTAAATCCGGGAATATTGCTTTTGGAAAAATCTGGGACACAAAATGAAAAAATCCGGGAATGTCCTGGCCAAACCGGGACATATAGTCACCTTAATCTATTGGAATCAAAAACTTCTGACACAGAATACATAATATTTATGATTACGCTTTAAGATGCCTGCATCACCAAAATTATTATTTAAATTAAAATCAGTTTTAACTTTACGCAAAGAACAGAAGATATAAACAAAATGTTGCAAAATCAACCCTTAAATTTATCAATTCAAAAAAATTTGTTAATTTTCATAACAACAAAACCTCAGCTGTATTAACTAGTAGTTAAATAATAAAAACAATTTATAAAGTAATTAACATTTATTTTTTGTAATGCATTTTGCGTTAAAAATACAATTTTCTTTGAATAGTTCAAAACGACATATATGATACGCTTTCAAGGATATCAACCATCCGATTACTGTTTTCATTGATGGTGTAGGCATCTGTTGCTTCCTTCGTGCATTTGTAACTTAACTGCATAAAAATTAAAAACGTATTTACCATAACACTGTAGCTTGTCGATTTATAAGTTGACGCATTTATATATTACTTAAAAATTATTAACTTTAAATGACTACTTTAAAATGACTAACAGAGTGCATTAAAAAACTGCTAAATGTGTTTTTGAGTATATAAATAAAAACTAATATAAATATAATACATAAATTAATATAAACATTATGCAGCACCTTTTAAAATAACATTAATTGCACCAACAATATTAACTGAATTAAATTTAAGATACAATGTAAATAAAATTTTTAGAGATGAGTTTTTATGTGCTACGCACAACAAATTTTTCTACTATAGATTTTTATCGTATTTCGCATAAAAATTATGGCATTAATATACAGTTTTACTGAATGGAAACAAAAGTTATAAAATTTATACATCATAATACAAATTTACATTGTTTGTTCCCAGCGGTAGACAAGTGATAACGCTACCATAAAAACGCACAATATTTAATAATAACTGTACACACCTTACTGCAAAAATAATTCAAAAAGCGCATGCGGTATGCAACGCGATATTGCTTTCAACGCTGCGGCGACGGGGGAGATTCTAATTAGATTTATATGATGAGCGTAGTTGGTTGGTGTGTTTGTGCGTATCTCTTTTATTTCAACATTTTTTTATTTTCATTTCTGTCGACGTATTAATGCTGGGAAGATAAAAGGCAGACAAACGCGCCACATCGTGTTGTGTTATTGTTATTAATGCGTATTTAATTGTGTTTCCCTTTTTGCAGAGATCCCACGGGTGATCCACACGCAGTCGATGGCGGCAGACCCGGAGCCGGGGCCGAACAGCGGTCCGGGTGCTGCCAGGGGTAAGTAAGTGCCCTATTCATTCATTACCATCCTCCCGCTGTATGGAATTGTGGCACTAACTACTAACCGCTGTAACCTAAACCCAGTAGTCATTCGCATATTAGCATACATTAATCAATAACAGTACTGTATCAATTAATCAAAATCACTTACCGTTATAAAGTAATATATGTATCGATTTGATGTGGAGAGGAAATATATCGTCGAGCTAGATGGAAACATTTTTTCGTTATGTGCACTTAATGCTTTTATCAAGAATTAGTTTTTCATACATGCATACAATAACGTATCAAAAACTTTCACGTACACAAATGCAAATAATTGTTAACGAATAGAAGTATTCACCTTATGGTGCATATTAAAGCATTAAAATATGGTTTTTATAATATATAAATAATAAAATAATATATTTTATGTACATGACAGCATAAATTTTTTTCCAATTATACAAACAAAGAATACATATATTACTTAGCGGAGTTGACAGTATAATTAATGTAACATATAAGTTATATTTAACATTAGAAAGTAATAAATATTATTGTATAATATAAATAGTAATTATGTTTATCCTTATGTATCATATTTAGGTAAAGTATTATTATGTATCATAACAAGTAGTGAAAAGTATTATAACTATAAAATTGCACCTGAGTTAAAACTTAATTGCGATATTTATATGTGCGACTTTAATACATACTTAATCAACTACATATATGTATAGTGCTAACGAAAGTAATTTGTAATTTATAATGAATATTCAAGTGCAAAATACTGTTGAAAACAATTACTTAGCCAACGATGCTATCTTTTGCAATTGCTACAAACGGATTATACGTATACAGAAGCAGAAATGCTATAGGTTAACGACTATTCTTCATTAGCATATTATAGCCATTAGTCTAAAGGTAGCTTTAGTAAAATTATTCCTAAATCAGATTGTATGAGATTAAACGGATACGGTATAAGGACCTATAAAATCCTTTCGGATTGAAAGCATTACTCGTTTTAGATTAATATTGAATAGAATATAAAAGCTAAATTCGTAAAAACTTTTAAGCTCAAAGACTTGATCCTGTGAGTTGCCCGCCCCTTAAATTTTATTAGAAATATATATATATATATATATATATATACACGACGTACATATTCTTGACATATCTATATATATATTTATTATCACATATTCAATTTAATTTCCCAAAGGGGCGATATGTGTCTTGTGGGATTTTATATATAAAATGACTTGCCTATGACTTATAGCCAAACATACATATATTTCATATTATTTTAATAAACTGCTATTCATAAACCGAATTTAAGACTTCAAGCACGTAGTTATATATACACATATATGTCAATTAATTTTTATCAATATATTGAAAAAATACTAACACTTTTAGGGTTAAGTTCATAAACGTTAAGTATTCGAAAATAAACAGATTACACTATAGGAATAGATTAGCAAGAGGTCTTCCGGTGGATGATTAGTGGGCCATTCAAAATCCAGCCTACACACATAATATTTTTAATATCGAAACTGAATTCGAAGCAATATTCCGCACGGATGCATCAGTTTCAATTAAATTTCCTTCCATGGCTGCGCACAATTGGTGATATTACGAAATGGATATGAAATATAACCTCATACTCCTTCGTTTTTCGCTGCTTGCACACAACACAGACTCGCCATTAACGTGTAGCCCAGAAGCACTTTACAAGCAATCGGGGAAAACTTTTTAATAAAAACGAACCGGCGTGAAATGAAAGAAATGTATACATACTAACTGCTCTATGTTAAACTCGCCGTGTATATACTTTGTACGTAAAAGGAAACATAAACGCTTATACTGCAAATTAAGTATTCGATTCTTTATAGAAATAATTGAAAATGTATACGTTTCACAAAGTTAATGATTTTAATGAACAAACACTTTGCACTCGGAAACACAATATTATTGGTAAAACAAAAACATACTCGTAATACTCGTTCTCGTTGAAAGGGATGACATAAAAATCTTCAATAAGACAATACAAAAAATGAATTGAAATCATTTGGATTTTATATCTTGTTAAGTAAATATTTAAATAAGAATCGAATGAAAGCTTTTATTTGATTATCAGATAAAAAGTTTTCCTGCAAAGAGAAAAGAGTATAAGAGACATCTTTATACAAGATAAAAAAAACTTTGTGATTGATTTTTTACGTTCTCATAAAGAAATACTTAATACTTTTTGCTCAAAAAACTGAAATAATATATGAGCCGTTCAGTGCACACCTCGACTAAGTCTAAAAAAATGTGGAGAAAAGTGATGAAGTAATATATATTGCTTATAAAAATAAAAAAAAAGTTATATAAATTGAAATATATAATTAAAAATGCTTTGTTTTTTTGCACGTACCTCAATAATGGCAAAATCTGAGTCATTGGTAATTATTACTTCCACTAGTCCACTTACCAAATATTTTATTTGAATTAACTCGGCTCTTATTTATATATTTTGCACAAGTATCAGTAAACTTCAGATAGTTTTGACATTCCAGTTTTGCCTTGTACACGGTTTCAAATATGTTAATTTTTCGAAGTCTGCAGCTTAAGCCTCGATGCCCTATATCCAACAAGGTGAATTTTCTTGAAACCACGAGACCCTACAGTTTGTAGCCATAAAACATATGATTCATATTTTTACTAAATTTCGAAATCCGGCACAGCCGTAACATGTACATTACTAAATGGAGTTAATCGAAATGGCTTCTGTAATAAATGACTTATTATTCAGTGAGAAAAAAATCGTCGTTTAATAATGCCAATCTTTATTATTCGGAAAAGTTTTAAATTCTTTCAAAAAAAGGAGTTAGTCGAAGTGTGCTGATATGACTGTCGGCAATTTTAAAATATGTGCATTAAATAAATCAAACACTTAATTAAACAAGCTCAATAGAATTATATAATTACCATTACATAATTTATATATTTTTAACAAAAGACTTTGTTATTCATTAACCCGTTTATTACAGAAATAATTTCAAACCAACACTTACATATTAATCAAGCGTGAGAATCGCAACCGTTTCAAAATATTTCGGATCATGATTTAATAAGGTAAAAAGTGCAAAACGTATGCATCGCTGCGGTGGCTGGTATCCCGACGATGGCGATATAAATCCAAAGCGATAACGAAAGAACTCTATGACAAGCACGCTTGTTGCTGTCGGTTTATTTATTAAATCGTTCGAATCGAAAAACTCGCAGCCGCATTTGGTAACGCGAGTCGAGAACCCAACGCGTCGAGATTTCAAGCCGAACGCGGAATAATCGCATCGGACGGCCGCACATGTGCGAAAAATCCGCATATAAGGAAAGTGGAAATACCGTTACCGTGCTAAGGCTTGGGTAATGCATCGCTATACTATATATATAGTCTGCTAATAATTATTAAAATGATCCAATTTAATTATATTGCACCATCCGCAAATATAGAGAGATGACAAGGTACTTCTGTACAAAACTATCATAGTGCCCATTTGGACTTATGGAATCGAACTATGGGGTTGCTCTTGCAAATCTAACATAATCTGCGTATCCTTACTAATGCGCCTTGGTATATTTCGAACTTTTGCATACATAAGGATTTGAAAATCTCAACAGTCAACGAAATGATCAAGATTAGAAGTTTATCTTTTAATAATAAATTAATCCAGCATACAAATCTACTATTCAAGCGATTCACAGACCGTTAAGAAGATTGAGCAAGAAATGGCCTTCCGATCTACCAAACACCTAGCCCAATGTCTGCACGCGCCCTGACGTACATCATCACGTCATAGTTCATTTATGTTTTTATTTTTATATCACTGTTTTTATTTTATTTTTATTTTAACTTTTTTTCGTTTTATATTCAATTTATTGCAGTTTTTGTATTTTTTTTTTTTTTTGCTCATATCAATTTTGTAAATAAGACATTAAAGTCTTGATTAACAAAAATAAATTGTAACAAAAAAAAATCAAGAATTAATTCATCTGTGTACGTATCCATCCATCTGCTTGTTTAACTATTTATCTGTGCACCCATTCACCTGTCTGTCAGTCTACAAATCTGCTAGTTTACCTATCTACCCATTTCCTGACTACCACTCTACCTGCATATCTGTTCATCAGCCTAGCTGCCTACTGTCCTACATGTCCACGTTTCTACCTGCCTGCTTGCTATACTATCTTTCTACTTGTTTACTTACTATATTTCTATTTTCTACCAGTCTGCTCGTAGGCCTGTCTACCTGTCCATATTTCTACTTGTTTACTTATATATCTTTCTACTTGCCTACTTTTCATATTTTTATATGTTTACTTTTCTACCTGTCTACCAGTGCACCTGTACTTGCCTACCCGTGTATCAATAAGTTCATTCCTATATAAATCAATAATGATATGTAATGATCATTTTTGACCACCAAGTGTCAATTTTAAAGTCAAGTTTAAAATTTTTATCCTGCAACCTCTAAACCGCTGGACCTGTCTTCGCAAAAGTTTAATGAATTTATTTAATTTATTAAATTTAATTATTATTTTAATTTAATTATTATTTAAGTTTAATTTTAATTATTATTTAAGTTAAATTTATTTCGCCATTACAAGTGAAATGTTTTTTTGAATAATTCAAATCGGATGCTTGTTTCTCTCAAAAAACTGCCAGTTTTGCACTTTTAGCTTCAGATCTTCGAAAGGGCTGAACCTGTCTGTACCAAGTCTCCCCATCAGTACGAATGTCATTCAAATCGGATGCTCTGTTGCACTTTTAGCTTCAGATCTTCGAAAGGGCTGAACCTGTCTGTACCAAGTCTCCCCATCAGTACGAATGTCATTCAAATCGGATGCTCTGTTCTCTCAAAAACTTAAATTTTATTTCCTGCGCTCTTTGCTCCGAAACGGGTAGACTGATATTTTCCAAAAACAAATCAGCTTCTCTCCATCAATAAGATTCGAGTTTGAAACATTCAAATGGGTTGATCTGTTCTCTAAGCAACTATAATCTCCGCCGAAACTGCCTTTGCCAAAAACTAATGAGCACATTTAAAACTTATTAATTAAAGTATTAATAAGTAAAGTAATTACATTTTAAAAAATTAAATACTTTAATTATAATGCGCCATTTATATTATTTCGTACATTTTCTCACATCCGTAGTAATCGGAAAAATTCATCGTGTGATGGTTAATATATTTACACATTCACATTCTAGAAAACTAATGTGCATATTGTATGCATCACGTTTAAATAATTGCATGCACAAAAAAGGTGTATAAGTTATTTTATATTTTTAACAAATAATAAATTAATCATTACGGCAGTATATCATAAATTAGGTTGATATTATAAGAAGATGTTTACTGCTTCATGATCGTGAGAAAATCCTCAAATTCTCATTCGATTAGACGCAAAGACGCATGAAAATAAAAAACGTTAAGAAGTGAACACACCGTACAAAGTTGCAAAATTGCTTCAACACTATTTACTGTATTGCTTATCGGTGGAGTATGGTTTTCTTCGCTTTATATAACACATAATCTAAAACTCCTTTACAATTCTGCCACGAGACTCGTAAACTTTTATTTCAGTACCGGTCGACGCTTTAATCCCTCGGATCAGGTTAAATTCAATAATGTATTACGCGCTCGTCGCAATCAATCGAGATTCGAATTGCGTGTATATATACATATATATACACTTTTATTATTGATATAAAACTGTTTCGATTTTAGTTTCACTCGTAAAATACTAAATTGTATGATTAGCCAAAGTTAATCGCAGCCGCCGGACAACGCTGAACTGCCGCTATTAAACCGTACATGTTGATTTATAAACCCGATTACAATATTTCATTGAGGCTTTGGAGTTTGATCAGTGAATAAAACAACATTAAATGCAAATGGTGGATTATGCGATCACATAATCGCGTCGCGGCGGCCGGGCTGCCGTTTCGTGGTTCTACTTCAACTAATTACTTAATGACCATTAGATTTTGTCACGAGTTTATGTATACTTTGGCGCACAAGCGAGGTTTCTCGAAACACGCGAATGCCTGCCTGTGTTAGACATGATTAATGTTTTTCTTCTAATTAATTTTATGGATTAACATATTAATTTATCACAAACGAATACATTATCCTCATTTGCACCATAACAATTAATGTAAAGAACATTTCTATCATTCTAGGAAGATTAGAACAAAATTCAAACATGATAAAAACCATTTTTATGAATTTTTTTTTGTGAGTATGGGGAGACTGTGTACGGTTGTGCCACTTTTGTTTATTAGCAATAATTTGGTTAATTTACCAGTTAGCTGGAAGAAAAGTAAATTAAATGGTAATTTGTTTTTGGGGAAATACTGAAATACTGTCCATAGATACTATAGATTCAGTCAGAAAAACTAACCACACAAACAAAAAGCGAGTGTGATAACTGTCCACACATCCGAGGACGGTTATGACAAGCATAGAAAAGGTTAAAAAACAATACATGTCACAACATTTACATGTCACATAAAAACACTAATTGCTAGTAATTAACTACTAATATTCAACTTACTGCAAAATAACAAACAAAGTGATCTATCTGTATACAAGTATCATTTAATATTAAAAGAAATCGAACAAAAAACTTACATTTGGCTCTTTAAAAGCAATTCGGTTTATAGATCATGTTAATACAGAGCACAGACTCAATGCAAAAATGGACACTTGTTCGAACAAACATACTTCATCTTTCCCCTTTGGACCCTATCTCGAAATCAGTATAGTTTAGGTATTATGACGAAAGTCACTACCGTAACCTGGCACAACAGTACACAGGCTCGCCTTCTTAAATAAACATATAAAACAATTAATTATTTGTTATCAAAAAATTGTTTATATATTTCTTCCACCGTAACCATTGCAAATGCTTTACATAAAGTTAAGGTAATAAAGCCTCGAAGCTCAATCACAAATTCATTATTCAGCCGGCGTGTCTAACATAACATCCTGCGTGATTGAATACTGCGAGGAAAATTAATGAACTGCTCTACAAAAGTAGTATCCTGTTCTTTACGAAATAAAATCAAATGATATTTCGCATACCTAATGCCGGATCGCAATCCGCAATTTGCAATTACGTCGAATGGCAGTTATTTTTCCGCTTTGCCAAAGAAGCGGCGGTTCGTAAAGCGGGCGCGTGTTTAAAATTCAATCACAACCATGGCTTAGTACTGGCGCGCCCTCAAATCTCTATCTTTATATATACGTTGATGGTGCTGCACATTATATATTCACAGATATGTGCAAACTCATCGACAGGAAAATGACATATTTATGGAACCAGCGACCGTGGGCTTAGGATGTTGATATAAAAATACATCTATTAAATTATAAAATGGCTTTTTAACCTTAATTGCCACACAGTGATTTAATGGCGTTCGAAAGCTTCACGAACTGAATTGAACAAGAATTATACTATATAGTATTAAGATTACTTTGTTCATATTTAATCTTACTGAATAAATGCAAACTGTCAATTAAACTGCAATTTATTCTGTCAATTCTGAAAATATTATTCTGCAATAATATTTTCAATGAAAACAAATGATGTATTCTAGAATACAAAAACTATAAACACTTCGGTAAAATTAAACTATTCACAATTATACAATTTGCATCAAGTTTGCAATAGCCTGACTAGACTACAACAATTACATTCAAATGGCCAAAAAGCGAATTCATTCAATTCAATACGTATTCATGATTTATTGGTACTCGAGTTAACGAATATTACTAGAGTTTAATTGGAAAATTGTGTGAAAACAGCATTAGTAAACCTAATGACACTAAAAGTACGTGATATACAAATATATTACCTTTCAAACTGAGATAGGAATGATGACGACTAAGAATTATTTCAATATGTATTCATAGTTCACATAGTTATAATTCACGTTGTATCAGAAACATAATATGAAATTTACGCGTTAGCCTTATATAGTAAAACAAGATTCTGTTATGCTTAAATGCGGATGAAGAGATAATCAAATATATTACATTTTGCTATATACACGATTTCTCATAAATCTACACACATTACATATCTGCTTGTCTCAGACTGACATTATTGAGACATTATATGTTTTTTTGTTGAAAATAGCCCTAATGCTAATATTAACAAACAGGTATTATAAAATACTCGGTGTACTTTGTCTTTCGTCTTGTTACAAGAGTGCCTTTAACAAACGCGATTGCCGCTGACAGTACGTCAGTTCTAGCCCTGAGGCGGGACAAGCAACCCTGTACGATGTCTTATCTGTCTTTTGCCAACGATCATCATCCCCGACACAGCGTTCAACATCCTACAAACTGATATACCGTGAAGTTAGTGAATCGACTGAGCTCAAAAACGTGGTTCGATTTATAGTAATTTCTAAAATCCCATGCAAAGTTTGGATTAAAAAAAATCTGATTAACTTTACTATTATTTACAACGATTTTAATGCCATTATGAATTAATTGCCTGATTAAGCTTTACATGGTATTCGTTTTTAACGAAATTTATTAGTTTTGCATTTACACGAAAATATAAACACTAAACTATAATTTGCTTATATCTACAATAAAAATCTCATTGTTTTACTGTCAAAATACAACACTACAAAATGTATGTTATAGTTACGAATTCTTAGTAGTCTATGTCTATGATGGAAATATGTAGATAAGATGAGAACTTCCCGGTTTATGATCAAAACTAAATTTTATGTGTTTATAAACTAGTTTATGTTTGAAATTACAAAAAACCTTCATTGTTTTTAAACTTTGTTTTTAGTTAGAATTTATGCTTAAATTTACTCAAGATGAGCAAATAACAGAATTATTTTTTACAAAATCTATAATTTATAAAAAAAAACTTTATAATTCCATAATGGCAAAGAAATAAAAATAAAAATCTAACGAGTAAAAGAAAGCTTATATCTTTATAAACCGAAATTAAAATATTGAACCGTCTCTGCAATAATGAAAAAATAATAGATGTTGCTAATTTTTATTCAATAAATTAAGCTACAATTTATTAAATGTGTTTGATATTATATATATTAATATTTATTTTTAGTTCAATATATTTGTTATTCATCGAAAACTGACAAAAAAGGGCTTTTTATAGTGATTTTCGTTTAGCACGGTTTTCACATATAAAAGTGAATTTTTAGAGTTACACGTTTTTTATAAAACACATCTTCCATATATGGATGGGGGATCGCTGTATAGTCAGAACTCTTTTTGCGGACAACATAAAGGAGTCATATTTTTATATAGAAGCTAGTAAGCAACTGAGAAATCCTAGACCGATTTTTTTGCGGCGTAAAGTGAACTTTAATTTTCATGCCGCATAACATGATGAATCAGGACATACGACTTACTATACTAAGGATATGTAGTGAAAAACGTTCGGGTTCAAATAATAGAATGAAACAAGATATTTCCCATTGATATAAAATGCCTGTATAAATTTTACTATACACATGTTAAAATTGAATACTAATATTTAATTCAATTTTCTAGTTTAAAAGTTCTATGAATTTATTATTTCAATGTGTAACTTTTTATACCAGTAAAAATTAATCGAAATATTATTTTTAATTTGCAAAAAAAAGATTGACAAGCGATACAAGAATAAGATTTCCGCGTGGGTGCGCATTGGCGAAACTTGGGAAACAGTAGTGTAACCCATCGTTCAGAATTACGCGAGCGGGGTTGAATACTGAGGCTGCTGCTACCTATTTACATATCGAATAAATTGAAAAACTTACTGCGACGTCTCAATTCTCGGTGATTTCGTTGCGAAATACATATATATTTTTACTACGCGAACTCCGATCGTAAAAATCTCGATCCAATTATTTCGCTCTTTATACTCCGGCTCACCTCGCCCCTGACTGATCTCGAGCTGCGGCATAAACTCGGAACTGGGTTGATTGTGTTGTATGAATAAAATATATATAAATATCTGATTTTGATTTACGTGCCGCAAGGGATTTAACTCGAAAAGTATGCCGCGAACAGTTCTCTCCTTTCTGTCTCTAAGGTGGTTTTCTACGACCGAAACTCTGCGGATAGTGATTTGTTTTTACATGCAAATATAATTCAATTTTATGTATGTAGGGTTTCTACATCTCATGTAATCTTATGTCATGATATGTAAAGAAGGTATTACGTCGAAAGCCTTTATGACGGTAGTAAGATTTTTACTTGAATTTCATGTTTTACAATCGGCTAGGCAGTTTTTATTTTAAAGAAAAACAATTCAAATATATGTCTTAAAAGCAAAGCGCTTACTTCAAATCGGAAAATTTAAATTATCAAGCAAATATTATTTTCATTATAAAATTATTCTTCACTTACGTGATTTTATATGCTATACATTAAATGTTTATTTATTAATAATATAGGAAATATTAATATAGCATTTAACAAAATTTATGAAAATCATAATTTATAGCATTAATAATTATTGGTAATACACTTTCTAACGTATGAAATTCGCATTATAATAAAGAATCTTAATTCGACTCAAACATCCTAGAAATATCATTAAAGTAGTATGTACATTGCTTTTGTGCGATTATTTTTAGTTATCCTTCTCATATACATATTTTATGCGTAAAATGATTGTTTGAAAAATATATGTATATACAAATCAAAATTAAATACCAAAATCTAATTAACGAAATTAGATCAAAAAGCTTAGTTTATTTCGAACGAATTTAATATAATAATTATTCCTATACCGCATTATGACAAAACTCGATGAAATGAAGCAATAAATTATAAAACAATATACAGCTTATGTCTATAGCTTAAGTTTCGTTCAATTAGTCACATAGCTCTGGAAGTTGGGCAGTTGCTTATTATTATTAAACACATAGTTCTTGGAATTACGAGTTCCGCGCAAAGTTTTGGGCGATAACTCATAAGAATATTTCCCAACACATAAGAATACACAAATAAATCTACGATATAAAGGCAAAGTGGAGAGTAAGACATAATAGATGTATATTTTACATAAACATGGAAAATTTATGTGGTTTTGGAATTTTTCAATAAACGCTTTCAATTAAATGCCAATTTTTTAAATGGACTGCGTCGCTGTGACTAATTCGGTCAGTACAAATGTGGTCTATATGTTTTAGTTGAAAGTTTCGCATAATACATTTTAATTTATAAGTTTAAGTTTATAATTACAATAAAAATAATAAAAGAAAATAGGGGAGACTGGGTACGGTTATGTCACTTTTTTATCAGCAATAATTTTGTTAATATACCAGTTAGCTAGAAGAAAAATAAATTAAATGGTAATTTGAACATTTGTCTACGTGAAAATACTGAAATATTGTAGGTACCTAAAGACGATGGATTTTTCATCAAGTCAAATCATACAAGAAAAGGACGAGTGTTACAACCGTCCACACCCAAGAAACGGTTGTTACAGGCATAAAAATAGGTTAAAAATTTTAGATATTATTAACACCAAAATAGTTTATAACGACTTTCATTGTCGTTAATAACAATAATATGTAGCACAACATAACATAAAGATTTAAACAAACTTTCCGAAATCCTTTTGTTTTCTTAATAGAATTTGCATTTACCTTTCTCTTTCGTGTTATATCTTAGTAAAGTTAGATTTTTTTATCTGTTCTATCTTCACCCGAAAAGGACTAGTCACAACCGTACCCACAAAATTTGTCATAACTGTACCAAAGTACTCTTTTAAAACAAATCAACATTATGACTGAGCTAAATTATCTAACACTAATTGCTGGTAAGTAACTAATAATGTTCAACTCACAGCAAAATAACAAAAAGTCATCTACCTGTATACAATTAACAGTTATTATTTGAAAAAAAATCGAATATGATAACTTACTTTTGACTCTTTAACAGCTGCTTATCATCTGTAGTACGATCATTTAATGTAAGGCACTGACTAAAGGCAATAATGAGAATTTGCTCGAACAATCATACTTCATCTTTCTTCCTTTGAACTCTATTTCAAAATCAGTATAGTTTAGATGTTATGACTACTGTCACTACCGTACCCAGTCTCCCCTATTGCTTTAATTGTATAGGCGCTTAATTTTTAGAATAAACATTATTCAAAAGAAAATAGTAAAAAAAAAGATAAAGGAGATTTTCATATGTACCTATATCATACATATTTTGTGTACAATAATTACTATAAAAATCATTTGATCTGAAAAATAGCTATATTGTACAGTACTTTCATATTCTATATATTTGCTGTTAGTTTTTCACCTGATTTTGTTCACCACTCACAATCAGAAATTTTTAAAATAAAGTTATACATTTCCTTTTGCAACACTTGAAAAGAAGTATAATTCGAAATTAAATCTCGTCAACAAGTTCAGAAATAGGGGCAATTTAAACAATTAAATGCAACTGACTTGATGAACATCGTAAATTGAAGTCAGCTTATTGTTAACTTGTTAAAAACCTATCGTCCAATGCCATCGTGCGGTCAATTAATATAATGTGGTGTCACTTATTTATGCATTAATACTCATTAAAAGAAGTCGACCCGAAACCATCCTCGACGACGTGTCCCCAACCCGGATAGACCATAATCCCGACTCAGGGACAGATATCAAGTACACTGAAAATGTACTAAGCAATAAATATCATTTTTTATTGCATCTGTCTGTTGATGCGTTCTCATTCTAACGAATCAAAAAATTCAAATATGTTTTTATGTTCTTTAATAAAAGCACGCGTATTGCATAGCACATAAAATTAATTAAAGACAAGTGGCGCATTTCTAATATTTATTCTCTCCATTTCTTAGTTGGAAAAGATAGCATAAGGTGAAGATGTTTGGAATATATAAAATTTTATCTTACATTGGATATAAGTCTAAAGGGTTTCTACTGAAATTCATGTAAAATTTCTTTGCATACTTTTATATTTAATTAATATTTTAATCATTGGATGTAGAGGTACTAAATAGTTGCGGAAGAGACTAGCTCAACAAAATATGCGATGGCAATATCATTGCTACATTCGGGTATATCTTATATAAACAATTATTTTCTGAATATTCATAGTTCGTTTCATCTGTAGTTTAAACCAAAGATTATATATTGTTGTTTGTATTTCACCGTTAATTAGTTATATATGAAGTCATTCGAGACAGCCGTATCATCTCAAATTAGTTAGTTAGAAGCATGTAATTTAAGACCAATACAAATGTGAAAACAACGTTAAAAGAAAACGAACTGTTTTTTATATATTCTTTATATTATGTTTCAGACGAATGCGGAAAGTGTCGAGCAGGGACAAGAAAGTTAAACATAAACAAGTATTGCAAAAGAGATTACGGTAAGTGCTCGGTTTATCGCATTTCAATAACAGTCGACAACAAAAAATGGCCAACTTATTTGTTTTGGGATGCAAAATCATACTCACAATCAATATTTAATGATAAGCATTATCTTGTTTTTCTTAACTGGATTATTTTCCAAATAAATATGATTATTAAAAAAAAACTCTCTTCTATTTTAACAAAATCTAACATAAATAGCAAAAATTATGTACTCATTAAATTTAAATAATTAAAAAACATTCATAAATTTGTGATTCATAATATTAAAATCTGTTCCACATGGGTAATAGTTAATGAAAAAATTGAAACCAAATTTTTTAGCTAACGGTTAGTTCTTATACCAAGGAATAGTATTAAAGTTTATACTGACAATATATTTCAGCCATCATGGGGAAAGTGTTGGGAAGAGAGAGTATAGCAGTGGCTGGCAAAGGAGCCCCGTCCGATTGGGTGCGATTCACGCTGAACGTGCAGGCCGTGTACAAACGCGGCAGAGAGTCGCGCCTGCGAAGAGGCACCATAGCTCTTTACGTCAGCAGCGCAGATCTCGCATGCAAATGTCCGAAGATTAAAACTAATAGGTAAGTTGCATATAAAATTCACAATATTAAGAGTTAACTAGTGGGGTGCATGGCATCGTGCCTTAAGGCAAATTGCTGGAACTTCCCGTACCGTAATTAAAAATCTTGATACGGAACCCAAAAAAATTTACACAAAATGTATACACATTATTAAAATCTCTATAAAATATCTAATAATTTGATGTACATATGTCCAATAAACATTTTTGACCGCCAAATGACATTTTTTTAACTTATTTTTATTGAGAGTCCATAACCGCTGGACCTGCCTTCCCAAAAATTCAATCAGTTCTTCATCTTGTCAATACAAGTAAAATGTTTTTTGAATGATTAAAATCGGACGCTCCGTTCTCTTAAAAACTGAGTTGCTGTTTGTGGCACTTTTGGCCCCGTATCTTCGGAACGGTTAGACCTGCCTTCGCCAAAATCTAATCAGCACGTCACTTTATCGATACGAATCGAATTATTCAAATCGGTTGATCGGTGTTTCCAAAATCGTCGGAGAAAATTTGTATCCGAACATACATACACACACACACATACCTACATCCATTTTTCCCAAGGATTGCCAAAATGTTCAAAAATCTTTGAAACGTAAAGATATATAAAAAATTTCATTTTCGATTTATTGCGATTACTATAACTTATCCTACGGGAAGTTAATGAGTAAAATTTACAAGAGATTGATTATCACTTTAATAGATTTACGTTTTTCTAAACAATCAAAACAAAATATTGGAGAATTCCAATATCTGGAAGCTTCGATGTATCTGTAATAATTTTCAGATACGTTATCAGATAAAAAAAAATTATATTATCAAAATTTTCAATCATTCAATCAAATTAGTGCATATACCTATCTACTAGTGAGAAGCAAAAAAATTTTTTTTAGAATTAACCAAGATGCAAGATGTAAATTACATATATTTTCTATCCTCATGGCTTTTGTCAAAATTTTAGTACAAGGTGAAGCAAACTGAAATAAACCCTACTAACAATTCTACAAATTCTATCAATTAATATGAAAAAATTTAGTGAACATCGTTGCCCATCTTGGAGCAACAACATAAGTATTATGGTATAATATAGTATTATTGGTAGGCAGAAGTTTGCAAGGTTTAACATACTAAGTTTTCCTTGGAATCAGATTGGAATTCCTATATGATTTCATTCAAATGTAAAATATACCATTCAGTTAAATTAAAAATGATTGAACTTTTCAGGCCCTACTTGATTTTGGGACGAGAATCAGAAGGCACAATGCCTGGTCTTACAGTAGGACAAAAATCCATTGTGATCGAATGGAAAGATGAATGGCAGCGAAGAATGCGCAGATTCCAACGAAGAGGACGAAAATGTCATTAGTTTCCATTACTTACTCCTCTTAGTCCATAATATATTTAATTAACTCAACAAATTTACAATGAAGAGAACAAGTTTTAAAAAATATTTCTTAGCTGAAAGAGGAATTATTTTAAATTCAAGTCATATAATTTTTTATTATATTAAATCTCATTTTAAATCATATTTATATACATATACATATGTATATAAATATCAGTGTATATGTATATATATACATATGTTTGGGTAAATATGAGTATATACCCCAGCATATAGATTTGATTTAGAATCACAAGCAATATGATCTATTACAATATAAATTTGAAACCATATCATACATATAGAGTTTAATTATTATTTAAGATATATTAATTTCTAAGCCTGATATAGAAAAGTATTTTTTTGCTTTAGTTCTAAATCTTGTGATATCGACCGTTTTTCTTTGTGCTCATAAAAAAATATAAAAACGCATATGTATTAACTTATGTGTTGATTATGTTTATTGTTTTATCAAAGATATCAATTCCATTTCATACTATTATATTTGCAAATTTCAAATGTCATCATACGAATAAATTTGCAAATGAAATAGGAATGTTAAATTTGTATATTTGCTTTATTTATATTATAGTAGTGTCCTGAAAGTGTTCGATCACTTGGAGATTTTAAAGTGTAATAATAGTCTTCGATGCATATGACGCATAATATGATCATTATTAACATTAAAAAAGAACTAGAAACTAGGATTCAATGAATGTACTAAAATGTATGAATGATGAGTATATGTGAATAATTTTAATTCAGATTTGTGAGAATTTTAATGTTAGAATTTATATAATAAATAATACTTATATGCATACAGATACTTATTCGCATGCTATTACCTACATGTAATCGATAAAAATTTACAAAAATATGACAAAGATATATGAAAGTTATTTTATATTTTGTTTAATTGCAGAAATATGTTATCTGTATAATGTACAGTATTATATAAGCCATATTTTAAATTATTTTCGAACTAGTGAATTTGCTGTCTCATAGTTATTATGATTTTTTTAAATTCTTGATTTTGTAAAAGCTCTCTATAGCTTACTTTTCCGAATATATTCTAAGATATCATTAAATCAATGCCTAAGGTTTTACAGTACTTACCTACATACAGCATTCCAGATGCTCTTGGTTACTCGAAATCAAATTTTGACCTCCATCACCTATAAAAAAATGAAAATTTAAAATCTCGAAGTATAATCGCATTATATGTGAATATCACTAAGATATTAAACTTGTCAGTCCTTAAATAATAAGTTATATTATAAAAACTAAATAATGTATTTAATAGTTGTATGAATAAATGTTTATACTATTTATAACAAAGTAGAATACTGTAACTCTTACTCAATTTTTTAATTATTGACAACTCTTTCCTGAGACTCTAATAGTAAATATAAGTCTTAATTCAACCAACAAATATAGCATATTAAAAATAAGTAAATTATTATTTGTATACATGTTAGTTTGAAACAACAAATCAAGCGAAATGATTTTAAATATGAATGTATAATCATGATACCTACACTATTGTATTAATAATCATAAAATATATGCAAACAATAAATGTTCTTAATTTAAACTTAATTTTACTAACTGAATCAAACCATGACATTTTTTTAAGCTGAATATCAAGGATCAAGTGGAAATAATAACTGACTAGGTGAGAGTGTAATCATGCCTTAAGAAAAGTTCAAAAACTTTCCGGTATAATAATATTTTAAAATACTGTCTTCGTAAGGACTCAGCTTTTTGACTGCATAAATACTCGCTAATAACATAAAGTTTTGTCCTAAGGGCATCGTTTACTAATTGAAATTTTAATGAAATATTATAATTGAACCACTTTTTGTAAGCCTTTTAGATGTCTGTTAGGACCATGAATTTCAGCTCTAATTTTGGTATCAAACAATTTAGAACTTAAAAAACTTATCCTAAATTATGGATTCCCAATAAATATCGATTTATGCACTAAAATCGAAACATATTTCAACAACGTAGCATGTAATAGCATAATAGACACGTTGTGGTGTTCCGAATTTTAATGATAAACGCGATTCAAAATATACTTACAATGATTTGTTAGTCTAATTCGTATCTAGCATTTATTTCAAAATTGATAATAGTATTAATATATTATATCCACATATTGTCTTCAAAGTACACAAGTTTTGAAAACATTCTACTACATTATTCCATCGGATCAACAACTGACAGATAGATCTTGTGAGACCGCTAGCAACAACAAACATGAGCTGTTGATTCAAAAGTTTTTCAAAACACGATGCAAAAATCGTAAACGTGTGTATGATGTTTGGTCCGATTTGCGATCGAACTTCGTATGATGTTCGTACGTACGTTTGAGGGTATTTGCGCAAACACAGATTTGCGCAAATAATCGTATTGCGGAGCGCCTATAATAGTTTCACTTATTTTGATCAGAATATTCTTCA
This sequence comes from Ctenocephalides felis, assembly GCF_003426905.1. Lineage (NCBI taxonomy): Eukaryota > Metazoa > Arthropoda > Insecta > Siphonaptera > Pulicidae > Ctenocephalides > Ctenocephalides felis. The sequence continues at coordinate 82,650,254 of NW_020538040.1, read as the reverse complement.
CGTTCGGTTTTTTATAACTATAATTGAAGTAATAATAGTTATGAACTAGTGGGGTGCATGGCATAGTGCCTTAAGGCAAATTGCTGCTACGTTAAAAATCTTGGCACGGAACCCAAAAAAATGTGTACACATTATTAAAATCTCTATAAAATATATCTGATAATTTGATGTACTTATATCCAATAAACATTTTTGGCCGCCAAATGACATTTTTTGAATGATTTTTATTGAGCCGGAGCTGGACCTGCCTTCCCAAAAATATAATTAGTTCTTTATCTTGTCAATACAAGTGAAATTTTTTTTGAATTATTAAAATCTGACGCTCCGTTCTCTTGAAAACTAAGTTACCGATCTTGGCACTTTTTGCCCCGTATCTTAAGAACGGCTAGACCTGCTTTCGCCAAAAACTAATCAGCATGTCTCCTTATCAATACGAATCGAATGTTTTTTGAATTATTCAAATCGTTTCATCCGTGTTCCAGAAATCGTCGATGAAAATTTGCATCCGCACACACACATACATCCATTTTTTCTAAGGTGTGCCAAAATATTCAGAAACCTTTGGAACGTAAATATATAGATATACAAATTTTCATTTTCGATTTTTTTGCGATTACTATAACCATGAGAGGTTACTGGCTTTACATATTTCGCGCGGTTAGATTAAATTCTTACGTCTGCATGGTTTTTGGCACTCAGTCTTAAACTTCAAAAAAAAATTTACAATAAGACAGGAAAAACTCAATAAATAATACGTATAGAATTAGGATCACAAAAACAAAAGCCAAAAAAAGAATTTGTTAAAAGTTAATTTGCCAAACATCCTAATATTATATTATAAATCACTAACTCAAATATATCTTACAAATGTTCTTAAAGAAAATTGAATTAACTCTCTATAAACCTACTGATAACAAACAATTTATGAACATGTGAATACAACTGAATGATCCGAAATCACACTTTTTACAATATTTGTACAGAGCCAATATTCGATTACTAGAAATACAATTATCCCATTTAGGATTTATTTTATTATTTACTTTTCATTTATTACAAATAGCAATCAGAATAATAAGTATTCTAAGAGCTATAAATATTAAAAACATGCATATGTGTGATCACATGAAAATAATTGGCAGACAATTTTAAATTTAATAATAGTCACTTAATTGAGCGATTTAATAAACCAGTTCAAATTTCTGGCCTTGGTCTTTATTGCATTCGCAAACATTTTCTGCGTTTATTTGTTATAATGCTTCATATTGGGAAAGTGATTTTTGTACCAGTTGTTTGATGACTGTGTTGGGATGGGATTTTGTTACTGGTGGTGATGAAGACTACTTGCTAATTACATCTATCACTAATGGTATATTTAAATCATTGTGAATAGTTTTGTTGCTTAGACCAGTAAGATTTTGTGATCTGCATGTGGATTTTGGCTAGTGCATCATAAAAATAATAAAAAAAAGTATTATTTCAGGGCAAAAGTTGAAAATAGCATCGCATGCGCTTCAACATATTTTGAAGTGTAAGTACCAGACACTTATTTGGTTCAAGAGCACAATATTTTAGTTTAGAGCAATCAGAAAAATTTCTCATTTCAATTAACTTTTCAAAGAGATTTTCAGAATTGTCAAATTAAAAATAAAAATAATGCTTATTTTTTATGTTTGTATTTGGCAAATATAACAAATATATATTTATAGATAACTATGAAATATTATGATTACACTAAAGCTACTATAATTATACTTATGAATAAGATAATAATTATACTCCAATAAGCTGAAACATGAGAAAAATATTTATATGCATATCAATATATACTATTTAATATAAATGTGTATATTCATACAAACCCCAGGTTGTATCTTTCCTACTGATAACATTTATGTTTTGAGTTTGACCAATTACTCTCAAATCAGTTCGCTCAATATGCACTGCCAAATCATCAATAATCTCTGGAGAAATAATTATATATTGTATAATTATATACAACTTATGGAATCAGTAATTTGTTAAATATACCATTATGTAAATCAACTTCTGTTCCTATTGATTCTGCAATATTGCGTTGACGTGAAATTATTTGAGAAAGATTTTCAAGGCCTCTATCTTGATCTGCATAATATTGAATATAATATTTTAAATATAATTAGAATAATATAAAATATAATTGTATACTAGTAAGTAAATAATATATGCAACAACAACAAAAACATTTTTCCAAAATTGCTTCAAATAAAATAATAATACTATGAGATGGCTAGATATACAATATTTTAACTCAGTATGAGTATTACTATTCAAATTATATTCATCGTTGCTAATTTGACAACACTAGCATTTAATATATCAGACTTTAATACTCTTTTCGAATTTCTTGATATGCTTATACATATATATACAAAATTTTAATTTGATTACCATTGAATGATGGCTAAGATGCTAGCCGAAACGTATGGATTTTAAATAAATAAACTTTTAAAAAAACTCTCATACTATTTTTATTGATGTTATGCCCGAATATTAAACTCAAATTAAACATATATATCAACATCAAATTCAAGACTATTCAAAAAAAAAAAAAAAAAAAATATATATATATATATATATATATATATATATATATACAAATAAGTCTGTTTTTACACGGTCTTTTTGTACACGGTTTTGATATAACACGGTTTGAAAATTGAATATTTTCAATTTTTTTACACGATTTTATTCCATTTAGCACGATTTGAAATTTTATGTACTTAAATTTGTTTTGTCAAATTTAATTTTTGCGAAGTATGTTCATATCACAAAAAAGTATTTATGAAAGAAAAAAGTCTGAAACCATCGATAGTATCGATAGTTTGCGAACACTAGCCCTTTAGCGCGTACAAACAATTTTTACTGGTCAAAGCAAATGTGAATAGCACTAATTTAGGGGAATTCCCTTTATGTGCATACAATAAAATTTACTGGTCAGATTTAAGTAATAACCTATTCTTTTCGTTCACAACATAGATTTTAGTTCCTGAACTTGCCATACATTTAATTTATATTACTTTTAGATTAGAGTGCATATCTTTTTTATCATTAATTACTATGCTTGTGAAAATAAGCATTATATATTTGATTTAATAAAATAAACATGAATTCTTGTTCTTAAAAATTCTTGTTTTTCACTAATTTTAATAGGTTTTAGAGATTAGGAACAAATCACCCAGTTTTGTATAAGATCAATGTCTTTTTTTACACTTTTTTTTTTACACGGCTTCTTCTGGAACCAATCTACCGTGTGAAAACAGACATAGGTGTATATATATATATATATATATATATATATATATATATATATATATATATATAAGATTAACTTAATCATTACAAAGCTATAGCAATAATTCAAAGTAATAATAATTAGAATGATATTTATGCTTTTTCATTAATATTTTATATAAATATTTTACCAGCTAGCATATTCTGCTTCTGTATTTGCAATTCCTGAGTTGATTTGTTCATATAAGCAGGGGTACTATCAATAAGTGGCTCATCATCACTAGGCCCCCAAGAAGCATTTCCCAAATCTTTAAACTTTGAGTTGGAGTTTGATGGATTCAGTAAAAGATTTCTTTCTTGTTCTGCGCTACTTTTTAATTGATTATTAAATTGTTCTTGCATTTGTACCTCTTTTGATTCTAACACTTCTAATTGCCTCGTCCGTCGCTCACATTCTTCTGCAGTTCTATAACAATAATATTTATACAAATTTCATATTTAACTAATAGAAAAATATGTGAGATATTATAAAACTATACTGATGTATTTCAATCACTATGGGCACATAATAGAGAATATATAAAAGTTACTACTCACAAATAAGGCTTATATATATTCTAACAGTGTTGATATATATATATATATATATATATTAGTGATGTGCCAAGTCGAATCAAGTGATTCGAACCATTCGAATCAAGCCTTTAACGACTTGATTCGAATCAGATTTTACTTGATTCGAATCAACTCGTATCAAGCCGCGAAATATTTACTGTGATAAAACATGTGTGAACACAAATTTTCATAAATATAAAAAAAATGTTTTAATTTAATTCAATATTATAATAATATAAATAATAATAATAATGAATATAAAAAATAATAATAATAAATATAAAATATAAATCTTGAATTAAATCATGCGAGTCACCCGCCTTTAATACGCTTAAATGTATCACCCGACTCCAATTTATATGACTTTAACCGCATTCAAGTCGATATGAATTGATTCGAGTTCCTATGACTCAAACCGACTTATCCCGACTTCAAGTCGTTATGAATTAATTCGAGTTCCTATGACTCAAACCGACTTATCCCGACTTCAAGTCGTTATGAATTAATTCGAGTTCCTATGACTCAAACCGACTTATCCCGACTTCAAGTCGTTATGAATTGATTCGAGTTCCTATGACTCAAACCGACTTATCCCGACTTCAAGTCGGTATGAATTTATCCGAGTTCATACTCAAACTGAATCATACCGACTTGAGTTCGAAACATGTGTCCGTGTTTAGCGTATCGACTTATGGAGATGCAGTGCGTATGGGTCTTGAGTGTTTGTTTATTTTTGACTAAGCGCTGAGAGCAAATTTGTTCATGAAATATCAAAAACTCATTTAGATAATAAATACGCGATTTAGATTTTAATTATTATCAAAATAAACTACACAACGAGTTTTATACACATACAAAATTATTATATTTTAATTATGCAAGTAATGGCAAATTCACACAAATGAAATAATATCAATCTTTACAGTAGTGGATTGAATTTTAAGTCATTCGTAAGACGTTAGATTCAGCTCCCTGTTTAGATTAGATCTAAACAATCAATAATATACACATGCATTCGTTCAACGTAAGATTAAGAATATTGTTTTATATGCTTTAGTGATAGAGAAGTGTTTGGTTATAATTTACTGTAAATTCACTTGAAAGATTAGTTATAATTGTAGCTAGTTTATTATTATATATATAGTATAAATGTATTCATCTCTGCACTTTTTGGAATTAATTGCTTACTAAATTAATTATTTCACTTATAAAATTATTAAAATGATATTATTTCTTCTCTTAAATTATAATTGTTCATATATGAACTTGATTCGAATCAGGTTTTTTTCTGATTCGAATCACTCGAATCAGGAAATTTTCGAGTCGGCACATCACTAATATATATATATATATATATATATATATATATATATATATACCAGGTGTCCTAGACTTTGACGTCAAGCCAAAAAAGATAGTAGGTTGATAGTATTGACCTTAACTGTCCTAAATTTCGAAAAAAAAATTACCACTCACTTGAAAATTATGGGCTTTTAAGTGCAACCTGGAGTTTTGGAGAAGTTATATATTTATTTATTAATATAAACGCTAATCGGCCACGTACATTGAATTTATAATTAAACACTAATAATTTCATTACTTAAACACTAATATAAAATTTAAATACTAACATATAATATAATTCATATAAACTTCATGCATTACACTTTGGTAACTTGCTATAATAATTAATTGCACAAAGTTATGACTATTTATCGGTTATTGTTGATAACTTTTATTTTAATATTGTTCATTTAAACTTTGGATTTGTAACCGTAAATAACATTTCTAAGACCACAGTAAAAAATAATAACAAAATTGCCCCGAGTTTTCAAGAATTAAGCCTTTTTGTTAAACTGTGAATTTAAAATATTTTAAATCGGTCGACTTTGATAAAAAGTACTAAAGTATATAGGCAAGATTCATTAAAAGATGGCACATTTAGTTAGGATGTAAAATGGTCAAACACTTGATAATTTTATTATTGAAAAAAATTCAAGTAAAAAATAAAAACCTAAAATTGACATGGTTTTTGCTAATACATTTTACCAGAAAATACCCCGCAGTATACTATCACCCCTTTTTGGCTTGACGTCAAGGTCTGGGACCCCCCGTATATCCATAAATACTTACATACTTCGAGACTTAGAAGATAGATCTAACTTTTGTCTCAATTGTTTCACTTCTATTGAATATTGTTTGAGCCTCAACCTTATGGCTGCTGATATTCTGGCAAATTCATGAGATGTCCTTTGTTCTTTACCACGCAGGACTAATTGCGACATTATTTCACGGCACAATCTCTCACACCCATCGTGCTCGCTGATCCTAATTAGATAAAACAAAAGTGTTAAAGAAAAATTAATACAATTAACTATAAAGAAAAATTAAATTTTTTGATTAAGTATATTAGCTTATTCATACCAAGGATCATTATCTATATTTATAAGCGCCATAAATGTACACTTATTATTAGATTAAATTAATAGCGACATTAATAACAAATCAATGACAGTTGTTAAATGTCAAATATCAAGCTAAGCAACTTAGGAAAAACAAATTATCTCGTAACAGTAGTATTAAGAACGATCACAGGCGGCGCTACTAGTTACATAATATAATATTGAAAATGAGTTTTGAAAATATTTTATTACTCATATTTTAAATGTAAATAACTAATTTTTCACAATAATTAAAATTATTTATTTTGTATTATTATATAATTATATTGTATATTATATAATTATTTATGTTTGCATTTTTTTGTAATTTAAAAATTATATATTTTTGCTGACAAAGTAATGTTTTTTTATGTTCTGCAACGTCTTGTTTTGATTTTAGTTATTTTTATAAATAGTGTATCGTTTTGCTATTTTATAACATTAGTTATTTAATATTATGTGAGTAAATTAAATTATTGACTAGTTTTATTTACACGATTTTGTTATGCCGACATTTAAATGCAAATGAAATTATCGAATCTTTCTCAATGAATTAACACTTTCACGAAAAAGTAAATATATTATAAAAAACAAACTATGAAAAAATAACATAAATATTTTTATTGATACTGTTAATTATATATATGATATTTTTTCTGTCCAAACTGTTGAATAAGATATGCTTGTCTTACATGCCAAGGACCTTAGTCTAAGGTTACTAATTTTAAGTAATATAAGTTTTTGGGTAAAAGTATTAAATACTATTTGGTATAAGATAAAAACCATAGATCAAAATGGATTAAATAGTTAAGCCAGATATATATTAAATAATTAAGCATTGTAAATGGACAAATATTTAATTATTATTTTGGGATAGCATATGGATCATAGATAAGTAAACATAGATATGGATAACATCTAAGAGAGTTCTTTGAAATAAGGTTCAATTCTAAGCTAAAATATAGAATTTAATCGACGATGATTACGCCTCTTTTGCTGTTTGTAAAATTGATAACAATCCTTATCGGTATTATGAAAATTCTACATGATTTTTTTTATTTAGCGCTTGTGCAATTTACAAAATTCAAAACTTATTAAGTTACAATTTTATTCAATGTTTTTGGAGTGCGCAATATTGATATAAATGTTTCTCAATAAAACAAATATTGACTAATGTTATGTTTACATATCTGGTTTTTAATGATCTTTTAAAGGTAAATAAAATTTGCAAAACAATTTTAAAAATTTCATGCTTGCGATTTTCGACGCCGTCAGGTTGTCGAACCTTGATTGCTGGATAATTAATTATTGAGGTATCTCAGTCGAAGCCAAGACGACGACACAGCAGTTGTTTGGACTGTGATGTGCTATTGCATTTGTTTTTCATAAATTGACGTTAATACTTTTATTTTGTTTTTTTATCATTACTGTAATTTTTTAGAGAAAACTATCCTTCGGTAGCGCTCTGCGCATGTGCAAGTGTCTATGATCGAGGTCGTCGAAATGTAAGTGGTGACATTTCAGTCTCATGCTTGTGTTTTACTATTAAAGAGTTTCTTATTTTAGCCCTTTAAAATAGTGAATATGTTACTATTTAGTTAGTTTGTGGTGGACATTGAAAGTGAATTTCGTATTGAGTGAGCAGTTCTCCACTAAAAAGAGGAATTTATAGTTGATTTTGTTCGGGTGAGTACATCTTCCATCTTTTATCATTTTTTGTCTCGAACTTGACACATAAAATGTCAAACTTATGCTCTATTAATGTGTTAACAATATAAGATGTAGGTATACAGACATATAGAAATTATTTTTATTCACTGTCACTTGCGTTATTAAAAATACTGATATTTATTTGGCTGTCAATTTATGTATGCATTGGCCATGTTTATGTTGTTTTCAAACAGCCATTTCCAATTTTCTTGTTATTCTTTTTGAATAACTAAAGGTGACTGTTTGAAATCTATATTTGCACTGAGCAAAATGTCATAAATCAAATGTGTGATTTGACTTTTTGTTGTTTGAAGCATTCCATATGGCATGCATAATATATGAATATTAGCTTATTATATGTTTATTTTAACATTATTATTTTTTGGTTTTGTGGTTACTTAATTCTATTCATTAAGGCTCATAACATGCATTTTTTCAATAACTACTATTCTATCAGCTTTTTCTTAGAATTTTGGATGATGCATAACATTAAAACATTTGAAAAAAAAGTTATACTAAACATGTCTACTAACAATACATTTTTAACAATTTACAAAACAATATATGCTTTTTATATGAAATAAATTATTCTTGTATTTAACAGCCACCCACGCACACACTCATACACACACACACACACACACACACACACACACATATATATATATATATATATATATATATACATATTATGTTTATATATTGCTTGTTGTTTTACTTAAACAAAGCTAAACTTAACCAAATTTATTTCTGTCTTGTATAATCATAAATTTTAAATCAATTTGCTAAATATTTATATTAAATGTTTTCTTCTTACTATATTTAACATCGTAACATACTTTTTTGCTTGCTAAAAATTTGGTCATTCGTTATCTTGTTGCAAAATGACGTCACGAGGCCAATGGATGAAATCATACTTTCATTTCGTAAATATTTTAATTCCAAAAGTTATATTAACATCCGTGTTGACGTAGTATTTAGATCCGTTTGTGGAAAAGGATTATTCAGTATTATAGAATCATATTAGCCGCATTTTTTATTCAGAGATTATAATTTAACTCCAATTGCAATATGAATTTTTTGCCATTGTTTGATGAAGTTACTAAATTAAAAAATTGTTTCTCGAGCTATTGTTAAAAATGAAGCATAATCTTTAGAACAAAAATGAATCGTATCCCAAATGACTTGACAAATATATCTATATATATATATATATATATATATATATATATATATATATATATATATATAATAGTATTCATTGATATGATGGATTTGCCATGCAAGTTATTGTGGATAATCCATCGATACCTTATCAGGTTATGATAAGAATATTTTTTGTGCCATTGAAGCCAATCTAAGCTATTTTATGCGTGAAACGAATTTTTTTTTTTGAATCAATATTATTAATTACATTGATTACTGCAAAATTATTTCACGCTGCTCGAAAAAAATAAAGAATACTCTAGAAGAATCTGTTTGAAATGAACAATAGGAAATTATCTGTAGTTATGAGTATTCAATCATAAGTAAAGCAAGTAAATTTAATACTATTTGAGAATTTGTTTATTGTTTCTGTAATCAAAATTACTCTCATTATCAAACAAAATGCAATATAGCAAATGATTTGTAAACATATTTGTATTTACTCTTGAGCAAAATAAGTTTATTAACTTCCCGTAGGGTAGTTATAGTAATGGGCCGAAAATCGAGAATGAAATTTTCTTTTTTTGCATATCTTCACGTTTTGAAGGTTTTTGAACATTTTGGCATACCTCAGAAAAAAATGGATGTGTGTGTGTTTTATGTGTCCGCATTTTTTTGTCCACGTTTTCAGGTGCACGAATCAACCAATTTGAATGGTTCAAAAAACATTCGATTTCTATTAATAGAGAGATGTGCTGATTAGTTTTTTGGCAAAAGCAGGTCCAGCCGTTACGGAGATACGGAGCAAAGAGTGCAGAAAATAAAAATTTAGTTTTTAAGAGAACGGAGTACCCGATTTGAATGATCGAAAAAACATTCAATTCGTACTGATGGGGATAAGTGGTGATTAGTTTTTGGCAAAGGCAGGTCCAGCCGTTTCGAAGATACGTAGCTAATTGAATTAATTTGAATTCTAGCTGAAGTTCTAAAGCACACTTATACTTTCAATAATAATTTTAACTTTGCAATTCAGTTTATGTAATACTTATAAATATTAGACAATTTTACAGTATTTATAATAATCTATTCGAAAACATTTAATATTTCTCGAACATTTCGTTACGGTGCGATAAGTACTACGATACCATACAACCCTTTATTGAGCTAGCGTAACTTTCAAGCCACATTCTAAATTTGTTGGTATTTTACCAAATATTTATAGGATTTTTTATGATAACACAATTCTTAATTCTGTAACGTATCCATATTTAAGACCTAAAAAAATCGTTTAAAGATAATAATTAGTTTTTCATATGCATATGTTAGTTTATAATTATAAATTATTTGTTCCCCTATTATTTTTGGATGATTTGATTTGATTTCTATTGATAGGGAGATGTGCTGATTAGTTTTTGGCAAAGGCAGGTCCAGTCGTTACGGCGATACGGAGCAAAGAGTGCAGAAAATACAAATCGAGTTTTTGAGAGAACGGAGTATTCTCTTTGAATGATCCAAAAAACGTTCAATTTGTAATGATTGGGAGAAGTGATGATTATTTTTTGGCAAAGACAGGTCCAGCCATTACGAAGATACATAACAAAATGTGCAAAAAATGGCAGTTTTTGAGAAAACTAAACGTACGATTTGAATGATTTAAAGAACTTTCTGCTTATTTTAACAAAATAATTGGTTTTGAAAAAAAAATTCAATTTAAAAAAAAAATGTATATCGAAAATAATTCAGATTTTTTAATTCTGACTAAAGTTCTAATATATTTTAGACAAATAATTTCAACTTTGTAATTCAGTTTATTTAATTCTTATAAATATTCGACAATGCTACAGTATTTATGTTAATCTATTTGAAAACATTTATTATTCCTCGAACATTTCGTTATGGTACGGGAAGTTCCAGCAATTTGCCTTATGTTATACACCACTAGTTAATTTTAGGCTTGAATTTCAATTGGTTATGTTTTGGTTGAATATTGTTCCCGTTTTTTTTAAACTGTTGGGTTGAAACTTCTCCTTACGTTGTATTTTTAGATGGTAACCCAACGGTTGATCCAGCTATCTTTGATTATTTTATTATTAGTATTTATATATATATATATATATATATATATATATATATATTGATACTGCTCGATATCAGGGATTGAACCCGCTACCCGCCTGATTGTAAACCTAATTGTGCATTGTAGACGCTAAAAAAATTGACTGATTTTTATTGATACATTATTTGTGCAAGTCTTGATAATTTTACTAGTATTATGGACAGGTGTCAATTAAATATACAATAAACTTTACTTCACACAGTTTGCGAACTGTATTAATTATCATTAACAAATCATTTTCACGTGTTCATTATCTTGCTAACCCTTGCAAATGTTTGCCTTTGTGCTGTTCTATTTGTGGAATATGGTAGCTTTGTGCCAGCGGGTGTGCAATTACCGTAATTCGTTTATGACATGTTGATAGATTGAGCCTGATCGATTATAGTTTTCCTATTACATGACGAAGTTATTTTCGAAAAATTGCACACACGACTAATGCTATTTTCCAGATCTACCATCTTTTTTTATCCTCAAGTTTATCAAAGATCTCTTCATACGTTGAGGTATATTTTCTGGTACGGCGTAATGCCTGAATATTTTATTGTATGGATGTACCTATATGTCTACGTATTTTATAGCCTGGCCTTCGCGTTCGTCTACGATATTTATCGAGGAAATTCTGTGCTATGGGATTCTTTAATACGGTTTAGCATTGATATCCAAATTGAAAATTTTTGATCTCGCGCTGATTATGAGATATCATACATAGACTTCGTCATAACACTAATTGTCTTTATATTAAATGTAAATCATTATGCTTTAATCATAAATCTGAATATTTTGGCATACCTTAGAAAAAAAGGATGTATGTGTGTGTGCATGTGTGTATGTGTGTGTGTGTGTGCGTGTGTGTTTGTGTGCGGATACAAATTTTCGTCGACGATTTCGGGAACACCGTTCAACCTATTTGGATAATTAAATAAACATTCGATTCGTATTGAAAAGGAGACTTGCTGAACTAGTATTAAAGATGTTATCAAGGACAAAAGCTTCACTCATAACCAAAAAATAGAAAACCATCCTAACAAACTATTGCAACCGCTTCTATATGAGCCAACAAGCAGAAGACTTAAAAAAAAACTGGCCCATAGATCTACTTGAGTAGATTTATTTTCTTTGAGTGGACGACGCTCAATGAAGTGATCCTGATGCTATTATTTTATTCTTATTATTTTTATATTTTCATTATTATTATTATTATTAATATTATCATTATTATCATTCTCATTATTATTCTTATTGTTATTACTGTTATCATTATCATTATTATTAACTTTCCCGTAGGGTAATTGTAATCGGCCAAAAATCGAAATTGAAAATATTTACATTTCTTCACGTTTTGAAGGTTTCTGAACAGTGTGTATGTATGTATGGATACAAATTTTCGGCCACGTTTTCGTGCGCACAGATCAACCGATTTGGATGGTTCAAAAAACATACGATCCCTATTGATAGGGAGATGTGCTGATTAGTTTTTGGCAAACACAAGTCCAGCCGTTTCGGAGATATGGAGCTAAGAGTTCAGAAAATAGAAATCGAGTTCTTGAGAGATCGGAGTATCCGATTTGAGTGATCCAAAAAACATTCAATTCGTAATGACGGGGAGAAGTCGTGATTAGTTTTTGGCAAAGACAGGTCCAGCGAATACAGAGCTAAATATGCAAAAATGGCAGTTTATGAGAGAACTAAGCGTCCGTTTTGAATGATTCAAAGAACTTTCTTTACAAAAATGGCACTTTTATTTTTTTTCTCGAGTTTTTAAATCCACTTTGAATTGTACGCTGAATTAAAAAACACTTTTCGTTTTTCCGTAACAGCTTCTGTTTTTGAGTTTTGGTGAACTACCCTCACTAGTCATTTCGGTCATATTTATCGTAATTAAACGAATAACTGCTGTTTTTGGTATGACTTTGACTGTAATATGTTGTATGCATAATCCAAATAGTTTTTGATATATCTGTGGTGAATATGTTTTCGACAAATACCGAAAACTTATATCAAACTGCGCAAAAACACCGTATTTCAACTAATTTAAAATTGAATTGCGCAATCGGGATTAAACATGAGTTCTTCAAACTATGTGCCAACATTGCTTAGTGTGTTTTCTTTAAAAGGAAAAAGAAATGCTATTTTCTTACTGTATTAATTTAAAAAAAAAGTCGAACCACCACGACGACTGTTTCTTTTGTGTGATATTTATCTATGGAATAAATTCAGGTGATAGAAGCAAATAGTCATATCCCATGACTCCATTGGTTTTGGGGTCTACTTGCAGTCACCTACAAGATCCCTATCCTAATGATGATCAACCTAGAACATATGAAAATCTTCTGTCTGGATGATCAATTTGAATGGATTGAGAGACAAACAATAAAAGAGAAGAAGGAAGATATATTGGACGATCCTCAAATTAGGCAACTCATAAAGAATCCACTGTTCGCAAATTTTGCGAATAAAATAGAGAAAAATACCAGGGACGCGGACGAAAGAATCCACCAAGATATCAGGACTTTGGAGGAGCCGATATCAGGAGAGAGGCGATATCAGGAGACGTCCAAATGATGTATGATAAATGTTGGAACTTATGACAAAATCAGTGAGATCTTGTCCACGCTGGAAAATTATATAAAAGGCATAGAATAAAATGTTATTTTTCATTGTAATTTAAAGTAAAACTAGTACTAGCATATCTCGAAATCTAGAGCTGTCAGCAACGTTCTGTTACTTTTTTCGGAATCAGCGTCTTTGAATTACTTAAAAACCATTACCACATCTCAATTTATTTGACTGTAATGCAGTGTTATCATCTTCTACCATATATTAGGTTGTCAAATATCTCCCTTCCGCTTTTTTGCTCTTGGTTCAATACAAAAAGGCGGAAGGGAGATATTTGACAACGTTATATTATTTGTAATGCAATAAAATAAATGAGTTGGTTATTTAATTGCTTTCAAATTTGTTCTTGTCGGGCGAATATGAATGCATGTCAAAAAGTAATTTGACATATAATATAAATACTATCAGTTTTCTAATGAAAGTTCAGATCATAAAAATATAATTAAGAGTATATAATTAACGTAAAAAAGAAATAGTCTTAGTTTATAAAATCTTTCTCTAGTTTTGTATTATATAAAAACTTGAAAACCGTGTTTGCTGAACTTTACATAATATTATTATGTACTGTATTGTCATACAACGTGGAATAGGAATATGCATCATTTTACTTTTATATGTACATTCATATAATCGTAAAAACTACATTTAATGATTTTTTAGAGCTTATTAGACTTTTTAAATTATTTTTATCTTTTGATAAACATATCTTAATTCAAAACTACTATGTCATTTATTATATTTTAATTGCTAATAAACTAGCACATATCAATAATAAGTGAAATACATTCAGTGTTGATTGTAATTAATTTTTTTGTGAAAGTTTAGATTCTTACTACTTGCATGGAATTCAGTGAAACAGAACATGTTATGCAATGCTAATGTATTTCTCTTGGAAAAAAATATTTGAAGATCTTTACTCGTGATTGAAAATTCTCGTATTTATAATGCGCATTAATTAACTATATCATGAATTAAAGTTTTTGCATTGGCATTAGTTACATATATTAATTTACGAAATACTAATTCATATTTAATAATTGGAGAAACCTTACTACGAATGCAATACACGTGACTTTTGTCTAATGTGTTATTTCTAGGTATGATGCACCAAACATATATATAAAATTAATGCAAATTAAGGTATGATAATGTCATCTATTACAATGAAATGAAAATGTATTAGAACGGAAACGTGTATTTGTTTAACATATTTAATCGCCAGAGTAATATCAGATTTTTTTTTACGTGGGTCATGGTAACTTTATTAGACTAATTTAATTAAAAATGTGCCAAGGAAACTTCATGCATCAAAGAAAAAAAAGCCGAAATTACTGGAAAAACACTATTTTTTTATGTCACACATATATAACTAACATGGCCCTACATGTAAGCTTTTTTGTCAATGTGTTGTAGTCGGTCTACGTGAGCTACGTAGAACTTTTTTTTTCACAAAATCTACTGCATACTTTCTTGAGTAAATGATTTTGTATTAAAGTCTTTAAATATTTGTGAACGTCGACTTTTTCGTTAATTAGTGGTTAGAGCTATTGGCTTCCAATCATTACAAGTTCGATATCATCCGCCTTGGACAACCTAATATCAAACAGTAGTGACTTCGGTTGTCCTTGAAAATATAGATAACAAATCAGTTTGAATCAAAAAGAGGTAGGTCAACTATTGGGTTGCTTTCTAAAGCCCCGTTATTGAGAAGTCGTCGCAAAAAGCTTATAGGACTATTAAGTTCTGATTGCTGTTAAGAATATATGAAAAATGTTTGTGTTTGCCGAGTTTAAATTCATGCATAACAAGGTAGAGCTATGGGCTTCCAATCATTACAAGTTTGATATCATCCGCCTTGGACAACCTAATATCAAACAGTAGTGACCTCGGTTGTCCTTGAAAATATAGATAACAAATCAGTTTGAGTCAAAAAGAGGTAGGTCAACTGTTGGGTTGCTTTCTAAAGCCCCGTTATTGAGAGGTGGTCGCAAAAAGCTTATAGGACTATTAAGTTCTGTTTGCTGTTAAGAATATATAAAAAATGTTTATGAGTTTGCCGAGTTTATAAATTAGACTTGTTTACATAATTGCATTACGTCCACATGTTGAACAATTTTATTTTTTATGCGTTTGCTGAATTATTGTGTGCTTTGTTATAAATTCATGCATAACAAGCATTTGTGAAACATCTGTTGTCAATAATCATTAAATGCTGAGTTTTGCATTGCAATATTTGTCAACAAATTGCACAATAAATTCTACTGCGTGCTCGCGTTTGTTTTATTAGCGCTGAGTATTTAGTAAATATTTAAGCTCTGGCTATGTGAATTTATTCAGTGTAAAGGTTTCTAACAATGCTGTTGCTGTATTGTTTTCATTTAGATTGTTATTGAAATGCTTTAATTTTTAATCAGAGGCCCATGCAATGACTAAGATGAATTCTTTCGCAGTGTTTTGTTGTAGATATGTTTGGTATTATTTGCACGATAATTACTACATACCTTGTTCTATGTTCATTTATTCCATACCGCTTGTTCGTGGTGTTATAATATAAATACAATTTGGCAAATTGGTTAGTCGGCAATACCTGTTGTGTTTGTCAAGAATATCATATTGTTGACTTATCATTTCATACAAGATAGCTGATCCATATGTTACAGTACCGGATAACATATGTTAGTGTTAATATCTAATATTTATGCTTCTTTCACTTTGATTTTCATTAAAATAATTATGAAAATGTCATAATGTGCTAATTACAATACAATTACGATTCTTCGGTGACTAATAATTAAAATGTGTTTTCAAAAGTGTGTTTATTGAGCTTATGTGGTGATAATCCTCGTTGCTAAAGTCAATAGCTAACAAATTTTAAAGGCAATAGCTAACAAACTCTTATTTAAAATTATAGAGTTCTTGAAATATATGTATATATATATATATATATATATATATATATATATATATATATATATACGAGGTCTGTTCAAAAAGTACCCGGAATTACTAATAATTAAATTTCGCGGGTCTGGAGTGTCTGATTGTCAAATTTTTTTTTTTATTGTGTTGGTATACATGCCCCTAAAGTATGATGAAATTTTCAGCTATATTCACTGTTTACTTTGTCTGTGGTAGTCGCTAAGGTTCGACGTGTTTTTCTGAGCTCGGCGATTTTTACAATGGAAGAATTGAAAAGTCAAAGAATTTGTATTAAATTTTGCGTAAAAAATGAAATAAAGTGTTGCAAAGTGCAAAAATTCACCAGATATGGCTCTGTGTGACTTTTTCCTATTCCCAAAGTTGAAGAGACCCATGAAAGGACGGCGGTTTTCCTCGATTGAAGAAATAAAGGCCGAATCGCTGAGAGTGCTCAAGGACATATCAAAAAGTGAATATCAAGGGTGCTTCGAAAATTGGAAAAAACGCTGGCATAAGTGTATTATATCTGGGGGGGACTACTTTGAAGGGGACCACATTAATGTAGACGAATAAATAAATATTTTTTTGAAAAAACGAAAATTCCGGGTACTTTTTGAACAGACCTCGTATATATATATATCTTCTTCTTCTTCTATATATATAAAAATAAGTCGGGTTTTCTTTCCTGACGAAATAACTCCAGAACGCACGAACCGATTTCGACGAATTTTGCATTCGTTGGAAAAGTCTCGGGCTCCGCAAGGTTTATAGCTAGGAAAATTAGTGGTGCGTGGCATCGTGCCCTAATGCAAATTGCTGGAACTTCACGCACCGTAATTAAAAATTCGAGTAATAAAAATAATCAATAATTGTTTTAAATCATTGCAAATAGATTATCATTTATATATATAAAAATAAGTCGGGTTTTCCTTCATGATCAAATTTTTCCTTTTCAAATATAAAACAAACAAAAAATTTCTTCATCTTTCTCACGAAACCATCTGGTGGCGAAACGGAGTTCGTCGGGTTTGCTAGTATATATATATATATATATATATATATATATATATTAATTTTTAAAAACTCTTATTCTACATAATTTTATGTCATATTATACTTATTATAGTATTTAGTGTTCCACGTCATATTGATTACATACTTCATTTTATATTATTTTATTCAACGTTTTACAATATTTAGTTTTCTCAATCAGCTTTTTTATACAAAGTACCGAAATTCGATCTCGATAACTCTTTTGTACGAGTCGGGCACATTGCCATTATAGCCATGTTCGCCGCATATGTAATACACTGTTTTTCGTTAAGAGCTTTTTTATTTCGTTTTAAATCTGTTGCATAATCTAAAGTTCTATCATTATTAAAACTGAAAGTTTTGCGTTTGTTGGTATCGTGATTTGAGATTGAAACTCATTATTGATATTGGTAATCGTATCTAATTGCTATTGTGTTTTCTTATAGAATGTCCGTTACTAGTACTACGCCGTCGACTTCTGAGCCAGCGCTGGTTGCATCAGCATTGACCGGCAGCAACGCGTCGACCAGCGGCAGCACAGTTTTACCTGCTCATCCTATTGCTGTTCATGCATTAGGCGACGGACTTTTTCTGCAGACAAAAACCGCACAGGGAATTGCTGGAGTTTTTGTCGGTCTTGCCTTGTTCCTAACTTGCTCTCAGGTTCGTAGAATTTTTATGATCTTATTTTTTGACTGTTCATCTTTGTGCATTTGATACATAAAACGAAGGAAAATTCATACGCAGTTGACCAATATTATATTTTTAAATTTAATATCACAATTATATTTTTAGGAGACAATTTTACTACTGATAATAATAATTTGCATATTGTTTTTGTTTTAGTTTGCATAATATAAGTCTATTTAACACAGCTTCTATTATGTATTAGCATAACTTATGAATATGAAATTTTTTTAAACTGTTACTAGCAATGAGCTTAAAAAACTTAAGCAATTCAGTTCTAGTTGTGTTTCTTTCCTATGTTTCTAGTATATAAATTTTATTGGATCAACGTTATTTGCATGCAATGTAATAAAATTCAAATAATTCCTACTGCAAATATTTATAGTATTTCATAAAAGATAACCGCATATGAATTTTCTCTGCTAAGTACACTTTATTGCATGTAGTGAGCATTGAGTGAATATAATATTGAGAATCTAGTAGATTTTTCAGTTAAAATGGTACACTAACAAGTATACGTAAATCCAAAATTGAATTAAATAATATATAATGACATACTAACATGACATTCATAACATCATATGTTAAAACGGCATTTAAAATGCGCATTTTAAAAGTGCAAATGTTCATAACAAACAACTCATTTATAATCGACACGGATATGCATCTGATTTCACATATCCGTAATAAACATTTTGTGCGGTATAGGTATGAACTGTAATGTTATTTTTCTTACTGAAAACGTTTTCATTAATACGATTCAAATAATAAAATACCATATTGTATTGTCACGGACAGGTAATGAAATGGGAAAACGTAGTATATTGTTTGAAATATTTGTGACAAGCATTTCACGCTCGCTAAACACAATGTCCTTAGAGTGGCAGTGAACTAAATACCTGTTTTATTTGTTATTAATTTATGATATTGAATTACATGCCGAAAATTTTGTGACAATTACGGAGGAAGTTATATTGCTGTTTATATATCTTAAAATTTAATGTTGCGGAAGTTTGCGAATACTTATGTTTTGATTCTTATTGAAATAGTGAATTTTAATTACTACTATGAATAATCTTTTATAGCAACACCTTGTTAATTAGAATTGATATGCAGATCAAGATTCGCCTTTATAAAGTTCTTATTTTACAATTTAGTTATACAAATGATGTGAATTAGCTAAATCGAAATTAAATGCTATTAATATAGTTTTTGCTTACGATTAGACGTGCGTTATATATCTACTTCTAATGTGGCAAAAATAATGTTTATGGTGGCATGGGCGGCACATAGCATCACATATCTTATCAGTCGTTACGTTTATCTACCAGCTGTTATCAAAACACCTGGTATTGATCGAATGGGCTCAATGTGTATGGCTTCTATGGCTTTGCACACAGGGTTGCTCTTAATGTATTAAAAATACAAAACAGTCAAATTGCCGAATCGGCACAATTATTTATTATTTACTTATTTTACTTTACTTTAGTATTATAAAACTTAGATAAATTATTTATTGACAAAAAAAAATATGACACTTAATCAGTAAGCCATTTAACAACTTACTACATAGATAATATTCCACTTACATTATTACATTAGTATTAGTACATTGCTAATTTAAACACTTATTTTTTTATTCTTTTATATCCTATTCGATTCAATGTTCTATATTAATTTTTTTGCAAGTCTTTCAATATTTCACCTTCAAATTTTTGTTACGATGATCTTGAATTTAAATGTGTTTCGATATTTATAATAACTAGAAGTATATTAACCCTTTCTACTCGCGAATTCCGAGATTTATATAAATTTTGACGCCGGAGCGGCGGCATCCGAGTGGAAAGGATTAAATTAGCATATTTAGTATTCAGTTTTTTTGTACAAAGTTGGGTACCTTGACACATGCCAGTCGAGCACATTGCTATTACGGCTATGCTACCGATATTTAAAAAACTTACTTTAAATTGGTTATGCTCTTGTTTTATATATTCAATTTCAATAATAGGGCAGAATAAAACTATGGCTATGGATTACATCAATAACTTATGAAAAATTAACCCTTTGTTCTCGTTTGTCTACTACTCTTTTATCTTTTCGCTCGTATTTCTGCTTTCAGCCACCACAACATACATGCATTAATGCAGCATGCAGTAATTATAAAACATAACTTTTATACAAAAACATCTTATTAGATTAAGTGTATTTGAAATAAGATATATTTAAATTTCACACAATATCCAAAACTTGCGTGTTATGTATTTCTGCTGCCCTATCGACAGAAATTAATTCTGAGCAGTACGATACCCATCTCCAAATTTAATTGGAGGGCAAAGTGTTAAAGGAATGCAAAACGCCTGCGTTAAAGTATTGCAAATTTATTGGGGTTTGCAATCCGTTTTTCACATTACAATGCTCTTTTATTAATCAAATCATTAATATGTAATTACTATTATTTATGTACGAGTTAAACTTGTTATGTAGTCTATTTTATTTTCTCATTATTTTTAAATGAATTATCAATGAAAATATTCTGATTTTATTTTTAAGTAAATAAACTTGAAAAGATTACGTTTAAACTATGTTGATTGTATAAGAAGTGCAACAAAGTTTTTTGTATTTATCTAGTGAAACTATCGTAATTGGATTGTTTTTCTTTCATCTATTGTTATGCTCCTGTGCGACTGCGTAACTCGAAGAAAATATATTCCGCAATGTTTTCCTCGCAGATTTAAAGAGAATTCTCAATTATTCATGAAGAGTTAGAAGTGCATTCGCCGATACACTTGCGCGTTCATCATTTCTTCGCGTGTTGCTATCAAGATAAATAAAAGCTATAATTTGTATATTTTATGGAAATATTCTGTAATGACGCAATCACTCAAAAATAAACAATTTCTTTCCTAAGTGTGTCACATATAATTTATATTTAGTTTTTTCATTGCAGCAATTTTAATAAAATATGCCAAATAGAGATAGGCCAATCGTTGTAAGGAAGTATCATCACAATAGTTCTTCGGACTCTTAAATTCTGATTGCTTTTCAAATAAATATTGTAAAAATATACAAAAAAATGCAATTTAAAGATATTTTTCCTATTTATAAATTTAATCGTAACTTCTTTGTAGAATAGTGATTTCAAGTCCTACCGTTTTAAACCTATTTTACATAAATAATTCACTTTCAATTTGAATTTCAAATGTAATATGTGATTCAATAATATTCAGACGAGATCGCGTTTATATTTCCATCGATATTTTAAGCGGCAAACATATTTCTGCATTTTCTCGTACTGTTATTCATACAATCACGTCTATATATTTTATTTTTCCAATTTTTTGACATATTCTATTTTAGTCATAACGCAAGCGATATCAGTCTTTGATTTATCGCGCTGATATTTTAATGGCTAGCATAGATTTGCTTGTATGTTTTTTTTTATTTGGAATTATTAGTTATTTAAATATTATCCGTTTTAGTAATATGTACATTTAAGTCAAAACCTAGACGGCTTTTGGGTCGTCATGCTAAATAACTTAACTATGATTTTAAAATGAAATATAAAAACAGTTTTTATTAATTGGATTTTAAATGAAAATTGCAGACTTTTAGTAAGAACTCTATTATTCGATTATATTATCTCTTTTCTTTTCATACTCTTCTTTCATCTATGATGTTATACTAAATCTCATGTTTTTCGATCTGTTTTTTTCTTTTTTGAGTTTTGTATATTATTCTATTCAATTTTCTTCATAATAAACATGAAAAATTATCACTTGTTCGTTCATTTTCATAATTTTATTTGTTAATTTTCGTGATTTGAAAGTAAATGTTCAAATTTACTAAAGTGAGAGGCTATTTGGACCCGTCTTCGGAATTTTGAATTCAGCAATTTTTCAATTCATAATGTATTAATTGATATAAGCAGACTCGTTGTCTTGCAATATAATATATATTATTATCAGACATTTGGTGAGTATTTGTAATTTTATTATCTAGTAATTGGGGAGATTTAAGTTAAACCTACACTTTCTTTAAAACCTGGGACAACCCGGGATAAAAGATTTAAATCTGGGACTAATATTGCTTTTAGAAAAACCCGGGACAAGGTATAAATCCGGGAAATGCCGAGACGTATGGTTACTTTAGTTTTAGGGAATAAGATATTATTTAATTATTAGGTACGAATATCCAAAGTTGTAAAATCTAATATCAAAATTCTAAAATCTAATATCAAAATTCTAAATTCTGTAGATACATTTGAGTAACTGAAATTTTATAAGGTATTATTTATATTAGCATTTCTTCGTTGACTTCAATTAGTTTCTACTAGTTCTTTTTTTATAAACATGTACAAATAATGATATAAAAAACAGTAGGGAATAATTATATAAACAGTGAGAATAATCGGCAATCGAGATCTTTGTAGATTCTCTCTAGGGGTGCTACTATCATGGACTTCAATATACATAATTATTTGCTATCGTTAGCAAACACGTAACCTAACACTGATGAATGCGAGGTGCAATCCCTGACCTGGTTTTTCTCTGACCGTTCTTAGTAAACCATTTGCACGATATAATCTTTTAGTTTTAGTAGTTCAACATTATTTTTGCTTTTTTTATAAAAAAAAATATCTAGGTATTGTAGTGATTAATATTGATAACTCTATATTTTGATTGAAATTAAATCTATTTTTTTGTACAGAAGTCAAAACTTGTATTTGTAAAAATAGTCGAGCTTTGCAACTCTGTTCAATCTCCAACTTCACCTCACGCGTATGGATTCGCATTGTTCATATAGGCATGCTTAAATCGAATCATTTTTTAATATCTAATTGCGAGGAATGTTTTTGCAGATTTCTTAAAATATTACGACTTCAACATTTATAAATATATATTGATGCATATGAAAGTTATAAAATTTAAATTATTGACATATATACTTTCACTATTTTAAATTGCGTAAAACCAGCGACGGCAACAGGTTTGGTATCATTTTGGCGTCTATATCCCCAAGGCTGATTACAATATCACTCGGCATACTGACATTTTATATGTTTAATATTTTATCTAATGATTTTTTCTCATTTTAATTACAGCTAATGCGAAGACAAAACATTGTCCAATTTGTTTCATAATTACTTTTTATAGTACTGCTATAAAATGCTATTATGTTAATCATTCATTATCTATTATCTCAATACTATCAATTACTTAATACTATTTCTACTAGAAATCTTCTACTCTATTTTTGCAGCATTTATGGCTTCTCATGTTTTTTTATATTATCTTATGAATCACTATTTGTCTATTTCATGAGGACATTTAGTAACAATTACTAAATATCACTATTGGTAGTTTTAAACAGGTTAATTAGAAAGCAACCCAATGGTTGTCCTTTCTAGAGATGATTTTGTTATTACATACTTCAAATTAACACTTTTGACTTGCTTAGTTTTTCTTTTTGCAACAATGCCCAAAAAGTGTATTTTTATTTGGAAATACATTTTACGTTTCTAGTGAAAATAGATATCTCTACTACTTGATATCAGGCACCAAAAATAGAACCGTATGGAACAAAAAATATGTCAAAATAGAAAGGTTGATATATTTATTGTAAAGGTTATATATATATATATATATATATATATATATATATATATATATATATATATATATATTAGGGTGGTTCTTAAAATGGTCATTTTCGAATTTCCTTGCTCCCAGGGGCTCAAATGGTTCCAAATTGATAAAAAAAAACAATTCTCTGAAAGTTTTAGCTCTTAATATTAACGTTCAGATAGAGCGCAATTCAATCAAAGTTTGTATGGAAATAGCATGGCAAAAAATTTGAAAATTGAAAAAGAATTTTTTTAGGTATAATTTAGCGACAAATGAATTAAAAGTGAAAATTCGTGTCATTTTTTATTGAAAATTCGACGCTCTGCAAAATTTTTGAAAATTTTTCATGCTATT
The DNA here is from genome assembly GCF_003426905.1 of Ctenocephalides felis. NCBI lineage: Eukaryota > Metazoa > Arthropoda > Insecta > Siphonaptera > Pulicidae > Ctenocephalides > Ctenocephalides felis. The sequence continues at coordinate 82,625,721 of NW_020538040.1, read as the reverse complement.
TCCATACAAAACTTTGATTGGATTGCGCTCTATCTAAAAGACAATAAAGAGCTAAAACTTTCAGAAAATGGTTTTTTATCAATTTGGAACCATTTGAGCCCTCGGGAGCAAGGAAATTCGAAAATGTCCATATTAAGGACTACCCTAATATATATCAAAATTAACTATTTTAAATATGATGTTTGATTTATATTTTAGATAACCAAAAAGCGGATTATATGTAGCACATATTTTTATTGAAAATTTATATTATGTAACTTCAAAAGCTTTGCGCTATTGCCATTGGAATCCAATCGCATTATAATTTCGATAAACTTCTGTGTCGGACTTTTATTTAAAAAAATAATTACGTTATCATCGACAATTTTCTATTTTTCATGAGCTTTATTTTGTTTGTTCTATTTATAAAAACTATTCATAAGATAGTATTATTCAAGTACTAGAAACGACATTGTACTTGCCACAATAATTTTACCTGTCATTCAACAGTATCCTTCGCAACATTTACAAACATCTCGGTAAATCCGTGACAGATAAATGCATTCGCGTCACAAAAGCTTGAAGAAAATGCAACGTTGCAAAATGGTGAAACGTTACTACCTGATGATTCCACATAACCTTGCGTCTACGATTTTTCAAAATATGATCTTTTTCTAAACTTTAAGCCAGTTGTTCTAAAAGATTCAAATTATATGAAGCATTTGGGTTGTAGAAGTTATTGCGGCAAATTCAAATTAATAAGTGGAATCACGATATAATTTTCTTAACATATAAATAATGTATGCTTAACCTTTTATTTTTTTTTCTTTTTAACTTTTTATTTGATCTAATTTTTATATACGTCATGAGCATGTATTATTGCATATTTTATGACTTCGTAATTATATTTTAGTTTTACTTTTACATTAATTTTATGTGCTGATTATTTATTAACCATATACATAATAGTAAATATTTGAGACGATCACTAAGTTAGTTTTTTTACGGTAAATGCGATTTAAAAACATATACTTTTATATCAAATATAAAGAGAAATCGATTTAAAACACAAGAGAATTCACATGATTAAAAAATGCAATATTATTAATTATTTTCATTAATAAATAAATATTTATACTCACAGGATTGGTCCCTCGTCATTACTACATTAATATTAAATATATTATAACTACTTAACGTGGTACTTGATTTATATTAATATTCTGTGATTTTTTTTTCATATTATATGAACAGAAAAACTTTAATTTATTAGCGATTGATTCAAAATTTTCTTATTAAATTAAAACTATTTCAAGACTTTACGATAAATAATGCCACCGTTAGTTATGTTAGATATGCATACAACTATAATTAGAAAATAAGATACAAAAACTAAATTCGTTCTTTGCACGCATCTGTTTTTCGTATATCTTTCTCAAGTATATTTGTTTGAATTGTATCAATAATTTACATATACTAATTATATAACTTGCGTTGGTGGGTACAATTATCTGGAACAATTTGTATTTGCATGCACTCTGCGTTTTCAGAGTGCGAACAAACACATCATGATTCATTAATGCAATCATAATCACGACCTTCTCAATACAATATCAATAAGTATGATGGTGACCAGGGTCCATTAAATTCATGCAATTTAAACATGATTTTTATTTGTTTTGTCCGATGAATGTAATCTGTCTACATAAATAGCATACACTTTTTCATCTCATGCACAAATATACAATGGTCAAATGTCACATGCAAACATACAATTTGAAACCAACAAATAAGATTTTTATCTGTATTTGTTCAATTTCTGGCAGAATATGACTCACTACTTTTTTATATTTCTCAAACTTTGGGATATTGAAATTTACTATTATTAATTTTAAATGCAATTGCAGCAATTGATAAAACTATATTTGAACAGTATTGTAAAAACTATATATAGTTCGTATTTTGTTTTTTTACTTTATAATATACCATGAATATTAGTTACTTAGTTTTGAGAAAGTAGTAGTCTAGGCAGGTATTATTAAATTATGTATAAATTTTTGTGATATATATTTTTCTCAAATTTGCTGTAGCAGTATTGACTTTATTTCAATTATCGGTAGTGGATTTTGTATGCAGTATTGTAATTTTTTCTGAGAATGCCGCAATACAGTTTGATATTCGCTGTCTCCGCATACGATTTTCAGAAATAGAAAGAGATAAGTATTGAGGGTTAATAATATTTTGTTAGTCATTTATAGGGGCATATAGAATTTTTCTGCGTGTAGTATTTCATATAAAGCCATGAATGGTGTGTATTAATGCTGAACTAATGTGCTTTCTGACTAGTCATCTCATGTTCGATATCTGTGTTATCAAAGTATATTAGCTGGCTTTTATCTCTGTATTTCAGCTGGCGGGATTCGAGTCAGTTTAAACGTATTCGCAGCTCGCTGCAGTAACATAACAGTGATACACAGATTGACACTTTGTTTAATTGTGGTTCCTGACAATAGTCTTGTTATAAAAACTATCAGATTTAAATCAAAATGAATACGATTAAGCCGTTTGTGGTTGTTGTAATATTAGTGCTTAGTTATGAGTGTTCTGCCGCCAAAAGAAGCAAAGACAATGGTGAATTAATTTTTGCACATGTAATTTATCGTCACGGGGACAGAACGCCAATTGATCCATATCCTACAGATCCTTGGAACGACCCTAAATTTTGGTCAACGGGATGGGGACAATTAACGAACATAGGAAAACAACAACATTTCGAACTTGGAAAATATCTTCGAGCGCGCTATGATGGTTTGATATCGGATCATTACAACCGTGAAGAGGTATTCGTGCGTTCCACAGACGTCGATCGCACGCTTATGTCTGCTATGTCAAATTTGGCAGGTTTATATCCACCTGTTGGGGATCAAGTTTGGAAAAAAGATTTGCCATGGCAACCTATACCTGTTCACACCGTGCCTGAAAAGCTCGATAGTGTGTTGGCATCCAAAAAATATTGTGCCGCTTATGATGACGAGTTAGATCGCCTGTTACATAGTCCTGAATACAGAAAAATTGATGCTGAGAATGCTGAATTGTACAAATACTTGACAACTCAAACTGGACGTCTTATCAATAACATCGAAGGTGTCGAACGCATATACAACTGCCTCTTCATTGAAGAATTGTACAATAAAACACTCCCTGACTGGACGCACAATGTATACCCAGACAAAATGATTAACCTTTCTACTTTGAGTTTTATGTCGTACACTCGAACTGATTTACTTAAGAGATTAAAGACTGGTCCACTCCTCAAAGAGATATTCCTTCGTTTTAAAGACAAAATCCACGGAAAGCTGGCGCCAAACCGATCGCTCTGGATCTACAGCGCCCACGACACTACGGTTGCCAACGTGCTGAACACATTGGGTGCCTTTAAGCCACATAATCCGCCGTATACTGCATGTGTAATGTTAGAATTGAGGAAACGAGCCGGCGAGTACTTCGTCGAATTGTATTACCGCGCTGACGGGGTAACAAATCAGTTGAAATTGGAGCTGTGCGGCGATACATGCCCCCTTGATAAAGCTTTGAGATCATATGCGCACCTCTTGCCTTTGGATTGGGACCGCGAATGCAGTACTTCGACGCGCCTGTTAGGCCTCGTCGGTGTAGAAGGAGACAACGCTGATTTATTTGCAGCGATTGGCGTAGTAGCAGGCGCTGTTGTGATTGTCACTATGCTGGCCACAATCCTTTTGTTGGTAAATCGTAGGCGCATTGGCGACCAGCATATTTCCAGGCACCGATATACGAGAATAGATTCTTGATGTGAAGAAGTCTCCACAAGCGGTGTTTTGTAAACCTCTTGCATATGGAGACGTTGTGGAAGGAAAAAAAAATAAAATAAATATTTTCATTCTGGAACAACTTTATATATATAACATTTTTATAATATTATATCAAACATTATATTAATGTTTTACGTATATATTTTTTAAAACTTTTTATTATGTCCTTTGCTGTTTTTACTGTATGTTAATATGCATTTATAATATTAGATTTTGTATAGTATAGGGATTTTGTACATGGTTTTTACGTGTTTTAATATTTTAAAACTAAATTTATAAGATTTTCCCATATTAATATCTATGCATATTAATAATTATGTATGATGCATTGTATGTAATACTGTCAGTGTACAATTGATGTAACATATTGCGATGTAATATATATTTTTGCTTTCATTGAAATATCTGGTTTTAATAGGAATGGATAATTTGAAAATAATTTTTTTTTGCCTAATCGTAATGTTGACATAACTTAGCACCCAATGCATTAAAAATGTAAATCAATTGTCATAGCATATATATGTAGAATGACTGTTACAACAATGTTATATTTAATTTTTCCAATGTATAATTTTTGTGTAAGTTTTAGTAAGTTATTTTATACAATAATTGTTTTTGACGTAATTTAACACAGTATTAAAAAAACTAAAAAAGTAACTCGTTGTTAATTAAAAATGTTCTATCATACTCAAATATCATATTCGCAAACAGTCCCGAAAATATAAATTTACCCGATACATTTTATCTTACTTTTATTAAATTTGAAAGTCGTCGTCTTGATAAACATGCGTGATATTTGTTTAATTTGCAAATTAGCGGTTAATAATAACAAATCTGTAAAACAACTCATTATTTATTTAATAACAAAATTCCTGTAATTCATTATATGAATGCTGTAAATGCTTTTCGCATGGAATTTCACATTTATGTTAAGAAATTTCTTAGATTTAGAAAAATGGGTTTTTATGGCTGCTTTACTTGTCCGAGTAAAACTAATTTTTTAGTTATAAAAGCTCGAAATTCACGTTCATAAGAAGTTTGAAATCAAGTTTATGAATTGATCAAATAACACTTTTCCTTTTTGAAACAAGAGCAATGGTATATTGTCCGAAGGTAATCTAACAAATGTGCATTGCCGTAGTGAATTTTTTTATAACTAACTGTTTTTGCTGAATATGTCACATACAAATTATGCGCGGTATACTTATACAAAATATATTGATACGGTCTGTTTAATTCAATATGTTATAAATTTGTGTGCTAAGATTCTAATTTTACAAGTTTTGCGAATCGTTATTTCTTATGTGCATGTGTCTTATGAGCAGAAATATTTTTTAAGTCGTAGTTTATGAAAATTCATCCGACTCTCCTCATGCATGTATCATTTAATATAAATTGAGATTTGATCTATTCATATTTTTGTACAGTTTATTAACAAATAATGACATGACGTAGTATGCTTACTAAATATGTATATTCAAATTTAATTTACACATTTCATTAAAACTTAATTACCACATATTACTTTTTATTGTTTTGATAATTGTGAGAATTTGAACGACACTGAAGTTAAAATATTTGTGAAATACAATTATTAAGGAAGAGCAATATTAGTTATCGCACTTTTACTATATTTCTTCGACAATCCGAACGCTGTACTCCACGTTACATATTTTATTAATGTTGAAGAAAGTTCTACATAATTACGATCAGTGAACTACCGTAACAGCACGAATTGAAATTTACTTACTAACCTCAATTTTTCAATTAGTTACATTAAATATATTTATAATTGCGCGAAAAATGACGTTTGCAAACTAGGATGCTTCAATTTGAATTTTAAACCAAGTCAGAAATTAGTTCAAAATTTCAACCAATCGTTATATCTTTGATGTGATAAATAGTATTTCTCACTTTTTTGGGTATGCTGCATTTGCATTTTCAGCTCAGAAAAATAATATTAAATATAGTTTCTTGTGAAAAGTTCAAGAGTGGTTCATATCATAATTAGAAGGTAAGTTCTCTATTTAACCGCGAGAGAATACTAGATAATTACTAAATTCGTATCAATTTTTTTTGACATATTTTACTGTTTATTTTGAAAATAGTTTTTGTTTTCATACAATGTCATGTATAATATTTCATTAAATTAATCCGGTTTTATTTTAATTCTTCTGTAATATATTCTTATGTTAAGAAAGAAGTAAAATTTAGTGCGACACAAAAGTGTGCGCACTGTTCGATGGGAGCGCCACAGTTAACTGGTTAAATGGAACTTATCCCTGTTTCTATAGAATAAAGTATTTTGAATTAGGTGTATTTGGCACTTTCATGTATGGTGCAAATTTATGGTAACTTTATAAATAAGCCGCAGTCGTGTATGAAATAGGTTTTCGCAGTTCGGAATGAAGGCATATTATCCACTGAAGCATATGACCCGACTCTTATAAAGTGAAATGTTGCGCAAAAGATGAATTCTCACGATACATCTATCCAGCTGTACCGTATATTCGTTAAGACGAACGCTGGAGAGCTCTCTACACGTTATACTCTGATACTTTAGCATTATTCGACCTCTCGGACTCTCGAGACTTCATAATAAATATTCGATAAATCACAATGATGCTATGGACAAGTATCTTCTCTTGGTAACCAACGAGTTAAACAAGAATGATTATACAATGAATCGATTTTAGTTTAGATTGTACAAACATAAAGTAAATCTTTATAATTTCTAAATACGTATCTAATAAATAATCTCGAAAGTAGTTTGATCTATTTTATTAACAATAAGACAATTTTTCTAGGAATTTATAAAATTTTGAATATTTAAGTGTTAATCAAATTTATTGGTTACGTACTTTGTCAGAAAATCGAAAAAATGTTTTCTTCTTTATTTTTATATGTATGTATATATTTTGTTGAAATCAACCCTAAAGCTGTATTATTACAAATCGCTATTACAAAATGAAAATACGTGTACTTTGACTTCAAAATTCTATTATACAGAAATATTTGAAATATTTTTTGTTGAAATTTTATGAACGTGATTTTTATGTCTAATCAATGTTTTACATACATATTTCCGCAGCAGAGTTCTTTTTGTACTTGAAAACATATCTGATACTGGTATCTGATATCTGCTACTTGACTGTAGATTGGGATTTGAACCTGAAAACCTTGTGGGTACGAGGTTGAGGTTTTTAACCACTTGCGTGATGTATCCCCCGTTTTCTAAAGTATTTAATAGTGTTTTTCGGCATCTAGCAATTGCTATGTTAGATAGTAATCATACACACTTATTATAAATACCTAAAATATTGCTTTTGATGTTAGTGCTGGGCCGTGCATTATCGCGAATGTTAAAAGGTCATTGTATTGCTAACTATGAAATTAATGCAAAATTTATTATCAGCTAATGTGTGTATAGACATTTTATAGGTCTGTAATTTATTGCATTTGATAATTTTATCAATATGCTTTGTCTCCGGTGCGTAATAATACGCGACCGTTTTTATTTACCTGAGTGTGGTCATTGACTTGACACCGAACTATTATCAACGGTAGCGGTTCTCTATGAACTCATTTCAAGGTTCAATTTTAGCGTTGGAAACTATGCTTATTGATTGAACTGACATTGAAATACTATTGGAATATGAAATTTATTAATTATTTAGAAACCATCTTTTAATTTCCAATATTGTTTTTTAGTTGTTTGTGTATGCATGAAAAAGAATGTGTCAACATATGATGCTTTTATAAAAACACATTGTACACACAAAAAACACACACGCACAAAGATATATATATATATATATATATATATATATATATATGTATATGTATTAAATGGTAGAATCTTGGATTTGTGTATATTTTGCAGAGTTTCGAACAAGAATCCAAAAGTAATAAAAAACAAGAAATGTTTTTAATAAACAATTTCTTTATTTATTTATTTATTTACTGTCGACGTTTCGGAACTAGGTACGTTCCATCTTCAGGACATCTGTCAAGAAACATGATCTTGATGAGATTTCAGCAAACAATATGTTTAAGAAAAGAAAATGGATTTTTCTTAAATAATAAATTAATTGAAAAACTAATAATGTACAGAAATGTGATAATATGATCAAAATGAAAATGATAAAAATAAATAAGTGGATTATCTAACAGGATATTAAAAATGATAACATTTTTAAAAGTTATAGAAATTTTTTAGAAAAGGTTAATGACAAAATTGAATTAATTACTTGTATGTATGAATATATCTTAGCACTTTTTTGTTACTTTTGGATTCTTGTTCGAAACTCTGCAATATATATATATATATTAGGGTGGTCCTTAAAAAGGTCATTTTCGAATTTCCTTGCTCCCAGGGGCTCAAATGGTTCCAAATAGATAAAAAACAATTCTCTGAAAGTTTTAGCTCTTAATATTAACGTTTAGATAGAGCGCAATTCAATCAAAGTTTGTATGGAAAGAGCATAGTAAAAAATTTTAAAATTTAAAAAAATGTTTTAGGTATAACCTAGCGACAAATGAATGAGTTTTATTCATTCATTTGTTCGGTAAATTACATCTAAAAATCATTTTTTAAATTTTTGAACATTTTTTCATGCTATTTCCATACAAAACTTTGATTGAATTGCGCTCTATCTAAACGTTAATATTAAGAGCTAAAACTTTCAGAGAATTGTTTTTTATCTATTTGGAACCATTTGAGCCCCTGGGAGCAAGGAAATTCGAAAATGACCATTTTAAGGACCACCCTAATATATATATATATATATATATATATATATATATATATATGATTTAGTAGTTAATTTTGATGTTGAAATATATGAGTGAGTTCTTGAGGGCGATACATCAAACAAAGAAAAGCCAAAGATTTATAAAATAATCTTTATTTCCAAACGTTTCGACATTCAATTTAATGTCATCATCATATATATATATATATATATATATATATATATATATATATAAGTAAAATATAAACTATAAAACATTAACTTCTAGTTATTTGTTGGAAAATGAACAATATATTTTTTTACAATAATTTTTCATCTTATCTTTAGCTTTAATATTGAATTGACGAGAAATGCATTTTTTGAAATCTCATGTATTTACATTGTAGCAATAATTTTTTCAGACAACAAAAATTCTCATATTTTGAATTATAATATTTGTAATTCAAATATATAGACGAATTTATTTTGTTAGCTTATAAAATTATTGGTGCTTGACCATAGTGAGTGGCGCACGTGCGCAATGATCAAAAATTTCGCTAAAAACATTCCACTTTTGGATCAAGGCCCTCTTTTTATGCTAAGTGTGGAGTTTTGTTAATACTAAATTTTTGCAATTGTCTTATTGTTTGCAGATATATCATCACCTGCGCTGGTACACTAACCCAGCCGAACAACGATGGATCGTGCGAATATTGTTCATTGTTCCCATATACGCGACTTATTCGTGGATCAGTTTGCTGTTTTTTAATAGCGAAAGTTATTACGTGTACTTCTTCACAGTCAGGGATTGCTATGAAGGTTTGTATTCGATTTTTTTGCCGCTTTACGCATAAATATAGCATTACAACATCTTTTTGCATTTTAGAAATGTTATTTTTATTACTTGCTGTGGAAATTTCACTTTTGATGAAAAACACATTTTTATTATGGAATTTTGTAGTCGCGTGAAAAAATGCAATTCTTTACTTTTGTTTCGCTAGACCGAAAAATTACTAGCAGTTGTTAATTAGTACATATTTATCGGTAAAGTATCGAAAGCTGCAAACTAGATTTTTAGTTAAAAGCTATTGTTTGAAATTATATGTTGGGAATGGATATATTATGGCTTAGATATGTATAATTTGTAACATTTGTGAATATACTTTACTTTAGATGCAAGTATACACGTATATGTATGTGTTGGAAAATGAGTATTGCAAACAATATTGAGAGAAATAATATTCAATAAGTAATAAGGCACGCTTAAGTATGTAACTCACGGCAGTATTACTTTGAATAACAAGATTTGACTTTACTTTTTAAACATAAAATTGTTAATAATGGGCGCGTTATTATGAACATATATTTTTTATGAACTCTACAATTAAATGAAAATATGTTATATATATTTTATCATATCCTTATATGAATTTTTCATTTCAATAAAAACAACTTATAATTTATACTGTGTTATTGGTCTTCATATAACGCCATAGCACAGTTTCCATACAGCATGATAGCAAGTTTCCATAGAACGCACTACGAATTCGTCTGGATTGTACATTAAATTCGTGTTTTTTTATAGCACGGTCCACATACTACACGGTACACACTTGCTGTGTTAACAGAGGGTTGATTTACTTAAGTAGTAAATTTCATATACAAATAATATGAACCGATAGCAATAACGTGAAATAGAAACAAACAAAATTTCTACTTGATTTCATTTCAATGTCGATACAGCTCTGTACCCATCAGCAAATAACCTCATTGAACCCAAGGTTCAGATTGGTTATAAGAAATAAATTTAAAAAAAGTCGATAATTGTCTAAATAAATTATTATCTTTTATCCAAATGATTTGACATACATATTTATTACAATAAATATTTTTTATATAACTACGATAAATATAATATATTCCACAGCTTTCGTGATATACAATTTCTTGAGCTTGTGCTACGAATATTTGGGAGGCGAAGGAAACATAATGAGCGAAATCCGAGGAAAACCGATCAGGTCGAATTGTCTTTATGGGACATGCTGTCTGGTTGGGAAAAATTACACCATAGGATTTCTGCGATTCTGCAAACAGGCTACTTTACAGTTCTGTTTAGTGAAGCCGGTTATGGCCTTTGTCATTATATTCCTGCAGGCATTTGGACATTATCACGATGGTGATTGGAGGTGAGTTAATTAAATCATTTCATAAATTTATACATTGCACATAAATAAAAAATTAGATACAAGTGTAGATATATCAATCGATTAATTGATATATATATATATATATATATATATATATATATATAATATATATTATATATATATGTATGTATGTATATATATATATATATATATATATATATATATACGTAAAATTTAATATTACATCTATCCCCGCTTTGCACGGAAGATAGATGCCATAAAAAACGTGTAACTCGAAAAATTCGCTCTTATATGGAAAAACTGTGTTAATTAAAAACACTATGAAAAAGCCCTTTTTGTCAGTTTTTAATTTGGTATATAACAAACGAAAAATAAATATTAATATTTTAATATCAAACACATTTAATAAATTATAATAATTTTAATTTACTGCAATAATAAAAAATAATTCTGTTATTTGCTCACCTTGAATAAATTTACGTTATCAATTATGTATAAACACTAATTAAAAACAAAGTTTAAAAATATTGATGATCTTTGCTTTGGTATTTCAAACGAACTAGGTTATACACACATAAAAATTAGTTTTGATCATATAACGGGATGTTCCCATGTTATCTACATATTTTTATCATAGACATAGACTACTAAAAATTTGTAATTGTAACATATAATTCTTAATGTTGTATTTTGACAGTAAAATAATGAAAAAGTTATTGTAGATATAAAGAAATTGTAGTTTAGGATTTTTGAAAAAAATATTTTAAATAACCGGATAAGACCTAAGGATAGGTGTATATTGTATATACATATAAATTTGATTATATTGAAACAGATCTAATGCAATTTTGGAGATGTGATTTGAATCTTTTATGTGCATAATTATAGACTGCTGTTCATGGTTCAGAATGCAGAATATTTTAATAAATATACACTTTGATAGTGCATGCACAAAATATACTCAATACAATATTATTTATTTAATCACTTATATTATGCATAATGTCAATTAATATTTCAGTGCTGACGGTGGTTATATCTACATCACGATCATATACAATATCTCGGTCAGTCTTGCATTGTATGGTCTGTTTTTGTTCTATTTCGCTACAAGGGATCTTCTGACGCCTTTCGAACCAGTTTTGAAATTCTGCACGGTGAAATCTGTGATTTTCTTATCGTTTTGGCAAGGTTTGTCATATCATATGTTTTTTCGCTTTATCTGCAAATATAGCAACAATATGCTGTTCGTGCATATTTATAATTCATTATCTGTTTATATAGTTTTGTTTATAAGTACTTTTTCACTACTTTACGTTTATTTTAATATTAACAATCTTTGTTATTTAGCTTTATTATCGTACTCACGTGATGAGATACACAATAAAACAAAATGATAATATGGTGTTCTTTAACGCATATTATTACCACGTGTGATTGATTATAATTTGGCTTATTTAGTTCATTATGAAGTATTTAAGGTTATAGTATTTTTGATAGAGTATACTTACTAATATAATAATTTTGCTTTAATATATTTTTTGTTTGTTTGATCGAAGCTATCAAAATACATAATAGATAAACTATACCTGAGTGAAATTGATTTTTCTATGTTACTATGTTTTCTGTTCCTGTATTTCATGCGTCATCAGCTGTTTAGAAAATCAATTATTGATATTCATTGATAAGAAGTTACTTCTAACGCCGTTATCACGCTCAATTATCATTCATTCATTTTATTTTTGTTAGCGTATATATAATTTTTGAAAATATATTTCATACAAAATATATAAAATTTGAATTATACTAATTGGTAGATGTAAATTTGAATTAGAATTTGAAATTGACAATGTCACCTCTATGCTAGTAAATATTTTCGATGCTATATGATTTTTTGTAAAAAAGAGTTTATTACAATTATAAGACCGCGACATGATTTGGAATTTCATGTACATATAAGAACTAAAATAAACAGTTTATTTGAATAGAAGTACAGTATATTGAATTAGTTTAGTCTAAATGCCCATAACAGACTGTTTTTCTGATACGGTTTAATATCTTATTCTCTGATTGTAGTAAAAGTTATTATTGCACGTAATTTGCCTTTGGATTTCCATAATATGTTCTCTGTAAGACATACTTTGATCTAAAAGTTATTTCAATTTGTTTATTAAAAAATCAATTGCAAATATTGTATTAAAAAATATATATCTAAATATCAGATATATTAAATATTCAATTCGATAACCAGTTTACAAATTGTGAATCCATTAAAAATATTGTTTTTGAGCTATTAATAATGTGTTAATAAATTTAGGCGTAGCATTGGCCGTATTGGAGAAAGCTGCAATCATCTCACCAATTGTAGATGATTCTGGTTACCCGACATCAGCAGGTACAGTGTCCGCCGGATATCAGAATTTCCTGATCTGTATTGAGATGTTCTTCGCAGCCGTAGCGTTACGTTATGCCTTCCCTTACCAGATTTATGCACAGGGTTGTATTACAGATACGCACGGCAGGTCTGTCACTATGCAGTCAATCAGTAGCAGCCTAAAGGTTAGTAATGGCATTTGTTTTTAATTGAAATAATTATTAAAATTTCTGGATCGAAGTATGTGTGTATGTGCGCGTGTTCGTGTGTATGTGAGCCAAAATTTGACTTCTAGTCGACGTTTTCTCAAAAACGGCTTCTTTAGAAATTTAAAATCTATGTTTTGTAATTCGATAGGAATTCGCGTTTATTAGTTTACCACGAAGATCTGTCGAGAAAAGTGTAAAATTTTTCGTCTACGTTTTAACCAAAAATTCCGAATCAATTTTAAAATATCAAAAAATGTTTGAAAGATATCAATTGCAACTCAAGTGCTGAATATGTTTGGCCGTTTCTTCGTCATTAATTTTTTTTTGACGATTTTGATGAAACTTTATATGATAAGGTTTAGGTCTTAACGAACACCATGTAATACCATATATATACATATATATATATATATATATATATATATATATATATATATATATATATATATTAGTGATGTGCCGACTCGAAAATTTCCTGATTCGAGTGATTCGAATCAGAAAAAAACCTGATTCAATCATTGATTCGAATCAATTCGAATCAAGTTCATATATGAACAATTATAATTTAAGAGAGGAAATATCATTTTAATAATTTTATAAGTGAAATAATTAATTTAGTAAGCAATTAATTCCAAAAAGTGCAGAGATGAATACATTTATATTATATATATAATAATAAACTAGCTACAAATATAACTAATATTTCAAGTGAATTCACAGTAAAATATAACCAAACACTTCTCTATCATTAAAGCATATAAAACAATATTCTTAATCTTATGTTGAACGAATGCATGTGAATATTATTGATTGTTTAGATCTAATCTAAACAGGGAGCTGAATCTAACGTCTTACGAATGACTTAAAATTCAATCCACTACTGTAAAGATTGATATTATTTCATTTGTGTGAATTTGCCATTACTTGCATAATTAAAATATGATAATTTTGTATGTGTATGAAACTCGTTGTGTAGTTTATTTTGATAATAATTAAAATCTAAATCGCGTATTTATTATCTAAATGAGTTTTTGATATTTCATGAACAAATTTGCTCTCAGTGCTTAGTCAAAAATAAAAGAACATTCAAGACCCATACGCACTGCATCTCGATAAGTCGATACGCTAAAACACGGACACATGTTTCGAACTCAAGTCGGAATAAGTCGGTTTGAGTCATAGGAACTCGGATGATTTCATTCCGACTTGAAGTCGGAATGAGTCGGTTTGAATCATAGGAACTCGGATGGTATTGTTAGACAATGAATGCGGTTAAAGTCATATAAATTGGAGTCGGTTGATACATTTAAGCGTATTATTAAAGCCGGGTGACTCGCATGATTTAATTCAAGATTTATTTTTTATATTTATTATTATTATTTTATATATTTATCATTATTATTATTTATATTATTATAATATTGAATTAAATTAAAACATTTTTTTATATTTATGAAAATTTGTGTTCATACATGTTTTATCACAGTAAATATTTCGCGGCTTGATACGAGTTGATTCGAATCATGTAAAATCTGATTCGAATCAAGTCGTTAAAGGCTTAATTCGAATGATTCGAATCACTTGATTCGACTTGGCACATCACTAATATATATATATATATATATATATATATATATATATATATATATATATATTATGGGCCCAGGAAAAGTGATTTTAATTATAAGAATGTATTAAGAATGAGGATAATGGGCCACATCAAAATTTCAAAACTGAATTCTTGTTTATTAAGCCTGGTTATTTATACACATATTGGAAATTTTGTGGAAGTTGTATATTTGTTTTAGAGATTTTATCTTATTTATATAATAATCATAAATATCTATTAAATTTTTAATAATAAAAAATTATATTTATTAAATTGTGAAATACTAGTATTCAAAGCACATCAGTTGTAAAACGTATCATTATTTATATCAATTCATTTTTTTTTTCAATAGAAATAGATAAATAATAGTATTTATTTTAAATACTTTTTTTACATTAGCCTAACAATACTTATGTAAAGGTATCAGATAGTAAACTCATTTACAATATATAATTTTCAAACGTATGTTTTACAAATAATTTATATATAAATGTTTTCTGAATATTATCCTTTTATTCATTTCTACTCTTACTTTACAGGAAACAATGAATCCTAAAGACATAATGACAGATGCCATTCACAATTTCCACCCACAGTACCAGCAGTACACCCAGTACAGTTCTGGTAAGTTTTATTAATTTACTACAATGGCATGTAGCATGGTGCACTTTATTATTGTTGATGTTCTCAATTATTATAGCAGTACCAAAAATCAAGCTTGTATTACTCCATTCTTATTATTTCGTGATTTGTTGTCAATTGATCATAGTTTTGGATGATTGCCATACTTTTTTTTTAAATAATCTTTTTGAAATTATATACGTATTATGAAGTATGTTGTGAAAATTACATGTTTTTGAATTTGGTATAGATTGTCATTTGTGGGCAGTTGAAAGAAAGATTAAGACCAATTTTATATTAATTACACAAATATAAATGTTGCATTTATATTGTTGGTATTTATGCAATGTTTGTTTTCTCCATCTTCTTATATTTTTATGCTATTTCAATTAATTTCATTTGCTATTGATTATTTTGCCCATATTTGATTTGAATAATTATGCATCAGTATTATTAGTTTTTAAATTTTGAATGAATTAATTGACTCCATTCACAAATCATCATTTAGTTCATTAAACAATGCTGCACTATAAATATGTAAAGACACATGTATTCCAATTCCCAACTAAAAACATTGAGGACAATATTTAAAATGAGAACTGCACAAACAAGGACACCATGCGTTTATGCGTAGAGAGTGGAAGTTTTTCCAAAGGGCTCGACTGCATATGTGATATTTGTTCATTACAGAAGTGACTTCTAATCGTCCGTACGAGAAGCTTTGAAAGTCTCAAATGAATTTGTATGGGTGTTACTATTGGACCTGCCACTAAGTGCCTGCTTCACATAACTCTAGCTTCTCAAATAGCTAGCTCACATTATCCAATAATCAACTCTTGTAACAACCTCATTTTAGTTTATCTGATGCATGAG
Organism: Ctenocephalides felis; assembly: GCF_003426905.1. Classification (NCBI taxonomy): domain Eukaryota; kingdom Metazoa; phylum Arthropoda; class Insecta; order Siphonaptera; family Pulicidae; genus Ctenocephalides; species Ctenocephalides felis. The sequence goes on along the minus strand of NW_020538040.1, from coordinate 82,609,304 downwards.
AAAAAGGTTCACAATCAAAATTAATAAGCAATTTAACAAATATGCAGTGATAATTATGAATGACACAATGTAAATGACTTTATTTTGATATAAACTCCATGTAGAATTTCACATGGATTATTATGGGTGCTTATATTTATAGCTTTTTAAAATATTTGTTTTTGGCACAATTAGCCATTAACAGGTAAGTATTTTAAAGTTTAGATTATTTTAAATTAATTTTAAGTTAGTTAATTGACAATTTATCTGTAGATTATAGGTGTATTAAATTTTGTTCAATTTAAATGCAAGAATACATCTTATGACTAGTTTTACTTTTGTATTATAAAATGCTTTGCCTAATTAAGAGAATTTTCAAGCATTTACATAATTTGAAAAAATGTATTATTGTATATTTTATTCTTGGATTGATCTTATAAAAAGCATTACATTTACAATTAGTGCCTTGTGTGGAAAAAATGTGTGAATTATTGAGTACTTAATATTGTGCTTATACTTTTTGTTTGTATGATAAGAATTTCAAGTTTTAACTTAAATACATTAGCTTGATTATTATTGTGAACAATATTCTTATCATTCATTTCAGTGAAATTATTGAAAATTGTTGGATTATAATTCTACAGATCGTATATATTCACGAGGGCCAAAACTTGCCACATGTGAATGATTTGCCGAAGATAAATTTATGACAAATATACGATGCAATGAATAATATAATATTAAAATAAACTTTTATAAGCACTGCATTAAGTATTGAAAATTCATGTAAAAATTTAGTATGATTGAAAATGTATATGGTTTACTAGTTAATTGTATAATTGCCGAACTATATCAATGATATGATCAATTACTTCGAACAAAACCTTCTGTTGGATAGAATATTAATTATAGGTTAGAATTAGAATTTATCGTACTTACAACTATCTCTGATGTGATTATTAGGCTTTGAGAATTTGATTCTTGTTTACAAAATTTGTACCATATTTTTATTGAAATGACTCCATTCGAACAAATCTAATTTATGATTGTTATACTTTCGTTTTTTTAATAATATAACTATTAGTCATATTTTTTAATTTTTATATTCTGTTCTTTACAAACTAATAAATGAACTTTTTTGATAAACTATTTTACTTGAGTTTGTACTATGTATTATACCTTTGATTTTGATATAATATCTAGACTTTTTAGGTAGAGAGCATGTTTTATTATGGAAATGGAAAAACCTGTATTATTTCTGTCTGAGGTAAGCTTTTTGAAACGCTTTAGCCTTTTATTATACTTACTTAAAACATGTTAAAAAGTATATATACATATATATATATATTTATATATATAAATATATATATATATATATATATATATATATATATATGCATGTAGAATCATTTTTACTCATTGTGCATTACAAATTGCATGAATCACTTTAGTTGTAAGAGAATGCAATGCTTCCAGTTATTTTTTCTTGAAATGCTATCATGATGATAATTTCTTTATGGTTCATGCTAGATGTAACTTATACAAAAATTGCAGAATTGTAAATGCTTATTTGGCATCATTTCTTCCTAAATATTTTGTTAAATTTCAGAGTTTTGGAAAGGACATTTTAAACAAGAAACACAACTTGGCATGCATTTTAGTAGTGTAATATATACTTTTTAAATGCCATGTCTGATTTAGTACATAATATTATTAACAATGTAGTAATAATTTTGTATGCAAAAAGTTGTTGAAACAATAATTGCGACATTTTGCTTTTGATTAGAAAGTAAAAACTACTGTATTCTTTACATTGCAGTTTTCCAAATAATTCAAGATTTAAATACAATATTACTATTAATTTTTGTTATTAAATATTTTATTGAAATTGATAATTATTGAATAAAATATATATTATTTTGATGTAATTTATGTGATGCAAATTAATCAGATCGAAAACTTGAGCTATATTAGTTTTGTATAATTCAATCGAAATCAAGTTATCTGTAAAAATAATTTATCATTTAATTGAAAAAGATTGGAACAAACTTTGATATTTTTGATAGTCAAATTAACTTTAATAATGGTGGTTGTGCAGTTTTCTTTGCAGCACTTAATACATTGGCAGAGCGGTAGCACAATTCATTGTAGGTAAAGTTTGATGGAACTTAACAGCATAAAAAGCAAATCTGGTGAAGCATTTAGATTTTCAGTAAACACTAATAGTCAGCACATGCCAGCAAATTTCTGGACAATTTTATATCAAAACTTTAAATATGTTACGGTTTGAATTTTTTGGTAGCATGACTGGAAACAGTATTTAGTTTTTCATTTTGGTTTTCTGAGGATTGTCTTAAAATAACTAAAATCAAAACGCAGAATATTATTTACTATTGTAGAAATTCAACTCCTACCTAACCAGTAGCATGTCACCTGTTTTCAAAAATTATCTAATTAATACTGATTTTTATCCAAACAGGAGGTGGTAAACATTCACGTGGCTCTCGAGTAGCTTCTCATGACCCTGATGAGCCAGTTTCAACAGGATATGGGCCTACACCAGGTGCAGATACAGAACAGCATGTTCAGAAAAAATCACAACCGGCCAATCAACGCGTGGCGACTATCAGCAACAATTATAATGAAAAGACTATGCTCTTAAGCTCAGATGATGAATATCAATAGACTGATTTTATAGTTAATCCAATCACCCACTCCCCATGTGTTTATAAATTATATTTTATTACATGTAGATAGCCGTATATAGAGATTATTTAGTGAGTGGCTATTGCGCGTACCTGTCATTATATCAGGAGAGTTGGTATATATTTTAGATTATTCAGAAATGGAGTAAAGCTTCAAGCTTGATTCGGATTATCAGTGTAGATATCAACAGATGGCATTTTTGTAAAAAGATGGAATTGTTTTTATTGTGGAATTAGGTCTAAATTTTGCACTTTTCATTACATTTTCATTACAACAACTTGCTTATGATTACTCAATTGTTTTATGCTGACTTGCTATTAGATATGTGTTAACTAGATATTGGCTTTTAATACTTTGCAAAAGATTTTGTTTTTTGTAATCTTTAAAGATGTAAGGGATCCTTCTTTAAAATAACTTTGAATGCACATTTTTATGTCATACTAAACGGTGCTAATGTTAATAATATATGAAGATGCTTCCTAAAATGAAATGATCAAATTTTTTTTCTCATGCCAAAAATTAGCTCGATTTAAAATAGTGTATTGTTTTGTTATATAAATTGAAACATTGTGTTTCAAAATGCTTTTATTTTTCTAATTAATTATTATTTCCAATTGTTTATTTATTTATAATAAATACTTATACTAAAATATCTAAATGAAAATATTTAATTCTTGAAAATATGATTTTGAATTGTAATCTTTCATAAATATTATATATTTTTTTATCATTTTAACATTCTCTATGTTTGATAGGATTCTCTATGATATGCACTAACTCTTGGAACCTATTTACCTATAATAGCAACAGTTATCCTAAAACATGTATGTATGATTAAAGACCATTGCGGTTAATTATATAGAAAATATCTAAGCTTGTATAGATTATGGTTTTAAATTCTAATATAAGAAAATTTCAATAATGTTAGTACGTTCAATGATCAACGGCACTATTGTAACCTTTTGATATACATTGCTTTTTACTTGCACATGGTGTAAGTACTTCTGTCTTCCTATTTCAATGTGCTTATTATAATTTACATGTTTTAAATTTTTTTTGTTATGTATTTTATATTTTTTATATTAATTTGATTATTGGTTGTTTAAAACAAGTTTAGTTCGATTCTCAAACAATGTCATGTAAGCTGCATTTTGTTACATGTATTCATAAAAAATATTAATGAGTGAATGTGGGGAACTATTGTGGCTCTATTAGCTAGGTATTCTGAATTATAGCAAACAAATAAGAGGTGATTTAAATATTCTTATTTATAGGAAGTATTCAATTACGTATAAACCTCAAAAATGAAATCATTAAGACAATATTCACTTAGTTATGTGCATTCATAAACGAAGTTACGAATGAGAAAATTACTTTAGCCATAGTTAAACTATATCTACAAGTATGTATTTTGTTATTTTGGTACATTTTATTAGTATCAAAATTCAATTGGTCATTATTAGTATCATTTACAGCATCATTTCATATTATTTATATGAATTAATTTAATTAATATAATTTTGTAACAGTGAAGTAAATTAGAGCATATTTTTGAGCTTGAAAACAGCTTGAAATAATCACTACTATATAAAATTGTCGTGTTGATTTTAATAAAATAAAATTGAAAATTATTGGTCATCCTAGAATGTTATACTCAAAGTGATTGGATTAGGATATTTTGCATAATTTATTAATTATGATTGAAATGAATCAACTAAATCATAAATAAATTGCAATATCTATTGACTATGAGGCTAATTAGTTCAGAACTGTAGTGATTTATTTTAACACAAAAGTATTGTGTTTGGATTGATTCAATTATTACATAAAAGTGAAACTTATATTATGCAGATATAAGCTTGTGTAACCAGTATCCAACGAATCACTTTGATTGTACCATATTGATAAACTATTATGCAATGCATAAAAATTAGAATGTGGCTACAAAAAAATATATTTATTAATTTTATATATTGATAATACTTGTTGCTGAAGTCCATTATCGATAGCTAAGAAATTTCTTTATGAAAAACTTATTGAATTGTTGAAATCATAGAAGTACATATATATATATATATATATATATATATATATATATATATATATATATACATGTTTGTGTGTGTATGTCTATAAAGAATATATTCTTTGTTTAAACCTGCATAATAAGAGAACATATTGTGTCTCACGTTACTCTTACTACCTTTTCTCAAAGGTGTTATTATGTTCTCATTTTTATTCATCTATTTTTAACAGGTGTAAAATATGTGCCTCTAGATTTGCTAGATTTTTCATTATATTGTATTATGCATAAACAATGTTTAAATGTTTGAAGATGTATGGATAATGAAGCACATTTAACAACGAACATGAGCTCATACATAATTAAATCATTTGCTTTCAGTGCACTCTTTCAATAAATCCATGTGAATGTAACACAATAATTCGCTTCTAAAAGTTAAGATTACGTTACGGTTGTGACATAATTTTAATTTCTTATGAGAAGTAAATAAAATAGGGCTCTATCATAAGTTCTATTTATTATTGTCTTAAACTGTTTGATGTTTCTATTAATGCAGTGTAAACAATTGCACACATTCAATATTTAATATAAGTGTTATTACAAACAAATCACTAATTATTAAAATAATTGATATATTGTATAGGTCAATTACCATTTGTAAGGCTCATATGTGATGATTCAGTAATCAATATTTTTTATACATTTTTAGCTGCTGGTAATACTAATGGGTTCAAAAAAATCCCTCCGCAATCAGGCCAATATTATTCATTTTGTTCCTTAATTATTTTCATTATGTACTTAAGTAAAAAACGCATATTATTTATAATTATATTACCTGAAAGTCTGATGTATGACTGAATGTAAAACTTGTTGCTGGGCTGTATGTATGAATAGTAAATTATGGCACTTACCTTAATTCATATATATATATAATAACATAAGATGTTGAATATTAAAATCATTTTCTGTTTTCTATATCAATTGTAAAAATATATATAATATATAATATTTTATTATAATAATGTGAAATATAAATATATTGTTTTATTTGATTATTTTATTTTCAATTACTTGGTTGTACTATAGTTAAGATATATAGTATTAGCATGTTTTAAGAAATTTTTTCGATATGATTTTTGTACATTTTGATAATAATGTTGAATTGAATTAAAATGATGCTCATTAATTTTTCTATAAAAAGTGTTAATTAGAGACTAATCGATTTTATAATTATTGTTTGTGTCATTGGATACTTAAGTATCCAATAAATATTACAATTAGAAGTATCAGTTAAGTTGCTAATAACTATCTAAAATTTCTCATAAAAAGTATGTTATGTTTTTTTTAGTAATATTATTCAAGGTAAATGTACAATATTACGGAATGTTGAGGAACGTTTGACTTTAAAGATGATTTGCAAAAAAAGTAGGAAAGTTCTATTCTATAAATTAAACTTATTAGATCATTATAAACCAAAATTTTTGGCGTAAAATTTCATTTATAGAAATATTAGGCATTTTGCTGAACCAAGAGTTTGTCCCTAATTCGGGGATAAAATTCGGCTCATGACACAATGCCGGGAGTTTTGTTGTACACTATTCCGTGATAGCGCTCGGAGCATACATTTTTGATCGTCTTGCCTTGATAAATATACTTGAATTCGTTATATACTAGTGGGGCGCACGGCATCGTGCCTTAAGGCAAATTGCTGGAACTTCCCGTACCAAAAATTCTTTTTTTTAAAAAAAGATTAACATTTTTGAAAAAAAATTACTCTGTAACTAGTGGGGCGCATGGCATCGTGCCTTAAGGCAAATTGCTGGAACTTTCCGTACCTAAAATTATTTTTTTTTAAAAAAAGATTAACATTTTTGAAAAAAAAAAATACTCTGAAACTAGTGGGGCGCAAAAATTATTATTTTTTTTAAAAGATTAACACTGTTGAAAAAAAATTACTTTTTTTTGGAAAAAAATTTATTTTTTTGAAAAAAAAAATGTTTTCTTCATTTTGACATATTTTGGAAATTCTGAAATTTTTTTCAAAGCAATCGTACTGCTTTAACTGCATAGAGACGAAATGTCAAAGCGCACGAGCGCCGCGTCGCCGTCTAACGGATGAACATTGGTACGGAACCCATAGGAATGTAAACAAAATTTCCACTTATTGTTAAAATCTCTATAAAATATCTGATAAATTGTTGTGCATATGTCTAATGATCATTTTTGACCGCCGAATGGCATTTTTTTTTACTTTTTTTACTATATCTCCGAAATCGCTAGACCTGCCTTCATGAAAATTGGTCATCTTCATCTTGTTAATACAAGTACCATTTTTGGCACTTTAAAAAAAACTTCAAAAGGCTAGACCTGCCTTTGCCAAAAACTAATCAGCTTATTATCATGAATCGAATTATTTTTGAATTATTCAAATCGGTTGATCGGTGTTCACAAAATTGTCGACGAAAATTTGTATCCGCACACACACACACACATACATCCATTTGTTCTAAGGTATGCCAAAATATTCAGAAACCTTCAAAACGTCGGGAAATGCAAAACTTTTTATTTTCGATTTGCGATTACTATAGCTTGCCCTACAGGAAGTTAAAAATGTGGTTAATTAAAAAATCATTATCAAGTTCAAAGTCATTATCAATACTGAAAGTTTCGGTAAATAAATAAATCAAATAAAAAATATGAAACAATGAAGTTATAATTTTTAACGGCAATTAAACAAAATTATAAACTTCGAATAAATATAAATTTAAAACTCAAAATAAAAAAATGAAACAATAAAAGTTACAATTCTACCAACAAACGTAATTAATCTTTAAAATCTTTCAAATTTAACAATGCCAACTAGTTTAAATCAGGTTTGATTCGGAATTTTGTATGCTTTAGAAGCTTTAAAAAACAGTTAGTTTAATGCTTACTTTTCTATTAGTTGGTTTTGAGTTGTTCTTCAGTTATTTGAAGGACTTACATTGAATTCTTCAGTTTTTGCTCATCAGAAGATCGGAGCAAACATGACCTTTATCGATTATCATTTTTAATTGAAATGCCCGACGAGTAAACCTGATTATCTCATAAAGCAAAGATTTTTGAAATGACCGATATAAACACGAAGTAATTTTTTTGGCTCTATGTATGAATGCATATAATACAATGTATAAATATGCATATATGCATTGCCGGTCCTGCTCTGCATGCAATGCAAGTCAAATTATTTATATATTTTTTTAAATATAAAATCAAGAATACTAAATAAATTATAAAATATAAAACCATCTAAGTTAACTATGGATACGGAGACACAAAAAGCATATTTAGTTTGAAATGAGATTTCTGTAGAAACAATTAACCGATTAATAACTCTGGAAATTAGTAAATTATTGTTCTGCTTATTGCCTAATCTACTTACTCAGTTTTCTTCTTTGTTTGAAGTTTACATGGAATCGAAAAAAATTCAAAAATTTTAAAAATGTCTTTTAGATATAACGATAAGTGAATCAAAAGTGGCAATTCATGTCACGCTAAGTTAGATCCAAAAAACATTTTTAAAATTTTTGAAATTTTTTCGATACTAATTCCACACAAAACTTTGATTGAATTGCGCTCTATCTTAAAGTTAATATTAAGAGCTAAATCTTTAAGAGAATTTTTTTATCAATTTGGAGCAAGGAAATTCGAAAACCACCCATATATACATCATAAAATCAAATCATACAAAAAAGGCGGGTTACAACCATCCACACCCCAAGAACGGTTGTTACAGGCATAAAATAGAATAAAAAATAATAGGTGTAAATATGAACTTCTATTGTCAGAAATATGTAACACAACACAACATAATCAATTAAACAAAGCTTATGAATATAATATGACAATAAATAACAAAACATTATTTTGACTCGAAAATTACAAGACCCACAACCACATGTCACCGCCGTACCCAAAACACACCTTTGAAAATAAATCATCGTTATGACTGAGCTAAATTATCTACGGAAAAACTAATTGCTGGCCAATAACTACTAATATTCAACTTACAGAAATATAACAAATAAACTGATCTATCAGTATACAAGAAACAGTTATTATTAAAATAAATCTAACAAAGAAACTTTTTTTTTACTTTTTTAAATTAATACGGTCTACATATCGTGTTAATGTTAGACGCAGACAAAATGCAATAATGGAAACTTGTTCGAACAAATATACTTCATCTTTCGCCCTTTGGACCATATAACAAGATCAGTATAGTTTTTAGATAGAACCCTAGCACAACCGTACCCACTTTCCGTTTCCACACTAGCACCTAAATGACAATGATTATGTATTAAAGAATAACTACAGTTGTAATAACTCAAGTTTTAGACCATTCGAGTTCGAGGCAGAGCCTGAATTAACTAGTTGAAAGTGGCATTTAGCCTTAAGACAAGTTGCATGAACTTCCCGAAATGTGTAAGAATTGACTTAATCAATCGACATTGAAATTTAGATATTTAAATGAAATTTTCAACTGTTTATTTCAAAAATAAAGTTATCGCTTTCAAATAAATCAAAACATTGCGATTTCGAATAGAATTTTTTCAAACACATTTAAATTAACCGTAATTATATTATTTATATTGCACAGACAGATAGTGCTTGTATTCTCTAAAATTGTAGCTTATTATTTTAAATTATAATGAATTGATAATGTTTGACACATCACATCACGGAAGCAAGTTTTGACACAAATGACTATAATATTTCTTCAAACTTTGATGAATTTTTAACATTAAACTATTTGTCGTAGGGCCGTAACATTTTAGTATGTTTTATAAAACCATGATATTTATTTCCAAAAAAGGTTCATAAAAATCGACATTTTTTTCAACAGTTAATTTCAAGAAAACGGCTCGGTAGATTTTTACTTAAAACTAATCAGTATCATTTCCAACTAATATCTTTCGCGCAGTTTTTGATTTTTAAAAATCGATTCAAAATTGATAGCTAAAACGTGGACGAAAATTTTTTCACTTTTCTGCTATTTACGAAGAAATGGCTCAGCTCATCGAAATACATCGATTGGCTTTTAAATTTTTGAAATCTGTTCAGGCGTTTTAAGACAAATGACGATGAAAGTTCTAATTCTGCAAATGCCAAAAAAAACTAAACTAATTTTTGCAAACTTTGATAAATTTTTAAAATTAAACAACTTGTTGTAAGGCCGTAATATTTTAGTATGATCTATAAGACTATGGTATCTACCGTCAAAAGAAATCATAAAAATCGTCGAATTTTTTTAAACAATTTATTACTAGGAAACGGCCCGTCTAATCTTTACCAAAAACTAATCAGCACGATTCCCAACCAATATCTTTCGAACGGTTATTGAATTTTCAAAATCGATTCGGAATTGCGGGCTAAAAGGTGGACGAAAATTTTTTCACTTTTCTGCGATTTACAAGAAAACGACTTGGCCGATCGTCGCACTAAAACTAATCAGTACCATTCCCAACTAATATCTTTCGAACAGTTTTTGATTTTTTAAAATCGGTTCGGTAGTATGAGCTTAAATGTGGACGAAAGGTTTAACACTTTTTTCCAAATTACAAAGAAACGTCTTGGCTGATCGTCGCGCAAAATTGATAAACGCTAGTTATCATCGAGATACATCGAATGGTTTTTAAATTTTTGAGAAAACGTCGATTTACGGCAAAAAAATCTGTTTACACACACACACATACTTTTTCCAAATTTGGTCTTATTCGATTCAGACTGGCTTGAAACGTCGAGAAAACATAAAATTAACGAATCGGATTTTTTGATGAAAACATAAACTTCTCTTTCGGGGAGTTAAAAAAACACCAAACACTTTAGTAGTCATTATCAAAATTAATTATTCTTAACATATATAAATACATGGCTGATTAATCAAATTTGTGAAAAAATAAAATGGACTTAGATTCAAAGCTTATATCCCACCAGAAGTTATTCACCTCAGAACTTTGACTAATAGATTGTTCTGTATTGAATGTTATTAAGTTTATTTATAACTGTTACTTGCAAACAAATTTTCAAAGATATTTATTTTATTAGATAGTTAGTTATTAAGCAGACAATCATTTATTGTGTTTACATCTATCGATATAATTCGCTTCATCTTGTTTATTACCCTTAGCAACGTCGTGGCGGTCGCAAGAAACTCTATATAGGGCGAAGTCGTTACGATGCGTTCGACCAGCAAGTTTGAAAGTTTCATTTATTTCCATCCCAATGCTGTCTCATACATATGTTAACATATGTTTGTATTCAAGTACACGAGTGTGCACACACGTATCGATTTTCCGTTGTGTGTCTTCGCAAAACCAGGGGTGGATGAGTAGATTTATTAATTACCTATTTATGCTCAACGAATCAACTTAATAATAGATTACGACAAGCGCATTGCCTAAGATTCTATTAATAAATTTCAATCAATTGTGTTTGATCAATGAGAGAACATTTTCATAAACAGCAGTCTGAAAAGCGTTCGACTAAGTTAATTTGCCTAATTTGATAATTAATTATTTTTAATAGTTTTTTAATTAAGTTGTCATCATTGAGAATATGAGATGGATGTCCGTAAGACGAGTAAGTTTAGTAGAAGATTTTGTTAATTAAAACGCTTTTAATGAATTTTATGCAACTTTACGCTCAATTGCCTTCGGCATTTCTGCAGTTATTAAATGCTGTATTACTTACGGCTATTTAATTAAGTATTTTTTGTAATTTTGGTATTAGTTACACTTATAACGTAACGGACGGAAATGCAGTTAAAAAATTAAGAAAATAGTTTTTGTAATAATATTTCATTACCATTTAGCAAATTTGTTTAATAATAAAATAATTATATAATTTAACATAATTATTCATATTTATACATTTTATTATAATGATATTACAAGTAAAATTAGAGTAAAGGAAACTGGGTACGGTTATGCCAGTAATGACAGTCGTCATAACAGCTAAACTATACAGATTTTGAAATAGGGTCCGAAGGGAGAAGGATAAAGCATGATTGTTCGAACAAGTTTCCATTATTGCTTTTAGTCAGTGCCTCACATTTACTTGATCTGTAGACCGCATTGCTTTTAAAGAACAATAGTAGTTATTATTTACCAACAATTAGTTTTTGCTTATATAATTTAGCTCAGTCATAATGATGATTTGTTTTCAAAGGTATTCTGTGACATGTTTTTCTTGTCATTTTCGGGTGAAGATTAAACAGATAAAGAATTATAACTTAACTATGACAAAATACGAAAGAGAAAGGAAAAAGAAAATAAATATTTCACAAAGAATACTTGTTAACCTTGTTAAAAAAATTATATTTATATGTATATGAATATATTGTTTAAGCTATTGATTTTTTTCTCTTGATGTTTATTTTTTTTATTTAGCAATATATACATTTCATATATATCCATATCTTAGACAGGCAGGGGTGCCTGGTATAAGAGATTATGGATTGCTTTATACATTTATGCCTATACATATATATATATATATATATATATATATATATATATATATATATATATATATGTATTTATATATATATATATATATATATATATATTTATCTATTTCATATTATTTCCTTTTAACATATTACATCTATATAAGAAATCAAGTATAAAAGTCGTATTTAACTATTAAGGTCAATTTTCTTTATATCTGGTATAGTTTTTTAATTCAGTTTTAAATTTATTCAATAGTCAATATTTTTATTTCGGTAGGTAATTTGATGAAAAGGCTGCTTGCACTACTAAGGGGGCTAGTACGTCCTTTATTTGTTTTAGAGTGTTTAATATGATAGTTTTTAATCTTAGTTTAATATGAAAGTTTTTAATGCCTTATTATTTAATAATTTTTATGCCTTATTATTTAATCACTCGCATTTTTGTATGATTAGATTTTATGACTAATACTTCGAATTTAACTATTGTATTTCAGTATTTTTACGTAGACAAATGTGCGAAATAGCGATTAATTTACTCTTACCCCAGTTAGCTGTTAAATTAACAAAATTATGGCTGATAAAAAAAAAGTGGCCCGACCGTACCCAGTGTCACTTACCTTGAATCTGTACTCCGGGTTTAAATAAAAAAGTATGCAAATAAAATTGATAAATTAAATTCAAGTAATACCTTGAATCAGTCACTCCGGGTTTAAATAATAAAAGATGCAAATAAAATTAATAAACTAAATTCAAGTAATAAAATAAGGATAGGAATCAATGCAGTAAATGTCTATTAGTATAAAAGTTTTGTATTATACGTAGATCAGTGGAACAAATATTAATTAAGTAAATAAGAAGCAATAAAAAAAACTGGTTGAAACTAACATTTTCCTTTAGGGCAAGTTGCAAAAACTTTCCGATAGATGTAATAATTAATTGATCTACCGAAACTGAGATTTAGATATTTAGATAAAATTTTCAACTGATTAGTTTGAAAGTAAAGCTTTCACTTAAATCTAAAAATTGCGATTTCCAACTGATATCTCTCAAACACATTTAAATTATCTGTAATTAATTATAGTGCGCTGACACGTATTTGTACGTCTTAAAATTGTAGTTTATTATTCAAAATTTTAATTAAATATTGAACCAATTTTTGTAGGACTGTTTAGTGCATGAACTTTATCTCCATATTAAATTTCATGAAAAGCGTCGAAACAATTTTTTTGAAGAAATTTAATAAATTATTTTGTAAAATATTAAATATATGCTTTAAGAAAATACTGGCACTATTAGTATATATTAGTCTTATTAATCTTATTAGGAACGAATAATAATTAAGTAGATAAAAACACATTACATTCTATATTTTTGCACTAACTTTATTACATAAAGTTACAAACGTTTTGAATCCGTGATTTGTCTCATCATCAGTGTGACAAAAAATAATAACAAATGTTATAAATGAGTTATTGGAAAATAGTAAAGGTTAAAATAAATCTATTACTATTATTTTTATTATATATATATATATATATATATATATATATATATATGCATTTTTTTTTCATTTACCCTTACTTAATTTTATTGAAACGTAGAAATAAGAATTGAGAAACTAATACGGTTATGGATTATAATTATTTTTGATTAATTATATTCTATACTTTTTGATTAAATATATTCTATAATTATATACTTTGATAAATTATATTCATAGTTCGATTATAAATGAAATTGTTCTTAAGCAAAAAATCTCGCATGTTGCTATAGTACATATTTCCGAATGTGACCTACATAAACTTATAAGCTTAATTTAAATGATAAACTTTTGCATGTCACGCAAGATTGACTAAGAAAAGTTTTACAATTTCCAATAAAAAATTACACATGTCATGTAGTATGTTTTACATATGCGCAAGAGTAATTGATTCTTACGTAGATTCCACTATGGATGGACAATTATATAAAAAAAATTAAATCAAAATAACCATAGTGTTGGATATTCGTAGTTGTTTTTGTACAAATTCTATAATTGCGTGCTCCGATGACAGAGAGTGTAAGTTGCTTTTATTATCATGTTTCAGCTTTAAAACAAAGTGATCTAAAAGTTCAAAGAAAAACAAAGTTTTCTAAATATTATTGTGTAGAACATAAAATAAAACTTTTCCACATTTAATTCAAGCGATTCAAAATGACTTGGAACACCCAAAAACTTTTTTTTAATTTTCATATGTATTTGCACCTATTACATAAATAAAATATCAGCAAATTTTTTGATAGTCTTTTGTAGAATGTCTAAATCGGATGCCAATCCATTAATTGGGCGTCCGGGTATGATGGTATCCTATTTTGCTGTTATATGTCCGAGAGGGGTCTCTTTTCTTTAATCTTTTATTCCTGTGAACCCTTAAGAGGTGTTTTATGCAAGAATTAAGGTGGTTTACGAGTCTCTTTTTATAATTGTTACTATGGATCTGGAATTCCTCATGTACTGTATTAATGTTGAGGTCTTTATGTATGAGCCAATTTGGTACAAGATTTAGGGGCATTTACTATTTCTTTCAGGAGTTTATTTTGAAATCTTTGTATGATTGTGATGTTTGATTTCTTTGATGTTGCCCACAGTTGAATTCCGTACGACCACATTGGCTTTAATATTACTCTATACAGTAACAACTTATTCCATGATGTTAATTTGGATTTTCTGTTCAATAGCCAGTAAAGTTTTCTACGAGACTCTTCGACTGGTCTTACCCAAAAAACATAAAACTACGAAATCGAATTTTCTGTAGGAAAAATAGTTTTTTCTTTCGGGAAGCTAAAGAATATGCTGGCTAAAAGATGTTATTTTTGAATAATATATATAGGTGTATTTTCAATTGAGACAGAGAGTAAATCGCTTTTATTATTAATGCTGTAAATTTGTTTGTGATATATCGGCGGTGAACCTCTTTATCTGTGAACGTTTATAGATGTTATAGATAGTTATAGATAGGTCACTAAAGTTTTTGAGTTATCGGTTAGTTTGTATAAAATATTTTTCAAACTTACAGCGTAGTCAAATTTTAACATTCTGAAATAAATAAGTTAATTTCAATAGATAAAGTCATTAAAGTTTTTGAATTACCGGCTAAATTTAAAAAAAGTTTGCAAACTTTCACTCGAGTCTAATATTTGCATCCTAAAATAAATATTTACGTATATCAAGTTGTATACATAAAGTCAATACAAGAGCTTTTGGATTTCGACTATAAAATTTTGCGAACATTGCACTTTAGTCAAATTTTAATATTCTAACATATATAACAAGTTTTATCGATCAAGTAATTAGAGTAATTATTGTAGCGTAGAATTATCAAAACTTTTGCGTTCAATATTCGATATAACACTCATGTTTTTTTTCGAAATCATCATTTGTCTTTCGATGACAAATGTCGCCCATCCCTAGTTCTTAGACTTTTTTGATAATTCTACGCGCTGAAAGTATATAGGTAAACGTTTTCCGCGCTTCAATAAGTTGTGGTCATTTCTCTTTAGCAATTAGCAAAGTTCATGCCCACGTATCGCCTGGATTCTCAAAAACCATTTAACGTGGAGCAAGTGCAGAAACTGCTGCAGGAATATGTACCAGGCGAATTAGAAAACCATGTTTACAGTGCCGTTGAATCAGTGGCACTGGCTAAAAGAATGAGTTCCGAATTGAGGGAAAAAATTAAGGAAGAACTTTATGAAAGGTAATAATATATATATATATATATATATATATATATATATATATATAAATTCTGTAGTCACTGCAAATAAAGAATTGTTAAGAGATGTTTGACAAAAGCTTTAAAAACTGGAGTGTGAAATTAATAAGAAATTAATAACAAATTTATTATTTTTGATAAACACTAAAAAATATATAGTTCTTATGAGTGTCAAACATATAAATTTAGTTTACTAATCGCAGATATACCAGCATCGATCATCAGAATGATTTTACAAAAAATGTAATTCCAGATTATTATGATTTTTTTTAACTTCCCGAAGGGGATATATCATAGTCTTATAGAACTTACTGAAATATTACGGCCTTACGACAAGTAGTTTAATTTTAAAAATTCATCAAAGTTTTAAAAATTAGACGATTTACTTGGTATAACGATAGAGTACTAGGTCTTAATGGACATACTAAACCATTAAAGTCTTACGGAAACTGGTTCAATTATAAAAATTATTGATTTGTGAAAATTTGCTTTTAGAAAGTACTCCTAGTTAACGTGTTCGTTCGTTATCAATGATGTGTAATAAATCCACTCGGAATACTTTTAATCACTTATAAATAAATTCATTCTTTATTGATTAAGTCGATTATTTACACATATCGGATAGTTCATATAACTTGCCTCAAGGCAAAATACCAATACCAACTAGTTTAATTACATATTGAATAATTTTCAACTTATTCAAAGTTATGCAATTTTTTAAAGTACATGTTAACAGTACAGTGCTGTACAGGTTAAATGAAACAAGTCTATTTTTATATATTTTATACAATTTTTTATCAATTTTAACGGACTCAGGAAACAGGACTAATTTGAGACAAAAACACCTAGATTATCATACGTTTTATAAATTTCATAGAAACTTTCATTCATTATATTTTAGTATAATTTGATTACGAGTGAATTATTATATAAATTTTTTAGACCCTTAAAGGTGAAAAGTAGTTTATTCCAATTTATAAATGATTAAAAAGTCTATTTATAAAAATATTTTTTGTTTGTTTTTAAGAGTTTCTGATGGGGGCATCTTTTAACGCCCATAACGTAGTAATAATAATAAATAAAAATTTATAAAAAAATCAGGCTTTGATTTACAAAAATAAAATCATAAATTAAATGAGTGAAATCATAAATTATTATTATATATAGGTTATAGCGGGGGTTAATGGTCCGCAAGTAAGAAGATCTACCACCAAAATTTCAAAAACAAGTAAAGTTATATTTTTAACAATATTGGAAAGTACAGGAAAAAAATATGCATAACCAGCACCCTTGGTACTTAGGGAGCGTCCATTAATCACGTGAGCGGGTTTTTAAAGATTTTTGGACCCCCCCCTCCCCCTTGGTGATATTTGGTAATATTCAAAATTAACCCCCCACCCCTCCCCCACCGAACATCACGTGTATTTTTAGTTACGTGATAAAACTGTATTTTTTTTAATTTTTTTTGAAAATGTTAGATTTTTTAAAAAAAAATCAGTTAAACAATAAATACACCTGATATCTTACTATACCCCTACCTCCCCCACGTGATATTTCGTGATTTTTTATTAAACCCCCCTCCCCCTTCCCTAAAAACCTCACGTGATTAATGGATGCCCCCTATACGACGTTGCTATCGGCAGATAATGTATGAATATTCATAACAAAAGTATTTTATTTCATTAATTTTTTATTTGTGAGCACTGTTGTTTAGTTTACGAGACCTTAATATAATTTTTAAGTATACGTTATTTAATTGTTTTATTTGCATGTACTGTTACTTTCAAGTTAGATTAAACAGTTTTTTATATAAAAGGTTACACTTGGGTTGAGTAAAAAGGACCAACTGTACACTTAGCCTGGCTCTATAAAAGGTTACACTTGGGTTGAGTAAAAAGGACCAACTGTACACTTAGCCTGGCGAAGGTGTAAACAATAAAGAATAATAATTAAAGAAGTAAATTAAGTTACAAAAGCAATTTTACAAGAGATACATTAAATTAATAGCTTTTCCAACTCTGCTGGTAAATATTTATTTCTGACAAAATATCAGATCAAGGACGATATACCAGATCATTTAATAAAAAGTGATATTTAATTTACTCCCTAGTTTTATATTCTATAAACTAAAGTAAAATTTTCATCTCGTTCGTGAGCTGAAAGCTCGTCTAGATTTCATTGAAAGTTTTAGAAATAGATTCATTCTGTCCCGTTATATAAAGTGTTTGTGTTTCAGTTTATTCTAAATAGTCAAATGAATCGATTCAATTAATTCTAGGTATCGCATTATCGTTTTGGTGACGATAGGTGAGCACAAGCTGCAATCTTATGAGAACGTGATGCAGTTCTTATGGGATTCGCAGAGAGACAACTACTGCACAATGTCCTGGGACAATATGAAAACGTTTGCGACAGTCACTGTACTTGGAATCTATCAGGATTAAATTAATCGATATCTATTCTGTTATATGAATTTTAATTGAATTAAAGTATTATACGCGTTTTCTCTATGCATTTCATATCCTTGTATCACTTTGTTGTGTTTCAGAACGCAGATGCTTTTCATTCGCTTCCAATATGAGGAAAAAAACATATATTAGGCAATAGAAAATTTGAAAGAAAACTTTTGTTAAAATGTTTAATTTGTGAAATATTCAACATGCGTTTATTGTAAATATTAATAAATACGTTTATGAAATATTTATAAAACCTTTGGGTGTGTTTAAAAATTCTCCAATATAGAAATAAGCCGAAAATCAAAAATGAAAATTTATGTATATCTTGACGCTTTGAAGGTTTCCGAAATTTAGCACACCTCAGAAAAAAATAGATGTGTGTTTTGAGTGTCCGCAATTTTTCGTCCACGTTTTCGGACGTACGGATCAACCGATTTGAATGGTTCAAAAAAACAGTTGATTCCTATTGATAGGAAGATGTGCTGATTAGCTTTTGGCAAAGGCAGGTCCAGCAATTTTAAAAATACAGAGCTAAATGTACAAAAAATGCCAGTTTTTGAGAGATCTAAGCATCCGATTTGAATGATTCAAAAAAACACTGCTTGTGTTGACAAAACAATTGCTGTTGGATTTTTATTCTTTTTTATTTGAAATTTGTTTCTTTTTTCCAAAAAAGAACTTTTTTTTGCATATCGAAAATAATTCAGATTTTAGTTATAATTCTGGCTAAAGTTCTAAAGCTATATACTTTAAATAAATAATTTTAACTTTGTAATTTAGTTACAGTATTTAACATTCCGTAGGGTAAATTTTAGTAATCGCAAAAAATCGAAATTGAAATTTTTTATTTTTTTATTCCGTAGGGTAAATTTTAGGTTGTCAAATATCTCCCTTCCGCTTTTTTGCTCTTGGTTTATAATACAAAAAGGCGGAAGGGAGATATTTGACAACCTATTATCTTTACGTTTCAGAGCATTTTGATGTATGTGTGTGTGTGTGTGTGTGGATACAAATTTTCGTCGACGATTTCGGGAACACGAATCAACCAATTTGAATAATTTAAAAAACATTCCATTCGTATTGATAAGGAGACGTGCTGATTAGTTTTTAGCAAAGGCAGGTCTAGCCGTTTCGAAGATACGGGGCAAAAATAACTAAAAGCCGTAATTCAGTTTTTGAGAGAACGGAGGTCCAGCGCTTATAAACTCTCAATAAAAAAAAGTTAAAAAAAACATTTGACGGTCAAAAATGTTCATTAGACATATGCACATCGAATTATCACATATTTCATAGATATTTTAATAATGTGTAATGTGTATGTTACGGTAAATGTGAATATTTCGTTGAATGTGCACATTTGAAATTATTCAAAACAATTATTAATTATTTTCATTCTTCGAATTTTGAATTACGGTACGGCAAGTTTCAGCAATTTGCCTTAAGGCACGATGCCATGCGCCCCACTAGTTTTCATTTATATTTTCAGGTGAGAATTGATACCACTACAATTTGATATCAGGTTGTTCGCAACACTGGTTTGAACGTGAGACTTTGTGATTACGATTGACTAATGCGATTTCTAATGTTGTATTATATAAGGAATAAAATATAGAACATAGACAAAAATATCAAGGAAATTCAAACAAGTTGCGATAATTTATAGAAAATAAGAATATAAACTAAATAGTTATCCTTCTTGTTCTTTTCATCAAATGTTCTTCAATTCTTGCATCTGGTAATTTGGATGAGTTTTAATTACTTCATGATTTTTTTGGCTGCTTTGTATACTGAGGTCTTATAACAACTTGTGTCAAAAATTTTGTATCCACATACATTACAATAACTTGTAATATATTTGATTTTATTCATATTTAAATTCAAAATATTTGTCTTCCCGTCGGTTTTTGCACTTATGTTATCATAAGGAAGAAGTTCATGCAACAGTTTCAGTGTGAAAATAGAAATAAATCAGTATTGGTTATACCGGCGTGTTGTTTGTTTGTAAACGCATGCAGTCAAGACTATTCACCGCCTTTGCAATATTATATACGAGTACGTAACAAGTTTAGAGCAATTTTGCTAAGAAGTGATGTTTAAATGTTGTTATGTTTACATAATTTTAAATTATTTTGTAATAAATCATGCAGTTTTAGTTAAAGGTAAGTCGGAAAAAGTTGCATAAGTTAATTCAACTATCTTATGTTCAACAAAAAATATGACGTAATTTTTTTACTCACTGTCAGTAACAATAGCTAGATATGGAATTAATTTAAAACAAACTGATTTTTATTGTATCCTTAAATAGTACAAGGTTGGCAATTAAGTGCGGTTTTTATTCTTAGATTGTTTCAAATAAATTCTTAGGGTTGCTGAGGTCGTCTACATGTAAAACACATTTTTTTATGCAAACAGTTAATAATTCAGCTGTCAGTTAATAGAAAATACTTTTTTGATCAGTTTCGTAGTTTTCGTTTAGCGTTCGTTGCAAGATGAAAATCAAAACAAACATTTTTGTCATATTTTGCATTTTTGTATCTGCAAAGACGATGATCCCGAAGGCTGTTTATGGTGTCAAAGGCTCAAAAAATGTCAAAATTAGTTTGGAAAATGTCATTCTGGTGATTTTTCACAAAATTAATTGAAGCAATAATCTATTCGGCTAATAGAAACAATTTAAAAATTATTGGAGCTTTGTTGAAATATTTCTCCACATCTACCAAACAGTCCTGATTATAAACTATTTGAATAGAACCCTTGAATTAAAAAGAAATATATGATGATGTCAAATTGTGCCTAATTCAGTTCTTGCTCATAAAAACTAGAAGTTTTATAAACGTGGGAGACTAAAACTTTTATAGTTATACAAATTAGTGGAACAGTGATCTGTAATAATACTGAAAATGAAATCTGCCATAAAAGTAAGTATAAATAAAACAAATATTTAATGATGCAATGATGGAATAACAATATATTTATTGTGTCAAAAATGTGGTAGCTTCATAATTTTTTTTACACTATTTATTTTATTGTTACATCTTTAGCTTTCGGTTTATCAAAGACAAATAATGATTTGGTATGCCAAATATTTTTTTTTTTTTTTTTTTTTTTTTTTTTTTTTTTTAATAGCAATCAGAAAAAACAATTTCTATAAGCTATTGTGTTGGTTATTAGAAGTCCAGTAACAATACTGAAATTCTATATACATAAAATGACGGAGATCACCCCAGTGGGTTACTCCATTTTAATGCCTTAGATCGAAGGGATGCTTCTTCTTCAATCTTCTAATATGTGATGTTTGTAGTACGGGAAGTAATGTGGGGTTCTTGTGGTTGAAGATCTTGTCGTGATGGATTCCACTTCTGTTTTTTACTACCTCTTGGACAGTATCGATTCTTAGATCGTTATGTAGTATTCGGTTGCTGACATACCAAGGTGCATTTGCAATACACCGTAAAATTTTGGATTGTTTCCTTTGAATAGATGCAATTCTTGATTTACTGGCGCAGCCCCACAACTCTACGCCATAAGTCCAAATCGGTTTTATTGTCGCTTTATAAAGTAGAATTTTGTTTTCTAATGATAATTTAGATTTACCATTAATGAGCCAGAACAGTGACTTCGTTTTTCTTTCCATTTGTTTTGTTTTGCTGTTTATATGAGTAATCCAATTTAATTTGCTATCCAAGTGCATTCCCAAATATTTTACAGAAGCAGATTCAGGGATAATTTTATTATTAATAGACACCGAAGGACATTTACCCTTCATTAATGTAAAAGTTATATGGTGAGATTTGTCTTCATTGATTTTTGTGCGCCAATAGTTAGACCAGTTTTCAATTTTATTTAGGTGATGTTGCAGTTTGATACTTGCCAGTAGTGGATCTTTGTCAGTAGAAATAATTACTATATCATCTGCAAAGGTTCCAATGGTTGTATCTTCCAAAACCGGAATGTCTCTTGTATATAATATATATAATAAAGGTCCCAGAGCGCTGCCCTGCGGAACACCTGCTTCAAAAACGCGAAAATCAGAAAAATCAGTACCAATTTTTGTGCGAAATTGTCTGTTCTGTAGATACGACTGGAAAAAATGATGGTATTCGGGCAACAAATTATTAATTTTTGTTAGGAGTCCTTCATGCCACACTTTATCGAATGCTTGCTTGACATCTAGAAACGCTGCAGTACAGTATTCCTTTTTTTCAAATGCTTTAAGTATATTATCCACAACCTTGTGGCATTGCTGAATCGTGGAATGCTTGCGTCGAAAACCAAATTGGTGATCTGGAAATAAGTCATTATGATTAACAAATATATCATTCAGTATAAGTTTTTCAAACACTTTTGCCAAAGTGGAAATGAGATTTATTGGCCTATATGAATCAACAAGCTCAGGGTTTTTGTCCGCTTTTGCTATCAATATAATTTCTGACGATTTCAAAGCGTTTGGCCAGTAATTAAGTCTTAATATAGCATTTATGACGTAAGTAATTAAGACGAATCCCTTTTTAGGTAGTTCCTTTAGCATTTTGGGAGTGATGAGGTCCATGCCTGGAGCTTTTCTATTACGCAAAGAATGACATTGTGAGAGAACTTCTCCAGGTGAGAATCTAGGAACACGATGAATCGTAGATGGTAGTGGAGTCTGGTTTCCCGTTCGTGAATTATCGTTGTATTCAGAAATATTAGGTTTGAATACTGTTTCTAGATAGTCTGCAAAACACTTAACCTTTTCTTCATTACTCCTAGCCCAGGAAAAACCATTTGCTGTGGCGACTTTTATTGGATTGCTTATAGATTTCGGCTTTTTATTGCTCTTTATTGGGCGCCAAATAGAATTGTCCAATCTACTGAGATTCGATATATAGTCTTCAAAGTTGGAATTATTAAATTCTTTTAATTTATTTTTGAGTTTATTATTTAAGTTGTTGAATAACGTTTTCATTTGAGGATCGTGGTATTTTTGCCATAATCTTCTAGCCTTGCGTTTTTCGGCTAATAATTGTTTTATCTCCATACTAGTAATATTCCTACCTTTATGTTTTATAGGAGGGGTAGCTAATTTGGTGGAATCCTGTAGTAGACATATAAATTTATTTAATTCATCGTCCACATCAGACGGATGTTTTAATCTAATTTTTAAATCAATTTTTTCTGAGATATGTTTTCGATATAGATTCCAATCTGTTTTGTAGTTATGCAAATAGGTAGGTGGAATATTAATGATAGCTGTAGATCTCAAAGTCAGTAATAGAGGAGAATGATCTGAAGATAAGTCATATAAAGTGGAAATTTCAACATTTGATGTACAAATACCTTTAGTGATTGCAAAATCTAAGAGGTCTGGATGTTTACGTGGATCACTTGGCCAATAGGTTGGTGACCAAGGCGATATAAAAGCACATTTGTTTGTATATATTAGTTTCTCTAACTCACGTCCTTTTGTGGTAGTAATCCTCGAGCCCCATAGCTTATTTTTGCAATTAAAGTCTCCTCCTACAAGAAACTTTGGTCCTAAGGTTTTGAAAAATTCATGCAATTGTTCGCATTTGATGTTATGTCTCGGAGGACAATATATGGCAGAAAGTGATATGTCAAATGACTGTAGACTGACAACAATAGTGGTGGCTTGCAAATAATCAGCAGTAAACTTACCAACTTCATAATGACGTAAATTTGCTTTAACCAAAACAGCACTACCTGCGTGGCAACCGCCATCTGGATGTGGGGTGTAATATGTTATGTAGTTGGTAATATAAAATCTTGAGTGGTTTGTTAAGTGCGATTCGCTGATTAAAAGAATGTCAATTTTTTGTTCATGTAGAAATTGTGTTAATTCATGCTTGTGTTGTTGAATGCCGTTGGCATTCCATATAGCTATTCTGAAAAAACTAGACATTATTTATATTTACTAACAATTAGTGTCAGCATGTTCATTACCATAGTATTTTGCTGAGTTAATTGTTTCATGACATCTTTGATTTCAATAAGGATAGCACTAAGTTCTGTCATTTCTATAGCATTCGACTTGTTTTGTTGGTTCTTCAGTATTTCTGCATAACTCATATGTTGTGTGTTTTCCTTTAATAGACTGTTGTGCTGGCGAACAGGTTTATAAGATTGGTCTGTTTGATTAAATTTTTTCACATTGGCTGTATTATGGGTTTTGTCGTAGTCATGAAAAAATTCACAACCCTTATAATTAGCTGGGTGTGCTCCACCACACAATGCACAGCAAGCAGGAGTGTTCCTTTCTTTTTTACAAGAAGAAGTCACGTGCGAATCGCCACATTTCAAGCACGCATGTGGCCGATTACAATATGTACGGGTATGACCATAGAGTTGACATCTATGACACTGTATTGCATTTCTAGTCCTTCTCGGAGTCTCGAAAAAAATTATTTGATTCAATAGTTTGGTCATTTTAAATATTTCAGTGTTTGTTGATGCCGGTTCCAAGTCTACAAAAAACATATTTAGAGGCTTCTTTGTTTGGTAGTGTTTCATATTGATGATGTTTCTAACTTTATGTCCATTCTTCTCAATTTCTTTTTTAATTTCAGCTATGTCACTTGTATAATGAACATATTTAAGCACCACCCTATAGGCTCTTTCTTCACTGGGTTGATAGGTATGAAATACCACATTTCTGCTTTGTAAAAGTTTTACAAGCGTCCTGTAAGTATTTGGTTCGTTCACATTTATTTTTACCATGTCATTTGGTAGTATTCGTGTTACATACGTATTCGGTTGTAAAACCGAACTAAGACTGTTTACCATATCAGGATAGTCGATGCAATGATAAATAAAAATTGGTGGTGGCTTGACTGTCTTAGTGGCAGGTTGCTCAGTAGAATTTTTGATATTAGGACGGTTTATTTCGTTATTGGATAATGCGCTGAATCTATTAGAAAGTTGTATGGAATTATAATTAATATTTTCATTGTTAATTTTTCTTCTTTTTGCACTAAGTATTTTTTTCGGCACTAGCTGCCATTTATTTACATTTGTTGTTTCCGAACTGGTTCCAGCACGTGGTTCGATGCTACTATTCTCCATGTTTATGTCGTCATTAGTTACGTCATGAATTGTTTGACTATTTTGGGTCATTATTACTGGATTTGCTTGTACACTATTAACTATTACACTATTAACTTGTGTTAAGTTTTGATGAACATGTTCAACGCTAGTTGATTGATCTTCTTCAATTAATTTTAATGAATCCACAACAATTTCCGTTGTATCTGTGTCTTTGTACCCCGAAGGGTACATGCAATCGGCTTAACGGTACCGACTTCGTATGCACAGTGGTTTGTTTACGCGCGCACTGACACTATGTTTTGATTCAAACTGAAAAAATAAAAATAAAAATAATTCACTTTGAATATTATATAATTTACTCCGATGTCGACGGTACGACGTCCGAAGACAGAATGAGCAAATAATTTTGAATCGATTAGATTTAAAAATAATGATTGGGTTTCAAGAACTTCTTCACAATCCAGTAATATATCATCACCATGCATTATTATATTTTTTATTATAACTATTTTATTATCATGTGTCATACAGCAATTATCAGGTTGCTGATAAGAAATGAAACTAGTGGGGTGTATATAATTTGTAAGGCAAATTGCTGGAACTTTCCGTACCGTAACGAAATGCTCGAGAAATATTGAATGTTTTCAAATAGATTATTATAAATATTGTAACATTGTCTAATATTTATAAGAATTATATAAACTGAATTGCACAGTTGAAATTATTTGTTTAACGTATATTAGAACTATAGTCAGAATTAAAAATAAAATCTGAATTATTTTCGATATGCAAAAAAAAATTTTTTTGAAAAAAAAATATTAAAAAAAAATTGTAACAATTTTTTTTTTCCAAAATCAATTATTTTGTTAGAATAAGCATAAAGTTCTTTGAATCATTTAAATCGGACGCTTAGTTCTCTCAAAAACTACAATTTTTTGCGCATTTAGCCTTGTATCTTCGAAATGGCTGGGCCTGCTTCTGCCAAAAAATAATAACCACTTTTCCCAATCATTATTAATTGAATGTTTTTTAGATCGTTTAAATCGGATGCTTCGTTCTCTTAGAAACTTTACCAAAAACTAATCAGCACATTTCCCTATTAATAGGAATCGAATGTTTTCTGAACAATTCAAATCGGTTGATCCGTGCGCCGGAAAACGTGAACGATTGTTTACTTTAATGTTTTGATTGTTTATCCAATTACGCAAATCATCCTAAAGGGTTGTTGACTTAGCGGCATCAATGTTTTTGTTGTCCGATTGTTGCAAATTGCCATTTATATTAGATGATGCTAAATCATTATTATACGGCGTTGAAGGCATGTTGACAATGATAGCAATCTCCACACTATTTTCTACAATAACCTTGCTATTTACATCTGCAGTATGTACAATATTTTCTTCACTTCTTAATTGCAATATGTTCTGTATTCTTGCATTATTTGCGAAATTATTTGTCGAATCCTTTGTTTGGATAAATCCCTTAATGGTTTGCAAGTATTCAATTTCCTACGATCCATTTTTTACTATTTTATTAAAAAAGACTTAAAAAAATTATTTGATATTAATGGTAATTGACAGCTCTATAAAACTCCACAGAATAAGTGTTAACGCCTTACTCAACCCTGGTCTAATTATATATTTTATTACCTTCAGGCAGGATAGCAATAATAAACCCTCATCCCTTATTATATAATTTAGAACTATTAAATAATCCCTTTCATTGATTGTATCCTGTCCCTAAATCTATCATTATAGCATTAATCCATTTTTCTAAGAATCTAAATCACCTGTCCCCGATTGATTTCCACGTATCAAGGAATCAACGGTTGATACCTGATTGGTCAAAAATGTAATGGGATGTGCTTGAACCCACAAAAACGAACCAATCAGAAAAATCATATAAAATTGTAAAATCTTTATAATTTAGTATTAATTCAAATATCATATAGCTAACATCAGTCTTAAATCAATACTCAACTAAGCAACAAGTCTTAAATCAACATTCAAAGCAATAACATCTAACATATCATCTATAAATCTTAATCTTTCGTTCAAATATACAATAATTAAACATTATCTATCATCTTTTATTTTTTGTTATTTTCAATCGGTCTGATATTGCCACTAACTAAATATATCTGGTCCTTCGATAATATAAATAAAGTGCAAGTGTTTTAATAGAGTTCGGCAGCATCTTGGTAGATCACGGACTTCTTATACATTTTTGCAATCTATCTTTTAACATATATTTAGTCCATTCGAACCGAATGGTCAAATAGTGAACATATTTCTTGGTCCTAATCGAACCGGATCTGACCAGTGAAAGTGAATGAAACAATCTAAATCTAAAACCTAAAACTAAACCTAAAACTTAAAATGCACAGTGTAATACCAAAATCTAATAATTCTTACAATTAGTATAATACATTGCATCGCATATAATCTCAACTTAGTGCACAGTGTATTATATTATTTAAATCTCTTAGCATAATACGCTGCATCGCATATTATTTTGAAATATATATCTAAAATCTAAAACTTATAGTGTACAGTGTAGTAAGAAAATCTAACTTTTAACGTAGTATACTGCATCGCATATTATTTAAAAACATTAATCTTAAATCAAAATTATACAGATGTAAATGATACTAGTGCAATAATTAAAAATATTTGTCTAAAATAAAATTAATCTCAGTGTAAGTGCGTAGTGTTATCAGCTGCAGCAAATCATCGAGAATACAACAGCTGAATCAACAGCTTAACATCAAGAACAATAGAGGACACGGTACGCCGACAACACAAAGGTCAGACTAATTTAAACACTCCTTTACCCATTGTCTATACCTAACGTTTTTTAAAATTATTGTAGTAAATCTGTGTTAATATGGATTCTTTAAAATCTTTGAAAAACAAAAAGAAATTCATGAAATCCCGTTTAACTCGAATCGATAATATTTGTAAAAAAATAGGAGAAAATCTGAGTGAATTATATATGCCAGAACCTGAACCTATTTTAGCGGAGTTAAAACCATTGTTAGATACTTTTCAGGATCTATTAATCGAAATAGCAAACGTTATGGATGACGATGCGCAAACAGACTTATTAATTAATACTGAATTTTGTGATTTTAATAACACTTATAGTAAATGTATCTCTATTTTAGAAAGAAATATTAAAAAATTTAAAACAATATCTAGTTCAAGTAGTAGCATCGGTGACAATTCCAATCAAACAAACAATATTAAATTACCAGTAATCAATTTACCTCATTTCGACGGTACTTATCTGAATTGGTTACAATTCCACGATTCATTCAATTCGATTATTCACAACGACCAAAATATTAGCAATTCCCAAAAATTCCATTATCTAAAATCCTGCCTAAAGGGCGAAGCAGGTAATATAATCGAATCACTACCTGCTACCGCGGACAATTACATCATTGCTTGGGAATTGCTAAAATCGCGGTATGAGAATAAAAAACTTATCGTAAATAATCATATCAAATCACTATTCAATTATCCGTCGATTCCATCTGAATCTGGTAGAAGTCTTCGCGACCTAATAGACACCTTCAATAAACATATAAGGTGTCTAAAAGCGTTAGAAATAATAAAATCCGTCAAGAATGGGAAATATCATTAAACAAAGGCTCTGAGCTTGTAACGTTTTCTGAGCTCATAACATTTTAAAATCAAAGATGTCAAGTTTTTCAATCAATTAATATTAACGAATCTAACAACACTAAACATAAAAACTTGGCATATTCCAAAAATGAAACTAAGTCATACGCGGCAACAAACAACAATAACTGTTTGTTTTGTAATCATAGCCGTCATTCGCCATTTTCTTGCGAAATATTGAAAACATTATCTCCCGAAGTTTAGGCTATCTAAAGTAAAAAATTTAAATTTATGCGTGAATTGCTTACGAAACAATCATACCACCCAAAACTGCTTTTCTTCAAAACGATGCAATACGAGGTCTGTTCAAAAAGTACCCGGAATTTTCGTTTTTTCAAAAAAATATTTATTTATTCGTCTACATTAATGTGGTCCCCTTCAAAGTAGCCCCCCCAGATATAATACACTTATGCCAGCGTTTTTTCCAATTTTCGAAGTACCCTTGATATTCACTTTTTGATATGTCCTTGAGCACTCTCAGCGATTTTCTTCAATCGAGGAAAACCGCCGTCCTTTCATGGGTCTCTTCAACTTTGGGAATAGGAAAAAGTCACACGGAGCCATATCTGGTGAATTTTTGCACTTTGCAACACTTTATTTCATTTTTTACGCAAAATTTAATACAAATTCTTTGACTTTTCAATTCTTCCATTGTAAAAATCGCCGAGCTCAGAAAAACACGTCGAACCTTAGCGACTACCACAGACAAAGTAAACAGTGAATATAGCTGAAAATTTCATCATACTTTAGGGGCATGTATACCAACACAATAAAAAAAAATTTTGACAATCAGACACTCCAGACCCGCGAAATTTAATTATTAGTAATTCCGGGTACTTTTTGAACACACCTCGTATATGCAACGAAAATCATCACAGTTTATTACAATAGAAAAACGAAAATTCATCAACGAATCCAACCCAAAATACTATACAAAATGTTTCATGTTATAGTGAAAACAATTCAAATCAAATACTTTTACCTACAGCTTTAATTAACGTTCTTGACTCTAATAACAAATGGTTACTAAAAAATTAGCTGATAAACTCGGATTAAGCAAAGAGAACATAAACACGCTAGTCAGCGGTATTAACCAAAATTCTTCAAAAATAAAAGCAAAGGCAACTGTAACATTAAAATCACGCGTCTCGAATTTTTCATCAAAATTTGATTCTGGAAAACATAACCTAGAATATTCCAGCGGCATCATTCAAATCAAACAATTTTAAAATTTCCAAACACTTAAAATTAGCAGATCCCGCATTTAACATAGGCGATAAGATAGATCTCTTAATAGGTTCTGAATTATTTTGGGAAATCTATTGCAATGGGAGCATAAATCTCGGCAACAATAAACCGATTTTTCATAATACAAGATTAGGTTGGCTTATAGTAGGCAACGTACCATTAAGCGAACCAACATCTTTCACTATGTGTAATTATTCAACAAAATTATAATTACCGGTGCAAAGATTTTCGGAAGTTAAAACTCAACATATAACCAAAAACAAAAATCCATGCAAACACTATTTCTAATGCATTCAAATCAAACGACGCTCGATTTATCATAAAAAACTCGCTTAAAAATAACGATAATTTGAAAACTCGAGAATATTACTCAATATCCAGAAAGCGATGTTATTAAAAACGTCTTTCATGTCAATGACTTATCAACTATAGCCAATATGACTGAAGAATTAAATTCAAATAAACAAAAATCAATATCTAACCTAAATCAAGCAAAATATGAAGAATATGAAATAAATTCAATTCTAACTATCAATGTATCTTTTCTTATCTATCTATCTATTCTTTTAAACAATCAGAATTCTTGCCTTATTATCGGCGGTAAAACAATTAAAACATTAGCCAGGGCATTGAATTCAATATCTGATTGCTTTGAATTTAACACTAAAAATATCACTACGAATCAAAAATCAATCTTAGCCGCAACAGCGCAAATATTCAATTTTATAATTTTTTTTTTTATTTATTTTACATGGCTGTGGATCTTGCGATCATTACGCCAGTTATAATTTAACATTATTGTGTATTTATACAGTAATTTTACTATTATCTATAAAACTACGTATATACAATTTTATATAAATCTACATTATTACTAGATATTGTGTGTTTACTGGAAATATAATATTTTTTTTTTGCAGTTTCCGATACATATTTCTTCTTGGATTCTCATACATTCTGCATTCCCAGAACATATGATCTATTGTCTCCGGTTCGTCACCACATTGGCATATATAATCTTGGATTATTCCCAACCTCCAGAGATGAATCTTGCACATTGTATGCCCCAGCCTTAATCTTGTAATTGTTGATACGAATTTCCTACTGCTTGTATCATTTTTGAACCAGGTTGTTTGAGATACCTTTTCTTTTGACAGGGCATAAATTATACCCTTGCTTTTTGTTGACGTTGAGAAGTCTTTTTGCCACACATCTATGCTCCGCTCTTTGATTAAATTTTTCAGCTCCAACGCAGGTATTTTTTCACATTGTACTCCAATTTGACCAGCTTCTTTTGCAAGAGTATTAGCAATCTCATTTCCTGTGATACCTGTATGTCCCCTGATCCACGTCAATATTAAAGAATTTATGCCATTATTTATTGCATTCATTTTATTTATAATTTCTATTATCATGTCATTTGATCTTCTATTTGGGTTCGCTATCGCTGATATACATGCTTTGCTGTCACTAAATATAATTGTTTTCGTGATGTTTTTCTCCCACGCATAATTTACAGCACAGTATATAGCCACCATTTCTGCTGTGTAATTAGACGCATAATTTGGTAACTTAATTCTCTTACTAAAATTGTGATATGGCACAAATATAGCGCAACCACAACTGTACCCTGCTTTAGAACCGTCTGTGTAAATGTGTACATATCCTGGCCATCTTCTAGCCACATTATTTTGAAATTCTTTATTTTTTGCGGTATCATTCAGATGTATCAAGTGAGTTAAATCCATATCCATTACTATGCAATATTTTGTTGATGTGTATTCATTCGTAAGATGATAAATTGGCAACTTTTTATTCATTATTACATCCTCTTCGTATGGTTTCAGCTCATAAAAGCTATTTATCAAGGGTGGGATTGGTCTATTTCTCCAATATATATTGGTAAAATGTAGCCTCGCTAATACTTCTAATTGTTTAGGTATATCATCACATGCTCCATTATATTTTTTTATTAAGAATCTATTTGATAGGATCTGCTTTCTAATGCTTAGTGGAGGTTCACCTGCTTCAGCTATTAATGCATTCGTTGGAGTTGATCGAAATGCCCCCAAACATGTTCTTATCGCCGAGTATTGAATCCTGTCCAACTTTTTTTGGATATTCGTTGAGAGTGCTCCATATATAAAGTAACCATAATCTATTTGTGATCTTATTAAACTTCTATATATATTGAGACAAGTTTCTGGGTGAGCCCCCCATTTCATGCTTGTTATTTTTCTGAGAACATTTAATCCTTTTTCACATTTGCTTAATATATCATCTACATGCTTTTTAAAATTCATTTTCTTATCCAAATTGATGCCCAGAACTTTAATATTTTCTTTTATTTGTATCTCCTGACATCCTATCCTTATTTGTCTCCTAGTATGTTCTTTTCTGTGTCTGGTAAAGATAGCTGCAGAAAACTTATCCTGTGATAAATTCAGGTTATTGTCCAATAACCATCTTCTGCTCTCCTCGATAGCATTGCTCATCGATGAAATACATCTATCCATAGTTGGACAAGATACATACAGATAAATGTCGTCTGCATATTGCAATTTTTTAACATTCGGTTCTGTTACTACTTTAAAATCTGCCATGTATATATTAAACAAGATGGGGCTCAATATTGAACCCTGAGTGAGACCTTTGTTCATAACTCTAGGGCCAATTAGACCTGAGTCGGTTCGAATATATAATTGTCTAAAAGATAGTAAATTAATTATCACATTAATTAATTTGTGTGGTAAATTTAAATGTTTTAATTTTTTCTCCAGTATATTGTGATCTACATTGTCATACGCCTTTTCTATGTCCATCGAGACTACCAACATATATTGATTATACGAGTTGGATATATGTATATCATTTGTTAATTTGCTCAGTAAGTCCAACGTACTTTTCCCTCTCCGGAAACCAAACATAGAATTATTTAAGACTTCTTTATTTTCAATATATCTATCTATTCTCTCTTTTACAATTCTTTCAAAAGTTTTAGCGATGCATGATATTAAGGAAATGGGTCGATATGAGTCTATTTCCAAGGGTCTTCTGTGTGGCTTCATACATGGAACTATTATAATTTTCCTCCACTCTTCGGGAATCCAATTTTGCTATGATTTGGTTGAATACAGTTAGTAATTCAATTTTCATTTCCGTAGGCCAATTTTTTATCATCGTATACGGTATATTGTCATATCCAGGAGCCGTATTTTTCCTCTTTTTTAATGCATCCTCTAATTCCTCTAATTTGAAATTCCTTGTCAGTGCGCTTTCTTCACAATATACTCCTATATTTTCTTTACGATTGTCCGAAACAAAGTCTGGTGCATAATTTTGTAATAGTAATTGCCCAAATTCTTTTTTAATTTTTTGTGTTGTGTTTATAATGTTATTTTTATTTTTAAAAAGTTTAATTTTGTTCCAAATTACTGCGGGACTCATGTCCTGATTGATGGAATTAATGAAATTCAGCCAACTTTCTTTTTTCTTGTTTTTCAAAAACTTTTTAGTGCGTGCATTGATTTTTTGGTATTGTATGAAGTTTTCGTAATTACAATGCTGACGCATCTTTTTATATGTTGTTCTTCGATCTGAAATGGCTTTTTCGCAATCTTGATCCCACCATATCGCTGGCTTAAAAATCGGTCTCTTAATTTCTTTATATTGTTTTATATTTTTCTCTGCAGATTTTCCGGTAATCTGTATGATACGTTTATATCTCGCTGTTATATCGTCTGAGATTTGTCCTGTTTGGATATATTGCATAATATCTCGGGAGTATCCCTGCCAGTTAGCAAATTTTATATTCCACTTTTTTGTAGGGCGCGTTCTTATGACCGAAGGCACCTTTATCTCCAAAGTTATTGTTATAGGCAAATGATCCGATCCCAATACCTCTTGGCATACATCCCATTTAATAGTATCTATAAAATTTCCTGAGCACAGTGTTAGATCTATGTTCGTAGCACTCCTGTATTTATTTGCTACTGTAGTTGGACGTCCGTCATTAAGAATTAGTATTGCGTTGTCCTCTATGATTTCATATAACATATTACCTTCCCTGCTATTGTATTTGCTTCCCCATGCCATATGATGACAATTAAAATCGCCAGTAATTAAAAAGCTCATGTTGATTGTTGAGATAGTGTCCTTGATATCTGAAAAATCTAATTCTGTTCTAGTAGAGCAATATACTGAGAGAATGCAAAATGGAGTATCTGTTTTAATTATGGCGGCGCATATTTGTATATTCTCATTATTGTTGACTGAAGGAAATTCCTCACAATTTATGTCATTTCTAACAATGATTGCTGCTCCTCCATATCCATCTTCCCTGTCTTTGCGAAACATTCGATATCCTCTGAAAGAGTATTGATATTCCGGTTTAAACCATGTTTCAGTGAAAGCCGCGATTGAAATTTCATTTTCATAAAGGAAATGTTCAATACTGGCCTTATTAGCTGTAACAGATCTGCAATTAATTTGTAGTATTTTTATTTTTCCAGTCATTTATTTGTCATATATTATTTTTGTCATCTATCCATATCTTTAATTAACTCTTTCAGAATTTTTTTTGTGTAATCTTTTTTCTTTGATATGTTAATAATTAATTCTTCGATTAATTTATCGAATGGAATTTCACCTTTCTCACTATTGATATGTGAGGAAGATTTTGGTTTTGTGTTAATATTGTACTTAAATTTGTACCTGTTTCGCTCCTGTGTACTGGACATATTTTCGATTGTTTTGTTGTTGTCACCATAATTTGTTACGTTTATGGAATTGCTATTCCTATATGTCTGTTTAGATATTGTTGTTGAAGGCTTCGTGGTTACTAGCTGTTGATTTATTTCTGCATGTTTTTCCTGCTGCGTATTGGGCAATTCAGGAAATTTCACTTTGTTTCTGATTTCTATGTCCGGATTTATGACGTTGGCATATGTTCTATTGTTTATGAATGCCCTGGCTTCTCTGAAACTTATGTTATTTTCGTTCATTATATTTTTAATTTTCATATGAAACAAATATTTTTCACACTTTTTATCTATGGCTTGATGCTCCCCATTGCATAACGCACAAATCGGATTCTTATCTTTATTTACACAATCCTTGAAACTGTGTTCTTGTGCACAATAGCTGCACCTCGCTTTACCTTTACACTGGCTAGTCACGTGGCCCATTCCTTGGCATTTAAAACATTGTGTCACTTTGTTGTAAATTTCGACCCTGCATTTGACAGCGTATATCGAAACACGGTCAGGTAAACGTTGACCTCTGAACGTTATTACGCATACCCTTGTTGGTACTAATGCATTGTCTTGTTTTTTTTTTATTCTTCTAATATCTAAAACAGGAATTTCTGATTTTATATTTTCCATAATATCTGATTCAGTCATATCGGTGTCGACGTCATATATAACGCCCTTCCTAATCAACATAGAAATAGGTATATATGCTTTTAATTTCTTTTCCATAAATAATTTCTCATTAATTATTTTATTGGCAGCGTCATATGTATTAAACGTAATTTTAATTCTGTTAATGCCTATGGATTTTATTTCTGTAATATCGTTTTTATATTGAGGTAAACTGCTAAATAATATTCTGCCTAATGTCATTTGATGTACTGTATTTTTATCTACTGATTCAACATATATGGTAAATGGACCCATATCATTCTCGGAATACTTCATTGATTTGTAATTATCGCCTTTTATACTTGAGTTCATATCCTGATTTTTATCATTATTTTCATTTTTACTTACATTTTGATCATTATTATTTTCGCCTTCTTCCATTTCTTCTGCCCAATTTTGTGTATTATTTTTTTTATTATCTTCACTATCATTAACTGTTTTATTGTTTGATTGTTGTTTTATTGCATTTTTTAACATTTCATGATTTATTTTTTTAATTGCCTTACTTTTACTATTTATTTCTTTTTTATTCACTTTAGTTAAATCACTTTCCATTTTATTAATTTTGCTAATAGCATTTTTTAACGTTTCCGATGTTAATAATCTACTCGTATCACCTGCTACACTTATACCGATTTTATACACACTGTCTATGTCGTCCGACTGGGCATCGGCTTCGCCGTATGGCCCTGATTCCATTATGTAATTTTAGACGAATTAAATTTGTTTTCGATTATTCCACGATCTGTACGCTTCGAGAGCTCAATACCGAATGAATTTTATAATTCTAAAAGATCGCCGACGCATTGTCTATAAAAGGTATAAGGCATATAATGTTGGTTTGTGTGTTTTGTCGCCAAAGTTATCACGTTGAACTAGTATCTGATTTGACCGCGGAATGTTTTTTTTTAGCATCTTTGAAACAATTTACCGCATGCTCCAGTAAATCTCGCAAATTATTAGCACATATTGAAACAATACTAAATTATGTCATTATCTCAACATCTTGGTGGATCACCGACTTCTTACACATTTTGCAAACTATCTTTTAACATACTTTTGGTCCATTCGAACCGAATGGTCAAACAGTTAACATAGTTTTGGTCCATTTGAACCGAATGATCATTCTTTAAACAATAAATCTCTATACATTCTTTATATTTCTTATCGAGCATTGGTCAGCCTGACATGGTCACATTCATCATACATCTTCGCCTAGAGTCTTTTGTATCTACGTCCTTCTTTGTGCTCGTTTTCGTTTTATAATTAGTTCTCTCGTTTGTGCAATCGTAAATTATCTTAAACATCATCTTTCTTAACAGATAAATGCAGTTAATTTTTCTTGTTTTATTCATATATAAAATTGTTAGTAACATCTCATCAAACGTGATTATTCTGATTTAGAAGATTTTCGAATGTTTATGTAACCTCTTCATAAAGATCTTTATAGAGAATGCTTTATAGTGTTTCAGAATGTATACGCGCGCTGTTATCAATTTTTTAAAGGAGAATAACAAGTCTGAAGTACCTGTTAGCTGGTTGATTACAGACGAAAATGATGAAGTGACGAAATGCTGGTGGCCGCCGAAATATATCAAAATCTTCATTGATCGTAAAAAGTTCAATGCCGGATGAAAGATCTTGAAACTGGTAGATATCTCATTGGTGCGATATTTCAGTAAGTGTACATGCTAAAACCAAAAAACAATTTAGTTTCAGTTTAAAGTCAATTGATTTGCTTAGGTTCTTATTTCAAAGCGAGAGCTTACGCCAAAGATAGCGACTACACGTCTGAAGAAGAAACTTTGGGGAAAGGTTGCCGGGTTAAAAAACCCCAAATTTTAGACCTAAGTGTTGAAGCTAGTAAGTAACATAACCTACATATCATGAAGAAATACAATACTTACTGATAGACAAATAAAAAAATCTTTTAGATTATTATCATGAAGCATTAATTGAGTTCGACTCTCCAAGGTGTAGCACTAACGGCGTAGCGCCCTTATGTGATACGCCTTCGAATGTGGGCGATAATATGAGCCCTCTTCTCAAGACTCCACAGTCACATTAATCCCGTAGTTTAATAGAGCAAGTTTGTGACCATGGCACACAAACCAATTCAAGTTGTTTCACTGTTACTGAGAAAATTGTAGTGAATTGTGGTGGAGGCCAGAATATAAATATGAAATTTGTTTACTTAATGAAAGAAATTGCTTCAATGAACCTTAAGCTAGAGCAGTTGACAGAGAACGCAAATAAGACTTCGGCAGAAAACATTGACAAAAACATGTTCGATGGATTGTTTCCTTTAAACTCACAGGAACAAATTAATTGTTGTGAGGACCTACTAAAAGAGGACGATTGTGTTATAGAATTGGTATACTTACATTTGTATTTACAATAATTATATAACTAAGATGATTTAGTACTAACTTACAATATTTTTATTTTAGCAAAATTATATTTTAAAAGTAGGAGGACAAAAACATGTTAAATATGTCAGAAATTCACTTAATAAGGCCTTCACAAAGGAACTGGCTGCTGAATGCTCATGGTATGGTAGAAAGGACAACATAGCTGTTAACGACTTGAAAATGATGAATATAATTAAAGGTGAGATTACCAAAAATTATACAAATGTTTTAAATTCATAATTTGTTCATAATGTTTTAACCTGATTGGTTCAATTTTAGAAACATTAACAAATAGTATTGAAAACCTGACTGAATCAGACCTTATTCCCAGTAAACCACAAACGTTCAATGAAGTTAAAAAAACGTAGCACAGAAGAAACGTTGTTACGTATTTTATGGTTACGTTAATAAAACGTAAATGTTACGTATCGTTATAACCTTTAAACGTAAATGCATCGTTTTTCTTTATTACGTTACGTGGTTTCGTAAATTCGTAAATTTAACATACAAAATGGCGGTCAAAATTTATATAACTGTATAAATCTAACAAAAATCAAACTAGGTTAACTCTATGTGTATTTGCACTATATATAATTAGAAGATAATTGCATTTAAGTTTATAATAACTTAAGTATAGTAGCAGCAGAAAATGTACACGCACGCCGTAATAAATTTTGCAAATGGGATTGATAGGTCAGTAATACCTGTTGGATGGTTCATCAAAAAAGGGGATAAGGTGACGAAGTGCTGGTTGCTGTCAAAAGCAATATCATCATTAATTATAAAAAATGCAGTGCCTGATCAAACTACTTGGACGGTGCAAGACGTTTCGGTGGTGCGTTATTTTAGTAAGTGTACTTGTTTAAGCAAAGAAAAACAACTATGTTACAGTTTAAAATCAATTGCATTACTTAGATTCTTACTTCAAAGCTAGGGCTTACGCCAAAGACAGCGATTACACTTCGGAAGAAGAAAATTTGGGAAAAGAATGTCGGGTTAAAAGACCTAAAATATTAGATTTGAATGTTGAAGATAGTAAGTAAAACAACCTTCATACCATGAAAAAATGCAATATATATTTACAGGTAAATAAAAAATAACTTTTAGATTACCATAATGAACCATCAGTTTTTATGTTTACTTAGAGGGCGATTATTTAAGCCCTCTTGTCATGACTCCACAGTCATATGTTCTGCCAGTGAAGGAAGTTTTTGAACGGAGAACACAAACGGATTATAGTTGTTCTTCCGAACAAATTGTAGTTAAATGTACTGGCTGCGAAAATATAAATTTAAAATTTGATTATTTAATGAAAGAGCTGGCAGATATAAAAATCACACTCCAAAAAATAACTGAAAATGTTACTTCTGCCAAACAACCAGATGTAGACCGGAGCAATATGTTTAATGGTTTATTTCCTGTAAATTCACAAGAGGAAATAAATTATTGTGAGGACATGCTCAAAGAGGATGATTGCATTGCAGAATTGGTATACTCACATTGTATTTAAGATAAAATATAAATAAGATGATTTTGTACTAACTTTTTATATTTTAATTTTAGAAAAATTATATTTTGAGAGTAGGTGGTAAGACACCTGCAAAGTATGTTAGGATCGTATTAAACAAAATTTTTACAAAAGAACTGGCTGCCGTTCGTGGTTTGGTCGTAAGGAGAATCTAGCAGTCAACCACCTTAAAATAACGGAAACAGAATTTATTGAATTAGCAGTGAAATGGTTTCGTTTCGGGAAGCAGAGGCTGCTAAGACAACAGAATAAAAAACAAACGATAATAAATAAGTTATTAATAGCAGTAGTATATATATATATATATATATATATATATATATATATATATCTGGTTACTGTCATGTTAATATGAACTTTATATTATTGTTATGTATTGCATTAGTTCAATTATTATATAATGAATTGGAAATATATTTATATATATATATATATATATATATATATATATTATAAACATTTATAAAAATTTGGTTGAATACAGGTTCTTTTAGTGCATTTTTTCTGGACAATTTTCTATCTACTTTTTATATATTTATTTATTAATTTATTTATATTTTATATTTGAACAGCAATCAGAACTATGTGTTTTATGAGCTGTTGTGATGTACTTCTCCGAGTGTTTCTAGAATAGCAATCCAGTAGTTAATTAACATTTTTCTGGTGAGATTATATTAGTGTGTGTGTCTTCATATAAAATAACATATGTACTTATAAATAAATAATATATATATATATATATATATATATATATATATATATAATATATTTGCAACTAATATATGTATCACTTAATTTATTAAACTCACTACTTTGTACACTTTTAATAATACAATTGGTGTCTATGCGATTCATAAAATACATTTATCTATTTTATTTAATATATTAGACTAAATAAATGATGAATAAGTAAATAAATAATTAAATGAATAAGTAAATAATATGAATAATTAAATTATATATAACAGAAAACATTAAATCAGTATTTACTTCAATTCAAACATCTTTAGACACGGTTGCTAAATTTGAATTCGCGCTAATACAATATATCGATAAATCTGTTATCATTGCATACAATGATAGACTTCCATCATCATTGCCGCCGAAGACATCTGGTGACAGCTCACCTGAATTCGCCGGAATCACGCCAATTTTTGGGTCCTATCTGCCATTGCATAATTTAATATATCTATGTTTTTGCATTGTCAATCAAACATTTGTCGGCACAAGTCTTTTTGGCGAGAATCTTTGAGGAGACAAAATATAATAACACCATGTCGGTCCAGAAATTAATTAATCTCGAACCTAATTTGGGGTTATTGATTGGTGTGATTAGTACATAGTTAGTGCAAGAGTTAATAAACACGGACTGATTGTTTTGGTGTATTTATTTCGTTATTTATTAGTTTAAATATATTTTTTTTTCATAGTAGATTGAGAAAACCGCATGGACAATTTGTGCTTGGTATATGATATTCTTCAAGCATCGGCTTTAATTATTAATTAATAACTATTTCATTTGCATCAGTCGTTGAAACTAAAGTACTTCTACTGTAATGGAGAGATATTTATTTAAAAATGTGTTTTTTCTTAATTGTATGCTTAATATAAATTAAAATAATAAATTACTTATTAAATTGAAAAAACAATGTTTCGGCATTTTTCATGAAAATTAACATAGCGATAAAGTTCATGCATTAAACACTCTTGAAAATTGGTTCAATTATATAGATTAATTAAAATTTAGAATAATATGCTACAATTTTAGGACATACAAGCACATGTTTGTGCACTATAATTATTATAACGACAGATATTATAAATGTGTTTGAAAGATATAAATTGGAAATGTTTTTCGAAATAAACAGTTAACTAGTTCTGTATGGCATCGTGCCTTAAAGCAAATTGCTGGAACTTCCCGTACCGTAACAAAATGTTCGTGGAATATTAAATGTTTTCAAATAGATTATTATAAATATTGTAACATTGTCCAATATCTATAAGAATTATTTAAACTGAATTGTAAAATTGATATTATTTGTTTAAAGTACATGTATATTAGAATTTTAGTCAGAATTAAAGTTAAAATCTGAATTTTGAAAAAAAAAATGGAAAAAGAAGTTGAAACCATTTTTTTCCCAAAAGCAATCATTTTGTTAAAACAAGCAGAAATTAGCTCTATATCTTTGAAATGGCTGGACCTTCGAACCAAGATTTTTAATTTTAAAATTTACGTATATGATTCAAACAAATGTCCTCGACATTCTCGACAGTATGGAATAACCGATCTGAAATCTTAATTGAAAAATCATTCGGTTCGTACTCAATCGCGAGACGTTTTTGCAAAAGGCAATTTTGCCGTTTCGGACGTATGGAGCGCAAAGGGTGTAAACACGGTTATGTAGCTTTTGAGAGAACGGATCATCCGATTAAATCAATTTAAAAACATTTTGCTTGAGTAAGTAGACGGTGTGCAAAAATTGCTTTTACAGAAAATTTCGTAATTTAGAAATTTTTAAAATTTGAAAATTTTAAATTTTTATTCAAAAAACACATACGCGCATCTATTTTTTCTGAGGTATGCCAAAATGTTCAGAAACCTTCAAAACGTGAAGATATGCAAAAATTTTTATTTTCGATTTTTGGCCCATTACTGTAACTACACTACGGGATTATGTATTTAAATTTTAACTATACTTTTTCAGATGTTTCTCAATTTTTTTAAGAAATATGTTCTCGTTTTAATGCCTGACATTTATGAAACTTTTGTGTGCCGTATTTTAGGGCGAGTGTTTGCAAATTTTAGTAAATATAGTGAATTTAAGTGTCAGTGAAGTGAATCTGAAAAGAACTGTGAATCCAAAACTGTCCAAAAGTATTTGCTTTGTATAGGATATTTTGCAGTTTTGGTGTATGTTCTGTTCTGGAAATTGAGAGGTAGAGACCAACAATTAACTTAAAATTATATTTAATTCTAACGCTAGAATTATGATACATTATGTAAATATCTTCTACAATTTTTGAATTATATTGT
The DNA here is from genome assembly GCF_003426905.1 of Ctenocephalides felis. Lineage (NCBI taxonomy): Eukaryota > Metazoa > Arthropoda > Insecta > Siphonaptera > Pulicidae > Ctenocephalides > Ctenocephalides felis. The sequence goes on along the minus strand of NW_020538040.1, from coordinate 82,566,522 downwards.
TTCTCTTCCAGCTAACAAACTGGTAATTCCGATGTGATAGAAGAGTCGGTGCTTGTTTGCGTAGGATAAATGTTTTAAACTTTTTAAATTTAATGGCATTATCACATTCTAAAATTGATTAATTTTGGCATTACTTTTTATTAATATTTTTAAAATTTTAATCAAGCTTATTTCAAATTTTGACAACAATTAAGCTGTAAAGCAAATACTTTGTGTACGACACATTTTGTGAAATTGATTCAATGAGTTGGTATGCGAATGTAATTTAATTTTTTGTTGGGTATAATTTGCACTATCTTGTGAAATATATAAACTTTTATTATGACTTTAATAAATTGCCACTGCCACCCTTCCGACTACTAGTATTCATATTATAGCAATCTGACAAAATCGTCAGTTCTCGCAACTGGGATGTGTTAACAAATTTCTTGGGTCCAAATCGAAGATGCTCTGATTCAACTACAATTTTTGGGTGAAAACGAAGTTGCTCTGATTTGACTAATGTTCAAAAAGTACATTCATTATGACTTTAATAAATCGCCACTGAATTTTTAGAATAATCCTCCGACTACTAATTTCTATTTTATAGCAATATGACGAAATCGACAATTCTTGCAACGGAGGAGTATTGACAAATTTTTCGGGTAAAAAACGAAGTTGATCTATTTAAAAAGTACATTTATTTTTGCAAGGACAGTTATGTAAAGTGGTTCAATCAAAATAATCGATAATAATTTCAAGACATGCTGTTTAGGTTTTGGCCAAGGCGCCCGATTTCAATAATTCAAAAAACATTTTAGTTGTATTTACAAATTGAAGATATGATTGAATTTTTGGGAAGGCAGATCTAGCGGTTTGTTTCTAGGTCAAAATTGATCAAAGTAAATAATTAAAGGAAAGTGCCATTAGGCGGTCAAAATTGATCATTAGACGTATGCACAGTTACGTTATAAAGATTGTAATGAGTACAGATTTTGTTTACATTTCTATGGGTTCCGTACCATGATTTGCAATGTATATAGGGGGAAGTCCCGTAACGCCGGACGGCACCTATATATATATATATATATATATATATATATATATATATATATATATATATATATATATATATATATATATATATATATATATATATACTTTGAACGGATTATGCTATATAAATAGTCATAAGTAAATTAGTCTAAATAAACAAGTTTAATTTAAAAGTTTTTCTATACATTAGGGTAGCGATGTCTGATTATACACTACCTTTGGGGGTACATTCGTTCGTCATTAGTAAAATTTGAGATGATAATAAATAGACGTGCGTGACGTGCAAGTCAGGTGCGTGCCCTTAATTTACACATTAGCACGCAGGGCCGTACCAAGGAGATTAAAACAATTACTTCGAGCGCCCCATTTCCAACACAAGTAGTTCACGAAGGGCATCACATATGAATACTTTAATTCTATAAATATAAATATGTTTCAAATCAATTCTCTGTTTGATCGATACTCGGTACACTTATTTCACAAAGCACGCACGATCGCAACAAGTACGACGTGTGAATTTTATTAATTGAATTATATTGCGTGCCGTGGGCCATTCGCTGCCAAAATTCATTTATCAAAGTTATTAGGATTCATCAGAATTCAACCGGAGAAGGAGGAGAAGAAGTTATGGGTGCCCGTGAAAAAGGTGAGGTCACATTTAGTGCATACGTTCGATATAAAGTTTAGTAATATATTGAACTTTATTTTGATTATTATTATTATTTTTTCATTTTATGGTTTGAAATTTAAATTTTATGGTTTAAAATATATTTTAATGTAATGCTTTGTGAAGAAAAAGATTTAGTATTTTATAGCTGTTTTTGCTTCATACATAATTTAGTTTAAGACAGATCATAAATTTTAAATGTACTCTGCCTAATTTACTACTGCATTCATAGATACAATAAAACCTTGATTAACCGAACTAATTGTAGTCGATAGGCATCCGGATAATCGAAAATCCGGATAATCCAATGTATGAAGTATAATGATGTGTATTTATCAAAATTATCAAATACATACATAGATATCAACGAAAATCAATGCTTAATAAGAAATTAACATTTCCTTATGTATGTACATATATATTTTCTTAGATTATATTACATACATACGCTAAACTGCAACATAAATCGTGCAAAAATTCAAATTGTAGGTATGTACATATTAGAGATGCTTATCATATCCGAGGCCGGATCGGTTAGAATTTGACTCCGCTTCAGGGAGGAGTTATATCCGCTTAAGAACTCCACGACTCCGACAACTTTGAAACCGAAATACTCGACACGAATGTTTTCTATAGTGCGTTGTTTATGTATCTAAGGATTTGTCAAATCCCATTAGTTATTTGAAATAAAAATTTATGAATATCAATAAAATATTTTTTTCTAAAAAATTTACGAATAAATGACGGGTTGTAAAATTTCTCGCTCGACCAGATGATAGACTCAATGACTCGTAATTTTAGTAGTGTTGACCAAAGTAAAAACTAAAAACTTGAAAATCTAATTCAATTTAATTATTTTCTTTTGATAAGAAAATAATTGATTTTTTGGATTAATTTTATATAAAAATAATGTAGTAAACTTTGTAATAAGAGCAAGACATTTATCATAAAATATTTTCAGCAAATAATAATACTTCTGCTTTCTTAATTTTTCTTCTGCTATTTCCATTCGAAAATTAATATATATATATATATATATATATATATATATATATATATATATATTAGAAATTTGAGACAAGATCCTTCATTCTAAAGCCCCTTCGTAAGAGAGGTCTATCAGTTATGTTTATTTCCTTTTTATGTAAACCTATATAAACGTTATCGTCCAATTTATAAGCTCTTATAATTTGTCTATAAAATACAAATAATGAAAGTTAAAGTATTTATAATAATCTATTTGACAATATTTAAAATTCCTCGAATATTTCATTACGGTACGGGAGCTCTAGCAATTTTCCTTAAGACATGATGCCTTATTATTATTTATTATTACACTACTTATTTTTATTTATTTTATTTTAAACAGCAACCTCAATTTAAGGTCCTATAAACTATTGGGCGAATTTGACTTAATACTACGTCGGTTTTACAGAATGCAACTCACAGTTGTCTCATTCCTATATGAAATATTTATTATTACAATTTCATGAATTTCTTTCAAAAATTTATTTTAAATCCATAGGTTTCGGCTATAAGCCTTCATTCAGTGGAAACTAAAAATAAAATTAAAAACTAAAACAATTGAATTGGAGTGAAAAGAAAAATTAAAATAGTAAATAGTACTTACAATTAGTTAATCTTAGTATTAAATTGGAAAATTTTAATAATCCATGGTATCAAAATATGGTAATGCACTACACTATGTATTAACTAGTGATGGGCGTTGAATCAACGAACGGTTATTTTCAACCGTTTCTTCTTCGTTAACTAACTAACCGTTTCGTCGCAACGAAATAACTAGTTGAAAATCAACTGGTTTCGAAGCAGTTGAAAACATGGCGGCCAGTTAGTTTTTTCAACGATATAGGAATTCGTTCGTTGTCGAAAACGAACGTAGGCAGGTACCTGCGTCGGAAAGGATCAACTAATACTATGAAAACCGCTTATTGTTAGGCTACTGCTTTTATAATATTGCAAATGTACATGTACATCTTCTTAAAAGAAACTTGCAACACGCGCCAAATCGTTTAATTTTAGAAAATCAGTTACATTTATTATAGTTTTCAATGGTTAATATTTTTCATAAAAATTTCATAGCATTTGTCTTGTAATAATTTTTTTAAACTAAACCTGAAAATTGATTTTTATTTTTCATAACATTTTATATAACTATACATTTTTATATTGCTATTTTTATATAACATGTAAATTCGATGTTTTAGTATATGGCTTTGCTGTAACGAAAATATTTAAGCTTTTTAAATTAAACCTTTTTTTATTATATATATATATATATATATATATATATATATACGAGTATATATATATATATATATATGTGTGTGTAATAAATGTGACAATTCACATTTATTTCTTTTTATTCATCAAATCCAACGTCAACTTGACTTTTATAAGAACAAACTTCATATTACCAACTTTCAATGAAACAGTTATTTCAATTATCAGTTTCTTAACGTTGCCAGCGTTGAATCGTTAAAAATAACTATAGTTGAAAAATAACTAGTTATTTAACTAGTTGACGAAACCCCGATAACCGTTTCGTTTCGTTGACGGCAAAACCGTCAACGACCCACCTCTAGTATTAACACTATGTATAAACATTAAACTTGTAATTACACAATATTTTCACAAAATACTAATTTAAAAAATCACAATTGGATAGTGTGTTGTTCGTAGACTGGTTGAAGATATAATGGAGAAAGGACATTTAAAAAAATATTTTTTACCAAGATTCTACACATGTGTGGAACGAATTGCGAATCCTTTACGCGTCGTTTTTATTGTTTTGTGAAAAATTTGGAAATACTATCTAAATAGAAGAGATTTGTGTCGCACAGCGTGTTAAGTTCATTCCGTTTATTTATTGTTTTATTGCTGTAAATAGTTAAAAAAGATTTTGCTATAATTCTTTGTTTGAATAAATTTTGTTCGAATTGTAGTACAGTCGGGTTAGAAAAGTCCATGTTGTATTTTAAAGTATAAATATGCTCTGCTATCATAGTTTTAAACTGCCTTGGATTTTTTGAATTGTTTTTATGCTGTTGTAAACGTTTCATTAAGTTCTGGCTTGTTTCTCCTATGTAAATTAAATTACAATCTAGACAATTAATTTGATAGACGAGATTTCTGAATTGTTCGATATTAAAAGAGATATTATATATATATATATATATATATATATATATATATATTAGGGTAGTCCTTAAAATGGTCATTTTCGAATTTCCTTGCTTCCAGGGGCTATTCATTATATATATATACACATATATATATATATATATATATATATATATATAGATATATATAGATAGATAATCTGCGTCTGTATATGTCTAAGTATGTGTGTCATTTGTCATTATATACATGTGCCATGACACTGCATCAACCCACACATAAGTTTTAATTCCCTTCAAATGTAACTATTTTCCCTACAACCCATATATAACTCGAACGTCTTTCAACTTTTGCGGTATTGAGACAAATAACTTTATAACTTTATCGGTCACGCAATTTTTATTAAAAACTTTTCTTATATAGGTAACGGGTCTGTATGCAATACATTGTTTTCTATATACATGTAAACGTATCTAATATAGCCCACAAGTTGACATATTCCGGCACATAGCCGCGTATTCTTTCGAACGTATGGGGAGAAAAAGTTTTTGTCGTCGTAGTTGCGATCGCAGTCCATTTGGCTGTGCTAAGTCATGCCGCGTACTAATAAGTCGACCCCGACTCTGCAACAGATCGCTCGCTTTCTGCCTACATATCGCCTCAAGTCGAAGAAGCCTTTCAGCGTGGACCAGGTGCAGGCGATTTTGAAGGAGTACGTGCCGGGCGAACTCGAGAATCACTCCTTCAGCGCCGTCGACTCGGCCACGCTGGCCAAGCGGATGAGCGCCGAGCTCAGGGATCGCATCAAGGAACAACTATATGATAGGTAATATTTATTAGTATCTTATATTAACATATTCAGTATAGAATGATATTTTATGAGCATTTTCATGTCCCGTAATTTAAGCTTTTTATTACTTCATCAAACTAGTGGTGTATGGCATCGTGCCTTAAGGCAAACTGTTGGAACTTCCCGTACCAAAAGTTTTTTTTAAAAAAAATATTTTTTTTAATCTTTGAAAATCTTTGATTTTTGAGAAATTTTAAATTTTTGAAAAAGATTGACTTTTTTGAAAAAAAAAAAAACTTCTGGAATAAAAATGTTTATTTTATTTTGAAATATTTTGGAAATTTTGTACTTTTTTCTGGCATATTTAGTTTGAAATTATATTTAGTTTGTCATTATATCCATTAATAATTTATATAAAAAAAAGAAAGTTCTAAGCTAACAATCCAAAATCCATCACACCGTCCATTTACCCACAAGGGGATCGTATAAAAGAATATCAATTCAATTTGAATGTGGAACATTTTTCATTTTTTCACTTTTACTACTGCTGGCTCATTTATTTTTGATTTATCAGAAACAAAACAGAATTGCAAATTCATACTTTATTTGAAATTAATAAGAATGCTTAGATATTAAACCTTAAAAACAATTCAGTTGAGGGCGCTGCGCTGTTACAACAGAAGATCTAGGGGCTCCTGTTGTAACCCATAAAGACGAATCATCGAAGCGCGTAAGCGCCGCGTCGCCGTCAAACGGACAAATGATGTTACGGAACCCATAGAAATGTAAACAAAAACGATACACATTATCAAAATCTCTATAAAATATCAGATAATTTGATGTGCATACTGCATATGTCTAATGATCATTTTTGACCGCCAAATGTCATTTTTTTTCACTTTTTTTTACTAGATCTCCGAATGCGCTAGACCTGCCTTTCCAAAAATTCAATCAGTTTTTCACCTTGTCAATATCCGTAAAATCTTTTCTGAATTATTAAAATCGGACGCTCCGTTCTCTTAAAAACTGAGATACCGTTTTTGGCAATTTTTGCCCCATATCTTTGGAACCGCCTTTGCCAAAAACTAATAAGCACGTCTCCTTATCAATACGAATCGAATGTTTTTTAAATTATTCAAATCGGTTGATCCGTGTTCCCGAAATCACCGACAAAAATTTGTATCCGCACACACGCACACACATACACACACACATACACCCATTTTTTCTAAGGTATGCAAAAATTTTCAGAAGGTTTTGAAACGTTAAGATATATAAAAATTTTCATTTTCAATTTTTTTGCACATTTAGCTCTGTATCTTTGAAATGGCTGGACCTGCCTTTGTCAAAATCAATTCTTCTCCCAATCATTACAAATTGAATATTTTTTAGATCATCCAAATCGGATACTCCGTTCTCTCAAAAACTCGATTTGTATTTTCTGCACTGTTTACTCCGTATCTCCGTAACGGCTGGACCTGCCTTTGTCAAAAACTAATCAGCACATCGCCCTATGAATAGGAATCGAATGTTTTTTAAACCATTCAAATCGGTTGATTTGTGCGCCCGAAAACGTGGACGAAAAAATGCGGACATACAAAACACACACACACACACATACACATCCATTTTTTCTGAGGTATGGCAAAATGTTCAGAAACTTTCAAAACGTCGAGAAATGCAAAAATTTTCATTTTCGATTTTTGGGCCATTACAATAACTACCCTACGGGAAGTTAATAATAAATTGTTTGAATATAATAGTTGATAAAATATTTAATATTTGAGTTTTCATGCGCAATATTTAAGCTAATATTTAGTCGAAAGGCTAAAGTGATTCGATTTGATAGTGTTCTATGAAATTTGATTTGACTATCCCCTGTCCAATCTAACTTCAATGATATTAGGTTTGTCACTTTTAGGTACCGCATCGTAGTTATTGTCTCAATAGGAGAACATAAGATGCAATCTTACGACAGCATCATGCAATTTATCTGGGACGCCGAGAGAGACAATTACTGTACATACGCCTGGGATAATATGAGAACATTCGCCGTTGTCGTAGTTTTAGGAGTATACAAGGACTGATTTGAATTCCGAGGAGATCCTAATTAACTAATTCAGAGCAATTGTGGAATACTTAGACGTATACGAAATGCTACTGCGATAATTGAGCAAGGTAGATCCGGATGTTGGCATCTCGTCTTAGGAAAATGAAATACGCCAATTGTTTACACTAATTTTAGTTTTTATAACATATTTCTCGCATTTCACTGATTTACTATGTGCTTTTAAATTAAATCAAATCAATTTGACCAAACATACAACGTTACCCAACTCTTTTTTTGGCAACGTCCACTTTTAATTCCAATTAGATTCATATTTTATGAGGACTTTTAGTAATCGTTTTCTAAGTTTATACACATGGTTATTAGAAAGCAATGGTTACCTTTTCTAAATGTGATTATATTTTTACATACTACTAAACTTTTATTTTTGACAGTCTAAAAGAAATATTTTTGCTTGGAGATAAATTTTGAACTATATAACTTTTGAACTATAAACGCGAGATTTGAATTCAAAACTTGTGGTTACAAGACTGAAGTTTTATTTCAAATTATACTAAAATACTTTACTTTGTTTTATCTAAAATTTATATTCATTTTTTGGTTTTAAAACTGCTGCAGTCTTCAAACTGATGGTAAATTGCCATAAAATTCACAATTTGACTTGTAATATCGTTTATAGAGAGATGTGTTATATTTAGAGCAGAAATATGGACAGGTATTGTAGAAACTCTGATATTTCATAAAAATTAGAATAAATTAGAATAATTCTAAAATATCTAAAAACAAAAATCGTCCGTTTTTCTTATATTTTAGAAAAATAAGTGTATTACGGAATCCTGGCACTCTGAGCTCTGGTGACAACCATTTAGTACAATTCTTTTAATTCATATTCAATGGTTTTTGTAGAATCTTTGTTTTTGTAAATATGTACACAAAATGTAATGAAATATATAGTTAATATTCATATAGTGTTTTTTATATATGCGGTATATAAATCGTAAAACCAAATTAATTTTCATAATTGCTTTTGATGATTAAACGCATCGCGATTTGCATTTGACATTGAGCTGGAATTGCAATATTTGCTCTTGAAACATTATTGCGTAGATTGTTTGCAATACTATTTGTTGAATTTAACAAATTCCTGTTCTCGGTGAGATGAATAAAAATTAAAGGAAGATATTTTTTCGAAAAAAGAGTTATATATATTATATGTATATATATATATATATATATATATATATATATATATATATATATATATACCACCTACCTACGTACAGATAGATAAATTGTATTTATACATGAAGTATAAAAATTATTTTATTTGTTTTTATTGAACAGATGGCAACTGGAAGGCAACATGATGGTTGTATTTACTACTTCACTAGTTGTGATATATTGTAACATATCTTTGAATTTTTTATCCTAACTATTTTCTTGTAAAAATGCCTGAAAATGCCTTTTATACTAGGAAAGATTTTTTGATCCATATTTTGGAGAGAAAATTGATATCACTTCTGTTTGGTATCAGGTCGTACGAAGTGCAGGATTTGAGCATGCAATACTTTAGTTGAAAAAGATGACTTAGATTTTTTGGTGATAAAACGATTTCCTGTAAAGATTATGTATAGAGTTCCATAGACACAATGATTTTTTTCAACAAGTTTCAAGTTGATATTGAATTTGTTAATGGTCTGTCAATAGAACGAACAAAAAAGCTTATTATATATCAAATGTGATAAATATTGCGTGATATATGATCAATATATCAGCATTTAATACAGGATTATTAAGAAATTTTAAAATTATCATCTAGATGCCTGTCTGCCTGACATCGATTACTGGTCTTTTCTGGTGACATCAGAAAATTGTGTGAATTTTTATGATCACATAGTTTATATTGATTGGAAAATCTATTTGTGTTTGTGATAATCTTAGTTTTTTTTTATTTTTAATATATAGGGGAAACTGGGTGCGGTTGCACCGCGTTACGGTAGTGACAATCGTTATAACAGCTAAAATATACTGATTATGAGATAGGGTCCAAAAGAAGTAATATGAAGAATAATTGTTCGAACGAGCTCACATTATTGCTTTCAGTCAATGCATTACATTAACATGATCTGAAATGAAATATGATGAATAAATTGTTCGAATAAGCTCAAAATATTGCTCTCAGTCAATACATTACATTAACATGACCTGTAGATATCATTGCGTTTGAAGAGTCAAAAGAATATATTGTTATATTTTATTCATAAGGTTTGTTTAAATATGTGTTGTGTTGTATTACATATTATAACTTATTATTGTTATTAACGACAATAAAAGTTGTTATAAACTATTTTGGTGTTTATACCTATTGTTTTTAACCTGGGTGTGAACGGTTCTGCCAAACGGCTTTTTGTTTTTTGATTTGATTTAATGACTAATACATTGCATTTAGGGACAGTATTTCAGTATTTCCACGTAGAGAAATATTCAAATTGCTAACTGTTAAATTAGCAAAATTATGGCTGATCAAAAAAAAAAGTAACACAACCGTACACAGTCTCCCCTATATAAGATAAGAAATTGCAACAAGACATTCTACACTTATTTTTAAATTATATAATATTGCCATGAATTTATTATATGAAATACACTGAATATGAAATAAAATGAATATGAATTATGCAATCCCAAAAATATAATTGATCGAATTCAATATCCACGAAGTTCTTTTTAACTTCCCGTAGGGCAAGTTATAGTAATCGCAAAAAAATCGAAAATGAAAATTTTTGCATTTCTCGACGTTTCAAAGGTTTCTGAATATTTTGGCATACCTTAGAAAAAATGGATGTATGTGTGTGTGTGTGTGTGTGTTTTTTTTTTTTTTTTTTTGTATAGCGAAGGAAATGCTTTTATGCATCCCAGACCGGTCTTCTGTCTGGGTATGTCGGACTCGATACCGCCCTGGTATAATACCGACTAAAACCTCCGCTTTGCCCCTGCCTCTGGTCCCCACGGAAACCGCCGCTAGGCATTACTTCGTGGGGGGAGGATCTAGAATGTTACAATTCTTAACTTGTTATAAACAATGTTATAATTCATAAACATTTTACTTATCTTTTAAATGGGCGAAGTCCCATTCGTCCTTTCTCTCTCTATAGAACGCAGGTCCATTAAAACGTCTCTCGCAAATCTGTCTATGGCGTTCCAAGCAGCTTCACTTGTCAGCATCACTTCAACAACATTACCTGGGGTAATTGTGCGTCTCAATGTCTCCTCCACATCATCCCGTAGAGCACCAAATCGCGGGCACACGAAGAACACGTGCTCAGCATCTTCGATTTCGCCCAAACAATATGGGCAATCCGGCGAGCTATCGTGCTTGAATCGGTGTAGGTAGGCTCGAAAACAGCCATGCCCCGATAGCATTTGCGTAGTATAATAGTTTACTTCGCCGTGCTTGCGACTTAGCCAGACTTTGATGTTAGGAATGAGACGATGCGTCCATCTGCCCTTTACAGCGACATCCCACAGTCGCTGCCATCGGTCAATGCTGTTCTGCCGTTCTTCTAATCTTAACTTTTCAGGACACAGTTGTTGATGTCTTCTATGGTAAATTGTCCGTCTTTCCTCTGCTAAGACTAAGAGAGGCACAGTTCCTGAAATGACGCACACTGCTTCCGCCGATATTGTGCGAAATGCGCAAGCAATTCTTATAGCACTGAGACGGTATAAGGGCCCTGCCATTCTCCTCGATTTTTGAGATTTAAGAGCATCACCCCATATGGAGATACCATATGTCAGCACTGAAGTAATAACTGACGATAGTAATATCCTTCTGGTTTGTTTAGGACCTCCAATATTAGGCATCAGTCGAGCAAGTTTCGTCCTAACTATTGACGCCTTAGCACTAACGTGTTCCACCTGTTGATTGAAATTCAAACGAGCATCAAGCATTACGCCAAGGTAACAGATGTGAGGTTTTGACGTGATCTCAAGATTTCCTATCTTTAGCTTGATGGTCTCAATTCTTTTCCTACTAGTGATAAGAACAGCTTCACTTTTTTGTTGTGCTAATTGGAGATTCATTGTTCCCATCCACCGATTAATTTTTCTGAATGTAATATCGAATAGGCTTACGATGTCATCAATTTGTTTGGAGACAACCACTATGGCAACATCGTCTGCATATGCTACTAGTTTCACACATTCTGGAAACTCTAGTCTCAAAAGGCCATCATACATAATATTCCACAGCAAAGGGCCTAGAACAGAGCCCTGCGGCACACCTCCTGTTATATTATATTCTTCTGTACCATCGCGTGAATGGTACATTAGAATTCTGTCTGTAAAGTAGCTTGCGACTATATTGCATAGGTATGCTGGCACGTTCTTGTCACGGAGTGCATTCATAATGCAATCCCAGTTTGCAGAATTAAAAGCATTTTTTATATCCAATGTAGCTACAAGGCAGTACTTTTTGGAACCCCCCTTCCATCTGGTTCCAGCAATTGCCTCCTTGGCGGTATTAACTACCAAGTTTATAGCATCGATAGTTGATCGCCCTTTGCGAAAACCATACTGATTGTCTGCTAGGATTGGATCAACTACTGCATCTATTCTTTGGTGAATTATTCTTTCAAAAATTTTACCCGCTGTATCCAGCATGCATATTGGACGATAGGATGATGGTTCATCTGGTGGTTTTTTTCCTTTGGGAATAAGCACTAGTCTTTGCTGTTTCCATTTTCGTGGAAAAACCCCTTCTTTCAGGCATGTATTATATGCATTAAGAAACATTGTCGGAGATGTCATAATTGATGTTTTCAAGGCAATATTAGGAATTCCATCTAATCCCGGTGCCTTGCTATTACCAACGCGATGACAAGCTTCCATCAGTTCTTGCAGTGTTATAAGTGGAATATTATTCTGTTCTACATGTGTTACCTGGTAGTTCAAATTAGGTTGTCGTGGAAACAAAGTAGTTACTATTTTATTCAATAGTCGTGGGCAAGTTGGTGAAGGTATTGGCTGGCTTTTGAGGCGAGACATTACAGTCTTATAAGGTCTTCCCCATGGATTTTCCTCGACTTCATCCAAAAGTTCTTTCCAGCACCTAACTTTACTATCTTTGATAGCTTTATTTAGTTGTCTACGTGCTTGTTTATATTCCACTACCAGTTGTGCAGAATTACTGAGACTATATCCACGCTGAGAGATCCTTCTTTTCTTTAGGCACTCTTTACGAAGAGAGCTGATTTCTTCAGTCCACCAGTGCACAGATTGTCTTTGATTTATGCCATGTTTACGAGTCATACTGATATCACAGGCTTCGGTTATTCTCTCCATCAGCTCTCTAGTATGCTCATCTGCGTGTTCTGAAATTATAGGTTTGCAATTTAAGGCAACTCTCATGGCGCTTTCATCAAAAGATTTTATTTTCCACCCAATGGCTTTAGATATTTTCGCATGTCTTCTAATGTTTCTATCTGTTGATATTTCCCAGATGATTGCATTGTGGTCACTAGCAGTGTAGATATCTAATACCTCCCAATTGCAAATTCCTCTGACGAGGCTATTGCTAACAAAAGTAAGGTCTATTATTGAGCTTGCACTGCCCTTTTCAAAGGTTGGTTTATCACCACTATTAAGTAAAACCACGTCAAGTGCATTGAAGGCCTCCAAAAGTGCTTTACCTCTTGCATTAGTCTTCCTACTTCCCCAGTCTACCGCCCATGCGTTAAAGTCACCGGCTATCGCTACGGGGTGGTGTCGTTTTGCATCCTCCACAAGACGATCTAAAAAATCGACAAAATCTGGCAAAGAAAGACTAGGTGGAGCGTAACAGCTGTATAAATGTATGCCATCTAATGATGCTGCGACAAATCCAGCGTTGCTATTGTTAACAACATTTTGGAAACAAAACTTGCCACAGGACCAAATAACGGCTTTGGTGGTACTGTCCGTTTCCCATGGCCAATCAGTTAGATGTTTGTAAGGTTCTGATAAGAGGGCAACATCAATTTTCATATCTCTTACCGTCTGCATAAGCAAGTCGTGTGCAGCCTCACAATGATTCATGTTTAGCTGTATTATCTTCATGCTTTTGCGTTCATTATTTTCTCTATGGCCTCCCTATATAGAGGACATCTGTGAGTGCCGGCATGATGTGCTACATTTTCAGAGTTTCCATTTTCAGCGCATAGTGCACATTTTGCTGCATTTATACAGTTGGCTATTTTGTGACCTTCTTGTCCACATCTAAAGCATAGATTGGTCCGATTCACTTCGCTCTTGCACTGTGATCCATAATGTCCGAATAGCCAGCATTTAAAACATCGAATTGGTTTCTTGATGATTTTAATTTGACAGTTGACCCATCCAATTCGTATTTTGCTACTTGCTTTGAGCAGATCGTGTACAACTGCCGCTGGAAGAGCTACAGTAGCAATCTGGGTACCTCTATATGCCTTACGAAGCCTAATTTCTTCTGCTGGTGTGTTGCAGGCTCCCCCGGTTGCTTTTTGTAGTGCTATCTGGATATCAATTTTTGAGGTTTCATCATCAATATCCCTTATTTCTATAGTTTCTTGGTGCCCCTTATAAATAACTTCGGCCTCATCCTTTAACACACCTGCGATAATCTGTTGCAGTCCTTGGCCTTTGTCCTCACTTTTCTTAGAAATAGTTATCAACAAGTCTCCATTTCTGGTTTTGTTTATTTTCTCTACTGTCGTATTTACCTTGTCATCAGGGACATCATGTTTGATGCGACGTAATATTTCGGAATAATTAACTTTTTCGGTCGGCCGGATTAATAAGGCATTTGGTTTTGGAAAAATTCTATGATTTTTTATCATTTTATGGTTAGAGTCCTGTTCTGACAGATGTACCCTTGCTTCCTTTTTTTTCTGTTTTCTCGGCTGAACTTTATGCCAGTCATTTACCTCGATTTTTTCTTCATTACATATTTCTATGATCGTCTGACGTCTTGGCAAACCATTTTTCTCATTAACCTGATTATTGCTTATATGTTGTGAGTTTCGGTTTCTTGTGGCTTTGCTTGTGTCCTGCCGTACACTTTTTTCTATAGGGGCTGTCTCACAACATTGCACTTCATTTATCATAACTTCCGTATCATCCGTGGTTCGGCCTTTTTCCTCTAACAATTGGTTGTCTAAATCAATAAATCTTTTAATTACGGCCGCTATGTTGCCTGTTTTTATTTTCACCTTTTTATGTATGTTTGACTTTGATTTGACAATCATATGCAGTTCATTTATCAGATTCTCAAGGCACTTCAATGACTCATTCCGTTGTAAAATGACATTTTCCGGAATTATATGTGACAGTTCAGCCACTGGTTCTACTTTACTAGTCATACCGTCGCATGAGCTGGTCAGCGGGTTTCGGGCTATATCTGATATACCTGAACATAGCGTTGTGTTCAAATTATTGTGTGATTTATTATTGTGTGTGTGTGTGTGTGTGTGTGTGTGTGTGTGTGTGCGTGTGTGTATGTATGTGCGGATACAAATTTTCGTCGACGATTTCGTGAACACCGATCAACCGATTTGAATAATTCAAAAAACATTTGATTCGCATTGATAAGGAGACGTGCTGATTAGTTTTTGGCGAAGTCAGGTCTAGCCGTTCCGAAGATGCGGGGCAAAAAGTGCCGAAAACGGTAACTCAGTTTTTAAGAGAACGGAGCGTCCGATTTTAATAATTCAAAAAACATTTCACTTGTATTGACAAGGTGAAGAACCGATCAAATTTTCATAAAGGCAGGTCTAGAGGTTTCGGAAATCTAATGAAAAAAGTAAAAAAAAATGCCATTTGGCGGTCAAAAATGATCATTAGACATATATGCACATCAAATTATCAGATATTTTATAAAGATTTTAACAATAAGTATCTTTTTTTTTACATTTCTATGGGTTCCGTACAAATGTTTACGCGTTAGACGTCGACGCGGCGCTTACGCGGTTTGATATTTCGTCTTTATGCAGTTAAAGCAGTACGATTGCTTTGAAGAAAGTTTAGATCTTTGAAAATATGTCAAAATAAAGAAAACATTTTTTTCAAAAAAAAAAAAAAAAAATTAAAAAAAAAATTAAAAAAAAATTTTTTTTCAAAAAAAAGTAATTTCTTGTCTAATTGTTTGTCAAAAATCTTATTTTTCGAAGTAAATTTTTTTCAAAACTGTTAATCGTTTTTTAAAAAATAATAATTTTTGGTACGGGAAGTTCCAGCAATTTGCCTTAAGGCACGATGCCTTAATTGCCTTAAGACAGAATTCCACTTACAGCTAGTTATTGTTTCACTATTGGCGTCAAAAAAAATTTCATATCAAATCTTCAACATGCTGTCTCGTATCTAACTAAATATGATATGGTTACACGTCCTCTTTTATTCTACTCGTGAATGACATTGATAGAAATATTGAATTAGATAATATGATGAGATATTCAGCGTGACTGGTCGATTTTTTAATAGTCCGCGACGTGTTTACATTGCACACACAGAGTGATGTTTTATAACGAATAAAACAATATTTGGTGAGTAAAAATCAATCAGTATTTAATTATTGCTTTAACTTATATTTTTATATTTATATTTTTAGGTTTTCAGATCAGAAAACTTATTTTCGTGAAAATGAAAATTATATTGCTCCTCGGTTGCCTATTACTTGCAATGTTGCAAGTCAATGGAGCTAAAATTCTAATGGTTTTCAATTCAGTTTCTAAGTCTCATTATATACTAGGACAAGCTTTAGGAATTGGTTTAGCCGATAAAGGACATCAGGTATTCTACACACGCAAACACACACACACACACACTTTTCAAAATTATTTTTTTCAAAATGTTTTTAATTTTGTAGTTATTAGAAAAGGACATTTTTTTGGAAAAATAATGAATAACTACAAAATGAAAAACATTTTGAAAAATTATTTTTTCCCATATATATATATATATATATATATATATATATACCCATATATAGACTAGATGACCCGACAGACGTTATCCTGTACTTATGTTTACAATTCAAAAGTTCCAATATTTTTTAATAACCTATACTGATATTTACCAATTAGTTAAAAAATATTATGTTTTTTTGCATTGCAGAGTATACCGAATGTATATACATTCACTCATATAGATCTTAAATGTACATTTGCTTTAAATAAAATGATGAGTATTTGCTTTTTTGTTACAAACATTTTTTTTTATAATTAGTTCTTTTATCGATATCCGACGTTATTTTGAAAAAAAAAATTACACCACTGAGAGGGATGTCATCCCACCGGGATATGGCAAAGGAGTCTAAATTATTTTCAGTTTTGAACTTGGGAGTAAGATAAATCTAATTTCAAAATTTTATACCAATTGGAGCACAGTAAAAAAATTCAGACCCAAAACGCTCCATTGACTTGAGTAAATATTCCGTATCTAATGGCAAAAATATGCAAATACTAATGTTTGTATGTGAAAAAGAAAAGGGCTGTTTTTAAGGTTTTTCCGGCAATTATTCGATTTTTTCTCGCCGTAAGAACTATCCTAGGACTTCAACAAACATTTAAAAAAAATAATTGGCCAAATTGTTCCAGGCGTTGTTGAGTTATGCGCTTATCAACACATTTTGCGATTCATTTTTTATATTATAATGTGTCCCAGACATTGACGTCAAGCCAAAACGGGGTATATAGTATAGTATGGATCTTAACTCTCCTAAAATAATTTAGAAAAACAAATTACACCTTGTTTGGAAATTATGCGCTTTTAAGTGCAACTTTGGGCTTCGGTAAAATTATGACTATCTTCCGGTTATTGTGGTTAACTTTTATTAATTTTGATAATTTAAATTTTCGAACCGTTACCGTGAATAACATTTTTAAGACCACAGTAAAACAAAAAGACAAAATAGCCCCAGCTTTTTAAAAATTAAGACTTCTTGTTGAACCATGAAATATTTTTTTTTAAATCCGTCGACTTTGAAAGGCTGTCTTTTAAAAAATTGTACTAAAGTGTGTTGCCAAGTTTCATCCAAAGTTGGCACATTTCTTTGGGATTGTAAAATGGTGAAATATTTGATAATTTTTTTTTGAAAAAAAAAAAAAATGGAATAGAGATGGAAAGGATAGTCATAGAACATATGTTTATAACCTTGGTTGACAATTTTTTGGAAATTGACAACCAGGATTGTGGTTATTTTTACCATGAGTAAACCAAGCTGATACTGACCCCACTTTCAAAATCATCACAAGCAAGTAAAATTAATGAAACATTTAAAAATTTAGACTTAGTTTATTCTAGGATTATTGGTATAAAAAGTCGCATGCAATAATACCATCTTATTATTATAATAAATATTCAAATTGTGTTCCATCTGCATCAATACATGTCCTATATCTTTTAAATAAAGATCTATTTATTAGCAGGGATATCCTCGAGAGTTGTTATATAATAAAAACTTTATCAATAATTGTTTTAAGTAGGTGTACTTCTATAATGCAATTATTTTTCTCAATTCTTGCAAAAAGTTATAATTTAGGTAGTAGGTACCTTCAGATATATTTCAATCTAGTAGAAAGTAAAATATAGTATTGCTTCAACTTTCTGTGAAAAATCATAATTAACTAGACTAACTTCTATTATGTATATAAGTTGCATTCATATATTATGTTCTATTTAGATTCTAATTTATATATACTAGTTTTATTTGAAATGAAACGTAAATTATATTTTTTTCCAAATTTTTTGACAAAGAGAATTAATCACAGGTCACGATGATAAGTCCATTTGAAATGAAAAGCAAACATCCAAATTATTATGAGATAGTGTTGCATGAAGTGATGGCAACATCAAAACGTGAGTTAATTATTAATATATTCAAATTAAATTAACTAATATAACATTGTATACACACATAATATATATATATATATATATATATATATATATATATATATATATATATTTTTTAGAAACAATTTTTGGCAACATGTATCAAAACCGAAATATATCATTTATCCAATTGATTAAGCAAATTCAGATAGATGGATTATTTGCTGCAAATCTAACATTGCATGATCCGCAAGTACAAAAATTAGTGCATTCTGGTGAAAAGTTCGATGCTGTGATAACAGAAATATTTTTAAACGAATGCCTCTATGGACTTGCAAATCATTTCGAAGCTATTCCAATTCACTTGTGTACCGTCGGATCTTCTATTTGGACAGATTTTTTAATGGGCAATCCAAATAATCCAGCCTATAACATGAATCAGCTTCTTCCCTTCACTCTGCCAATGAAATTTCATGAAAGGTTGATAAACACAGTATTTTCAATGGCGTTTATGCCGTCGTTGTGGTATGCGAACGATCCCGAAACAATATATATGTAAATAATTCGTCAATCAATATATTATGAATATTTTTTAGGTTGAGACTTTCTGATCAACATGCTGCATATGAGAGCTATTTCAAACCATTGTATAAAGGACCAAAAGATGAGTTTCCACATTTACAAGATTTGTTATTCAATTTTTCTTTACTGCTGGTGAACGATCATCATGTAATTAGTGAGCCGAAGGCTATGATGCCGAATATAGTAAATGTAGGAGGACTTCACATTAAAGAGAGCCCATTACCAAATGTAAGATCAATTATTACTTATTTATATTAAATTTAATATTTTTTTAGAAAAAAATGATATTTTTAAAAATGCACAATAATAATTTTCACTAAAATTGAAGTATAACAAGAATTTCTAAATTATAATCATAAATTTCAATTGTAAGAGACATTTTGTCTTAAGGGGTTACACCATTGTAGCAGCCAAAAAAAGTATGTTTTTGCCATTTTTTTGGGTGGGAGGAAAAGTAATAAATTGATGATATTGAAGAGATTTATTTATTGTACTTTAAAGTAACAAAATAAAATATAATTGTAAAAAACAAATTAAAAAACGACGGTACCACAGCTATTTCGGCGAGCCGCATCAAATTGGAGGCGCTCCGCGGCACGTAAAATAACTACAACAATTTTAATTTTTTTTTATTCAAATTTTCAATAATATATTTAAAATAACACTTTAAAATGCCCATTATAGCTGATTTAAACAATATAGATTTCTGTTTGTTTGGCGAGCACTTTATTCAATATCATTGAATTTCGCCAATGTACATGATCAAATTAACATATAGAAGATTTTATTTTAGAGCGTCCTATTTTTGGCGCATCCGTCAAAGACCGTTTGGCATGCTTAAGCCGTTTATAATCGACTTTAAGACAAAAATTACATGTTTAGATGCCAATATTAATCTCTAAAACAATTATCATTTATAAAATATTACTTAGACCATCGTTGAAATTATCCTCAGCAATATCAGCTTCAATATAGTCAACCCTTATATGTGCTGATTATGCACTGATCATCTATTGGTTAAAAATGCTTCTAGAGTTTATTTACACAATATAAATATTAAGTAATAACATATATTCGTATATTCAAGATGACACATGTTGTAATTTTGCTTCATAATGCTTTTTGTTAATGTACTTGAGTGGTGTTCGGTTTGGAGCAGTCTGACGCGCTTGGAAAAGAGCTCATAATTACAAGTAAAAAAAGAAAGTTTTAGATATGAAATATTTTTCCTCATATTCTAAAAGGTTTAAAGTATATTTTAAGCCTAAAAATTTTTTTTTTGGTTTTTCGAAAAATCTACAGTGATGTAACCCCTGAATGAACTTTTCGATATGTGTAGATAATTCGATTTATCCATAGGTTTTAGATTTAACAATTTTGAAATCAGTAACAATTAATTTTTCAACTGATAGTTTATTTCAAGAATAAAAATACAGTTTTCTTATTAAAAAATAATCAACGAGATTGATAGAATTTATCGATTCAATTGATATTGAGCAAAAATCCAATTAATATAAACTTTATTGATTTTTTTTTATAATCAAAAATGTTTTAGTAAGCTTATAACATTTTTTGCTATTTGTTAAAAGCAAGAACATTATTTAGATATCTCTATGCAAACTTTTTATAAAATTGACAATTGTTATTGACAATTAATACCTACGTAGAAATGACTCGGCTGATCTTTTAAAAGTACTATTCCCAACTGATATCTTCAGATATTTTCGAAACGTATCTGAATTTTCAAAATCAGACCATAATTTTTTATAAGCTTTTTAAATTAAGTCTAGGTTTAAATAAAATTCTTCGGTTAAACAAAAGTTTATGTGGTGCATAGTAAACTTCTGACTGATTAAACGAAATGTTTTTTGTTTGTTGACTAATTTAGCTATCAATAAATTATAAATTTAAATAAAAATTCACTATAGTTTACTATGTCATGTACCACTAGTTTTCATTTTTACTGGTACAAAACTCGTATCTAATCACCGTTGTTTTGTGATTATCAGCATTTGCAAGAAGTTTTGGATGCAGCTGTGGACGGCGCAATTTATTTCAGTTTAGGTAGCAACGTGAAGAGTTCTGAACTATCACAAACAACTAAAAACGCAATCTTGAAAACATTTTCAAAATTAAAATTGAAAATTCTATGGAAATTCGAAGATTCGAACTTGCAAAACAAACCAGACAATGTGGTCATCGAGAAGTGGATGCCACAACAGGCAATATTGGGTAAAAATTTTAATTAAAATTATCCGAATCGTTAGAATATTTAGAAAAATGACCAACAAGACGAACAAGCTATGTACTGAAAATTAAATATAACGTTTATTTTCAGAGTGTTTACATTGTAGTAATCAATGTAAACATTTGCATAATAAGATTTGTAGTTTAAAATTTACTTTAAGTGTACTATTATTGTGTATAAATGAATCGATTTGTCACAAAAAAGTAACCATGCATGTATAAAGTAGGTCGGAGCAGAAAAATCCAGTTTGACTGAACAATTTTATTGTGAAAACAAAACCAATTATATCATAACAAATAACACATATCAAACAAACAACTATCTGACTATCTTCAGTATAAATCTTAGCTAATTCTTCATTCTAGAAATGTGCTTTTTTACTGTTTTGAAGTATTTGTAACCTCGTCCTTTTTACCCAAAGGGCAAACAGGTTGAATGTTTTATTTTAATTTTAAAGGAATTTTCTAAATTAATAGCTACATTATACAACGAATGCAAGATATAAATGTTATGGGTGCATTTTTTACAGAGATAACACTGTAAATAACCTTGATTTGGTATTTTGTCAGAGCGAAGGTTTAGTTGGTCTTTTTTATCCCACCCAAATGTAAGCTTTTATAGAGATTATATAAAAAAACTGTTGAATCTAATATAAAATAACACCACATCTTAAATAACAATTAAATAACGTTTACTTAAATATAATAGTCAGATCTAGAAACTAAACAATAGTGCTCACAGTTAAAACAAATAATAACGAAAGAAAATACTTTCATTATGGGTTTTTTAACATTGACTATTTTTTCTTGTTAGCTACGTCGTAAAAATCAAGATGGTGTCTGGTTATACATCTTTTTCCCTCTACTTTCAAATATTGTTGTTGAAAAATATGCTTTGGGCTATTTACTATATCCAAAAACTTAACTATTCCAACAACTATATTTAGGATACTTATTAAATTATTTACAGCTCATCCAAATATCAAGGCTTTTATAACTCATGGTGGTCTTCTGAGTACATTGGAATCTATTTATTTCGGAGTTCCAGTTTTAGGAATCCCTGTTATCGGTGATCAAATGATGAACGTGGCTAGAACCGAAAATTTGGGCTTTGGAATCGGATTAAAATTAGACGATATTACAGAAAACACATTGACTGAGGCTTTGAATAAAATATTATATGAGCCAAGGTGAGTATTTTTGTATACATTTATACTTTAAAATATTTATTATATGCTTTATCTTCAGTCTGTCAATTCAAAAACACAATTAAAAAATGAAAAAAAACTGTATTTTTAGTAATAAAATATACAAACATTTTTTTAATAAAAATATTATGCTATTTTTGTTAATTGTACAAATTTCTTATTGTTCATATGAACCATGTTCTTGGCGGATGAAAAATGAAAATAAAACAGGCATAGTTTGTTTATATTCATAACTAGTACACTGTTTTGTAAATATAATTTGGTACTCATTTAGTTTGTTTAAAGCATTACAGTAATATACACACGAATATATGAAACAAATTCACTATCAATCAAAGTATTTAAAGTTGATATAATAAATTTCTGCACTCTTTGCTTCGTATCTCCGAAACGGCTGGACCTGCCTTTGCCAAAAACTAATCAGCTCTTTTCCCTATCAATAGGAATCGAATGTTTTTTGAACCATTCAAATCGGTTGATCCGTGCGTCCTGAAACGTGACTGGAAATTTGTATCCATACATACATACCACACACACACACCACACCAACACACACCACACACACCACATCCATTTTTTCTGAGGTATGCCAAAACGTTCAGAAACCTTCAAAACGTCGAGAAATGTAAAAATTTTCAATTCCGATTTTCGGCCCATTACAATAACTTACCCTACGGGAAGTTAAAAAAACTGTATTTTTAGTAATAAAATATACAAACATTTTTTTAATAAAAATATTATGCTATTTTTGTTAATTGTACAAATTTCTTATTGTTCAATATGAACCATGTTCTTGGCGGATGAAAAATTGAAAATAAAACAGGCATAGTTTGTTTATATTCATAACTAGTACACTGTTTTGTAATATTAATTTGTTACTCATTTAGTTTGTTTAAAGCATTACAGTAATATACACACGAATATATGAAACAAATTCACTATCAATCAAAGTATTTAAAGTTGATATAATAAACGCTCTTGCAATTTTTGTTAGTAATCTACAAATTTATTTATAAAACTAGTGGGTTTCATGGCATCGTGCCTTAAAGCAAATTGCTGGAACTTCCCGTACAGTAATTAAAAATCTTGGTACAGAACTCAAAAAAAATTACATAAAATGCGAACACATTATTAAACTCTCTATAAAATATCTGATAATTTGATGTACATATGCCCAATAAACATTTTTGACCGTCAAATGACATTTTTTTAACTTATTTTTATTGAGTGTCTATAACCTCTGGACCTGCCTTCCCAAAAATTTAATCAGTATCTTTGGAACGGCTAGACTTGCCTTTGCCAAAAACTAATCAGAGCGCGTCTCCTTATCATTACGAATCGAACGATTTTTAAATTATTCGAATCGGTTGATCGGTGTAATTGAAATCGTCGACGAAAATTTGTATTCGCACACATACACACAAACTTAAATTAATTCAATTCTATTATTATTAACTTTCCGTAGGGTAAGTTATAGTAATCGCAAAAAAATCAAAAATATATTTTTCATATATCTTAACGATTCAAAGGTTTCTGAACATTTTGGCATCCTGAGAAAAAATTGATGTAGGTGTGTGTGTTTGGATACAAATTTATGTCAACAATTTCGGGAATACGGTTCAACAGATTAGAATGATTCAAAAAACATTCGATTTCTCTTCATACAGAGATGTGCTGATCAGTTTTTGGACAAGAAAGGTTTAGCTGTTTCAAAGATAAGCAGCAAAAAGTGCCAAAAATTCTAATTCAGTTCTCAATTTTACTTTTTTTAAAAAAGTTAATTTTTGGTACAAAAAGTTACAGCATTTATATTATTAATTTTTAACTAGTTTAATTAATTGATTTTATCACATATGTTTGTAAGATTCCAAGTCTAATATCCACTAATGATGACATGAAATTTTATGTCAAAACGTTTGGAAAATTCGATTAATTTATAAATCTTCGCTTTTAATTTGAGATATCGCCTTAAAAGAACTTACTCATATATTTTATCATCAAAATTAACTGCTACAATTCAACAGCAATTCACAGAATACAATTATTATTCTAATTTTTGTAGAGTAATAAATGAGTAAAAGAAACTTTTATAAAGTTTGCCAATATGATAAGCAAACATGTTTTTTCTGTTTGATTATCAATAACTTGATCTACGGAAGACAAATACAAAAATTATGATTTTTTGTTACAGATATCAATTGCGGGCTAAAGCTTTATCGAGAATATTTCGCGATGATCCTCAGTCGTCCTTAGAGAAGGCGGTGAGCAGTGTCGAGTACGTAATTCGGCATAAAGGAGCTCGATTTTTGAGGTCACCTGCTCTGGAATTGCCATGGTATAAAGTTCTACTCATTGATGTGATGATAGCACTTTTGCTAATAGTCACAATTGCGTTGTATGTGGCGTATTTTATTACAAAAAAAGCTTTGTGTGTTTTTAGAAAATACTGTGTAGGATCACATAGTAAAAGGAAACGTGAATAAATAATTGATGTATAATCAATTTCATAATATTTTTTAGAGTTATTGAGTTGTAATTTATGTTGTTTCAGATTTAATTAATTTTGCTTAAATTAGTTAATCCGATACATCGCACGGACGACCTTTTTTATATATTATGTGTAACCTAGAGGTAAGGGTTGGCCGCCCCACAGACCATTTTTTTGGGCCAATTTTAGTTTTTTTTAATTTTTCCTGATGCGTATATAAAAAACACACATGACCCTCTTCCAACAAACTCTATCTTATGAATTATTATGGTAATTGAATCATTTTTATAAAACACACATCCGATCGCTGTGAAAATTTGGGAAACTGAGTTGGCTGCGCCAAAGACCTCTTTTTTTGGTCAATTTATATTTTTTTAGTTTTTTATGATGCGTATATAAAATTCACATATAACCCTAAATTTTCACACTCTTAGCACAAACTCTAAATCTTAAAAATTATTATGGTAATTAAATCATTTTTATAAATCCGATCGCATCCGATGGCTGTGGAAATTTGGGAATCTGTTAGATTATCCCCAGACAGGCTTTCGCATATGTTGAGTGCACCCAAGTGATATGAGTTGGCCGCCCCAAAAGCTCTTTTATATTTCTGATAAATTTATATTTTTTTTATTTATGCGTTTTTGCACACATAACTTTAAACTTTCACACTCTTAGTACAAACTATTAAAATTAATTATGATAATTAAATCATTTTTGTTATCGATTTTTGTCAGTAAGCGCTTTTCAATGAATTTCGATAGAGATTTATTGACATTATGAAAAAGATCAATGTTACACAAAAAATACATTTTTATTGAGGGTTGTCCAACTCTAATGCTTATTTTTTAATGTATTGGATCGATTTTCTTATTTTTTAAAAAACGCTAGATTGAATAATACATGGATGCAATCCTCAATTTTTACCTTCTTATCATTCATCCCAATTTTGAAAATCATTTTAACGTGCTATAAAAAACACGTATTTAAAGTACAAGTCAGGCTACTTCGTAGTGCGTTCTATAGAAATTTGCTATCTCTTTTTGTAGGAACTCTGCTAAAAAAATTGTTTTTATTGAATTGAAAAGTTTATATAAAAATAGGACAGCAGAAAAAATTAAACAAAAGTTAAACTAAAATCTTGTTACAGCAAAACATTTTCCAAGCAGATTTTTTCAATTTATTATGAAATGAACTGGGAAAATAATAATTAAAAAAAATGTTAAGCGGTATAAAGAAACTATTGCTTCAGATTTGATTTTATAAATTATATATTTATATATTTTTATACAGCTGGGTATGTGTTGGACATAATTCATTATATTATATTTTACCCTAACCCAAAAACTAACTTGCGTATATTATGATAATAACAATTTTACCATAAACCAATATGAAAATCTGCGCTTTAATGTGCGCACGTTCAGTTAATATTTTAAAGAATTTTTGTAACTTAGTTCAAAAAGGCAAAATGTTTTCGATGAAATTGACTGATTGCGAATATTAGAAATATTAAAATATTTACACATGTGAATACAAATATTTATAATATTTTTAATCTGATAAGTTACCAATAACCTCATTCCAATCGGAATGTATATAGTATTTGAATGGTCGCAAAAGATTTCAGTGATTTTGAAGATCTGGTCTCAGTATAAAAATAACCTTAAACCAAAATATGAATGAAGAATTTTTCATGACTAAGGCAATGATTTTGTTTGTTTTAACAAAAAAAACAATTTTTCCGAGTTTTTATTTACATATTTTATAATACAAACTTTATGTAAATTACACCTAATCGCATTAAATAATTATGAAACTGTGTTTGAATTGCAAATGTTGTTTAATTATGAACTACAGCACTTTGAGAAATTGTTGCAGATTTTGTGTTTCTCCGTGCGCATTGTATTAATGCAAATACATTTTTAACGAACGTCAAAAGCTCCTCATAATTTATTTACGACCGCATTACGTGCATATGATTTAATTTACAGAATCGAAACTGAAACTAAAATATAAAAGCAACGATATAATGTCACGATTGTAATGTAATATTCAAGTTAGAAAATCGGTATATGTTTTATAGAAATTACCAAACACATTTTAATCATAGATATAAATAACCGCTTCAAATACATGGCTTAATATTCAAGAAAGAAAATTTATTTAAAGCTTTTTAATATAATTGAACTTTCAATGAAAATGGAAACTAATGTACATGAAATGACAGAATTACATTATGGAATTTATAATCTTGTTTACGTATAATATTTTGTTTACTGTTGATCTATGCGTAATATAAATGCCAAATTCAAATAATGATTTTCTGATAGCCTCGAAAATTGTTTTTATTGAATTGATGAGTTTATAAAAAATATGACTGCAATTAGATTTATTGAATTGGTGAGTTTTTATAAGAATATATAAAAATTGGAAGAAAAGCTGAACCAAAATATATTTACAACAAATCATTTCTCAAGCAAATTTGTTAAATTTATTAAATGAAATAAACTGTAAAAATAATAATTCAACGACACTTTATGATATGTTTTTGGAAGTTTGACACAAAACAGTTTTGAAATTACGCTGAAGATGAGGTATACCATGGCCTCGAAACGTCCTTAATTATAAAATAAAGTGTGTATTAAAAATCGAAGTGTTGTATTGTTCATATTTAACATTTAATATTCGTTCCACTCATATCACAAAATTCTATATATATATATATATATATATATATATATATATATATATATATATATATACAAAATCTCATATTCAACTCTCACATAAACGTTTTTGCGCTCTTTTCTCCTTAACTCTGGAGCATCTGACTCTGGGTTTATCTTTTATAAAGTGCTGTAAGAATACGAATCAAATGTTTTTGAACTATCAAAATCGTTTCACATTTTGATATGTACATGTACATATATTTTTGTATTGAACAGATATCAGATCTAACTAGGTGTACTATATTTAATAACGAGCAACTGTCGTGATTAACTTGTTTTTAAAAAGAATATAGAAGATTTTTAATAATGTTGATTTTTTTCTAATGTTGAGTTTTAAGTGTAATAATACATTTTAATTT
Organism: Ctenocephalides felis; assembly: GCF_003426905.1. NCBI lineage: Eukaryota > Metazoa > Arthropoda > Insecta > Siphonaptera > Pulicidae > Ctenocephalides > Ctenocephalides felis. Next base: position 82,538,363 of record NW_020538040.1, on the reverse strand, counting down.
GTTGCAGCAAAGTCCAGAAAAACAAATTTCACTTGAAATCCTATTTTAGATCTATATTTTCAAGTGAAAATGGATATAACTACTGCTTGATATCAAGCTCTTTGAGGTGAAAATTGAACTTAGAACCTTGAATAAGGCCACAGCTAAAACCTAATTGTATTATATTTTTAACGATTTTAATAACTTCCCCAACGTAAAGTTTAAAATTGAAAAAATTGATAATTGATGAGTTAAAAAGTTCAGAGTGCTCAATGGTGGATATTGAGCTTAGAGAATATTCTATTATGTGCATCGTGTTGGATAATGCTAAACGGCAATGTAATGATTATTTGATGCTTCAAAGTTTCAAAAGTTTCTGGTTATGGATCTAATAAAATATCTAGTGGAAAAATAAATTGGTGCCTCGGATGATATTGCTCGAGTTATATTAGATTCAACATTCCAGCAGTTTGCCTTGAGGCACGATGCCATACACCACTAGTTAACAATTGAATCAATCGACATTTCACTTGTGGTTTCAAAAATGTTATCAAACTCTGACATTATTTTTTACATGTGTTTTCTTATCAATTTACAGTCGTATCTAATGAGATTAACTTATATTTATATTTACGAATGAAATTAGTTCGACAATTTTTGTACAATTTTAGTAAAACTATGCAGCCGAATTTTATCATTTGAAAACTTGTACTGAATTAATTTAAAAAAAATGTTGAAAATAACTTTTAAATTATGCATAATAGCGGTTCTATTAATTTTTGTCGAAGGAGCTAAAATTCTTATGGTCTATAATGCAATGTCAAGATCACATTATATTCTTGCTGAATCATTAGGACTTGCTTTGGCAAAAAAGGGACATCAGGTAATTCAATAAGTTTTTTAAATTTTATATTAACAAAGATTGTCTATTTTTATTATATACGTGATTGGAAGAACGTTTCAATATCTTTTTATAATTCACATTTTTGTAAAAATATGGATATGTGTATTTGTATACATTTTTCCTCTCACGTTTTGGGGAGATTGCATCAATCGATATGAATGGTATAAAGGAAATTCAATTTGTATCATAATACGATGGGTAAAACCAAAAATTACATATTATAGATATTTTGCCATGCTTTTTAACTGAATTATGAAATCTGTAACATTCTAAAAAATAGTTTTGACCAAAGAAATAAATTCATTAATATTTAAAATGTGTATTAGTGATTTTATATAGTATTTCTCATAATTTGATCCTTAACTCAATAACTGAGATTATTTAAAATTGAACCCACAAAATTTACAAACCACATATTATTCATAGTCCACTCAATTTTTATAATATTCAGTAGACAAATAATATTTCACTTGTTGATTGTTTAATTTATTATAAATTTGTTAATTATTTTTACTAAATTAATATTTCTTTTCAAAACAGGATTCAGATTTTTACTTTAAACATAATGCTAATTCAAATAAACACTAATTACAAGTTTTATCAATTTACTTTATACATTGTTTTGTTTATTAGGTGTCTATTTTAAGGTAACAATGATAAGCCCTTTCAAATTGAACAAACCACATGAGAATTATTCCGAAATATTTCTGGACGATGCTTCTGAATCTCTATTAGGTAAATTAATAAATAAATAAGTCAAGTTACAAAATCAAAATGAATATAATACTTTTAATACCACTAATTTAAATTTCAGCAAAAATTTTGAACACCAATATCTTAACCGCTTCCAAACAACCTATATGGGAAAGGTTACCCAAAATGACTCAGATTGGCGTTGATGGCGCCAATAGAACATTTTATCATCCAAAGGTTCAGCAACTGTTAAAAAGTGGGAAAAAATTCGATATTTTCATTATGGAAGCATTCTTGAATGAATGCTTACTTGGAATTGCGCACCACGTGGAGGCAATACCTATTGCTACTAGTCCTGCTGGTTCTTCTACTTTGACGAACAAAATGGTCGGAAATCCTTTTAATCCTGCTTATGATTTGAACTTTATACTCCCGTTTACGAATCCATTAAGTTACAAAGAGAGATTTTTGAATACCGCATTTAAAATCTTGGACGAACTGTATTATAGGTAGAGTATAATGATCGGTTGAATAGCTTTGCTTATAAATCTTGTTAGTTTAAGATCAGTAAGAATGTTTTTAAGCAATGCAATGGTTTACTTTGTAATTTTCTAATAAACAAATGAATTTAAAGCTTATTTCCATAGAATTTGCGAATAAAAGTGATCAAGAATATCTGCATTATTTGCTCACATTTTGAAATTTCTCTTTACTGACGACCAATAATATTTATAATCATTTTTAATTTTTAGCAAAATACTATTATAAGAATGGTATAAAACTAGCTGATTTGTTTATGGTCAATTCTATTGAACTACTATATATGCAAAATATTTTTAGGATTCACATTCATGAGCATGACAAATTGTATGAGAAAATTTACCATGAGCTTCTTGGCAAACGTCCTGAAAATAGGCCACATATATCGTCTTTAGTGACCAATGTTTCCTTGGTTTTGATAAATTCTAATGTAGTCGTACACAATTCTCGGGCGAGCGTTCCAAACATGATAAATGTCGGAGGTTTACATATCAAAACAGATGCAAAATTACCTGAGGTACAAAATGGTAAATATTCTATATACTGTATACACCGAATCGCTTTAACAAAACATTTTTTTATAATTTTCAGGATTTACAAGCAATTTTAGACAATACGAAAGAAGGAGTGGTGTATTTCAGTATGGGAAGTAATTTAAAAAGTTCTAAAGTATTTTTAGATAAACAAGATGCAATTCTTAAAACTTTTGCTAAACTTAACCAAACTGTATTATGGAAATGGGAAAGTAAAGATTTATCTAATAAGCCAGATAATGTCATCATACAATCTTGGATGCCGCAACAATCTATACTAGGTATTAGGTGATTCAGAATTTAAAAGAAAATTTTTCATTTGATATTTTTTTTATACTCGTTTAATAAATGATTCAATTTCGGGACGATCGATTTAAAATCGACTTTGTTCGGATCCAGTAAACACTGTGTGATTTGAGCGGCGATAGCAACCTGAAATCCACAAGCTTGCCTTCAGCGATGTGACATGCATGTGGAATCTATGTGGATTTGATATTGCTACCGCCGCTCGGTGTTTACTGGGGAGTGATTTGGTTGCACTATGGAAATGACTCGAAGGACTACTCGATTTCAAATTTATTCAGTTTTGAAATGACTCGGTTCGAATATGGGAATGACTTGATTTTGAATCCACTTTGTCTTGGAATGACTTGGTTGCAGTCGTTTATATTTCTGTATTTTTAACTTACCGTAGTGTAAGTTATAGTAATGATCCAAAAATCGAAATTTTGTACATATCTTTACCTTTTAGAGATTTCTGAACATTTTAGCGTGATTAGATTATCAGAGTTCGAATAATATCCATCAATAAATAAATGATTTACTATATATCATTAGTTTTAATTAATTTCACTTACTTCTAGCCCATCCAAATGTTAAATTATTCATCACCCATGGTGGTCTATTAAGTTCTATCGAAGCTTTATACTTCGGAGTTCCATTGGTGGGTATTCCAGTATTTGGGGACCAACATATGAATATGGCAAGAGCTGTTGAATCAGGCTATGGTATCAAACTAGATCTAAACAATATCAGTGAAGACACATTGACAGAAACATTACAGGAGGCCCTTAATAACCCAAGGTACGTTTTTTAAAAATTGAAAATGACACGTAACAAAGCATGTGTTGTCTGAAGCATTTTTTTACATACCTATATAATTTTAGGTATTTACAAAGAGCTCGATATCTATCCAATATATTCCGCAATGATACTCAAACTCCGATAGAAAAGGCTGTGTCTAGTATAGAATATGTCCTTCGCCATAAAGGAGCTCCATTTTTAAGGAGCCCCGCTGTTGATATGCCGGTGTATCAACAAGCATTATTAGATGTCGTTGCCGGATTATTAGCAATAACTATTTTATTTTTTATAATTATAGGCTGGTTTTTAAAAAAAATTGTTGGCTTATTCACACGTCCAAAGATAAATATAAATAAGAAACATAACTGATACTATTTGTTACAAATATTTAAATATGTTTTATAATTATAAGTTTTGTAAAATAAATATCAATCTATAAGGAATGTGTCTTTATGATTATTTATATTTTGCTTATAACAATGAGCACAAGCATAATGAGCATAATATAAAATCCTGCTCTATATTACGTGATTTGATATTTAATAATTGATATGTTTAATAACAAGCATAATATTTGATTGCTCGATTAGAAAAATCGTTTTTTGCTGGGTTACTATTCTGTAAAACTCGAAAAACATATTGTTTGATATGTAATCGACTTGTTTTTCGGACGACCCGTTTTCCGGCCTACTCGTTTTCCGAATGACTCGTTTTCAGAACAACTCGCTTTCCGGACGACTCGTTTTCAGGGCAATACTATTTTGGGCGACTCCTTTTCAAAACGAATCATTTCCAGGAGGACACTTTATATGAGTGACTACTTTTCAGGACGTGACGCTTTGCGCACAATTCGTTTTATGCAACTTGCTTTCCGGACTAATCGCTTTCCGGACTAATAGCTTTCCGGACTAATCGCTCTCCGGACTAATAGCTTTCCGGAATAATAGCTTTCCGGAATAATAGCTTCCCGGACTAATAGCTTTTCGGGATAATAGCTTCCCGGACTAATAGATTTCCGGACTAATCGCTTTACGGACTAATCGCTTTACGGACTAATCGCTTTCCTTACTAATCGCTTTCTGGACTAATCGCTTTCCGGACTAATTGCTTTCCGGACTAATCGCTTCCCGGACTAATCGCTTTCCGGACTAATCGCTTCCGGACTAATTCGGACTCGCTTCCGGACTAATCGCTGCGGACTATCGCTTCCCGGACTAATCGCTTTCCGGACGAATCGCGGACTAATCGCTTCCGGACTAATCGCTTCCCGGACTAATCGCTTTACGGACTAATCGGACTAATCGCTTTCCTTACTAATCGCTTTCTGGACTAATCGCTTTCCGGACTAATCGCTTTCCGGACTAATCGCTTTCCGGACTAATCGCTTTCCGGACTAATCGCTTCCCGGACTAATCGCTTCCCGGACTAATCGCTTCCCGGACTAATCGCTTGCCGGACTAATCGCTTCCCGGACTAGTCGCTTCCGGACGAATCGCTTTTTGGACTAATAGCTTTACGGACTAATCGCTTTTCGGACTAATCGCTTTCCGGACTAATCGCTTTCCGGACTTATTGCTTTCCGGACTAATCGCTTTTCGGACTAATCGCTTTCCGGACTAATCGCTTTCCGGACTAATAGCTTTCCGGACTAATAGCTTTCCGAACTAGTCGCTTTCCGGACGAATGGTATTTTGCATTATTGGTTTCCGGACCAATCGCTTTCCGGACTAATAGCTTTCCGGATTAATAGCTTTCCGGACTAATAGCTTTCCGGACTAGTCGCTTTCCGGACTAGTCGCTTTCCGGACGAATTGTATTTCGCATTATTGGATTCCGAACGACTTGTATTACAAAAATTCAGATCTTCGCAATACATACGTTTTGTTGAAGACTTCTAAATCAGAGATATAATAATGAAGTGATGTCAGGTGTTTGGCTTGAATATTTCAAAATACCTTATGAAGACTATTAAACAGTGAGAAAATGTAAAAAGAGTGCGCGTAATGTTCACACGCGATTGAAGTAAAATTTATTGCTACTCCACAAGATGGCATTTAAGTAAAAATAAATACAACATACAACAATTTTGAATAATGTTTATTAGTAATATGGTAACACTCGTGATGCACATATTTATTAGTGTCAACCATTATACACATTTATATATTGATAAATCATAAATTATATATTTATAATAGCATTAAAATTATGTATGATATTTAAAAACAATAATGTAATTAAAGTCTTACTTCAAATATGACATGATCGGTTTGTCATTGTAATTAGCATTTAGAAATGAACCTTCATTAGAAAAATGAAGTAATTTCTGATAAATAAATTCTATAATATTTGTTCACACACTGGATTATGTTAAACAACGCCTAAACAAATATTGTTTTTGCAACTTCATTCATCATGTAATTGTGTTTGAAGAACTTCATGTAATTAAAATTAACATACATTCATTGACTGCTTGTATTTTTTTACTTTTTTACTGGCGATATAATCTCATTCTTTGAACAGCTGTAATATCTGTTTTGCCTAAAAAATATTCTTCATTTTAATAACTTCAAATATTTATAGAAATTACGAATAATATAGAAATAATATATAATCTAAGGAACAAGGTAAAATATTCTTCTGATTCAGGCATTTTTTATTAAATTTTTGATTACCTTGTTGATATTGGTGCGCATACAACGTTGATACCGGTGCGTATACAACGACAGATCTCTAATCACATACACGACGACTAATCACAATCGACCCGTATTGAAATGATTTCATCGAGTGCGAATGACGTACAGTTCAGGCGTCACGCATTTTCGTTGCATTTGTACGGATTTACACCCAGTTGCGCCTAAAGAAGATCTCTTATGTCACAAATAAAAGAGTTCTATTTCTAATCAATAAATCTTGAACGTACTTTAGGCAACAACATACTGAAATGAGTTTTGTGTCTTTATTTAACAAGAACTTCAAAGACAAATTTTTAACTTGTTTATAGTACTAAGTAAGTACAATTTGTGTATATATATATATATATATATATATATATATCTCAGTGCCCCGAATATTATATTTCAATTCATTCAGTTATCATCTAATTATTATCAATCATGACATGTTTTTTAAGTAATTCAGTTTCATTATTCATTGAGTAGTGCCATATCATACAGAAAGTGAATAAAAATTATCTTCATAATCTTCATGTTCATAATAATTTTAAAATGCATCTTCACCATTATTTTCCGTAAATGAGATCTCACTCTAGTGAACATTCAGATGGAATGCATTAATTGTTTTAATCATGATGACGTTGTATTTTTTATATTGCCGCATATCGATTAATTACTCATATCTATCATGCTATGTTCATATCTCGTTTGACATTGTACCAAGTCATTGAAATGACTGGATAAATAAATAATCTAGTAAATTTTGTTAATGATAATGCGCTTACATATTTATAAATTGACTGGTAAATAGCTCATAGTCCTTGACAAATTATTTTGTTAAAACTATGAAAATCTGGCATATATTAATCTGGTTTTTATCACCGTTTATCTTATCGCCGTAACAACAAATGATTTAATTCAGAAAAATATAAACTTTGGGTGCAATGTAACATAGTTAATCAATTCAAATTTGGTTTGATGTAATATTTATACCATTTATTTGTTTTATTAGAAACTTTGTGTAAAAAATGCTTCGTTTACTGTTTTGTGCTTTATTATTTGGCGCCCTGAATGTTGAAGGCGCCAAAATATTAATGATGTTTAATGCTATCTCAAGATCACATTATATCCTAGGAGAAGCACTTGGTTTGGGATTGGCAGAAAAAGGACATGAGGTAATATATAATTTTAATATATATATATATATATATATATATATATATATATATATATATATATATAATAATTAAATAATTTATTATTAATTTTTAATCTGAATAAAAATGCCGGTACAATGATTTGCTTGAACGCAAATGCTTTGCAAACAAATATATTCTTGAACTAGATAATGTATTAGCAGAGTCTACAAATCGGGCGTAATATTAATAAAAAGACAAAATATAAAAAAAACATAATATTAATAAAAAGAATTTCTTTTTATTTTAATATCTATACGTTTCGGGAATAGTCTTACCCTTCATTTAGTAGAAAAAAGTAAAAACATTTAAGAATAAATATATACATAATCATGTTTTAAAAATTCAAAAATAATTAAAAATGGTACGTACAATTTGAAATAACTTTTCAGTTGACTTTATAAACAAGTAGGTACATTGGTCTATAACAATATTAAAAATTTCTAGTTTTAGGCACCTTTTTATAGTATGAAGATATAACGCTATACGTATTATATGTAGTATAACCATTTAATATATATTTAATTAAAACATTAAAAAATGTATTTTTTATTATTTATTTGATTATTATTCACATTGAAACGAATTTGGTATATAGCTAGCAAATTGTCGAATTAAATATATTAACCCTTTCCACTCGCGAATTCCGAGATTTATATGAATTTTGCCGCTGGAGCACCGGCATTCGAGTGGAAAGGGTTAAGTTTTATTAAAAAAAAAATTATTTACACGTTATCATCATTGTGCAGTTCTAAAATAATTACAAAAAATTGTATAATACATAAATAAAGATATTAAAACATTTTTTATATATTTATTTATTTTATTGTATAAAACATGTTTAAATTTTTGTGTTTTGTTCTTTCTCAATATTTTTTATAAAATAATATTTCAATATTAATTTTAGTGTATTATACAATTTTTTGTAATTATTTTAGAACTACTGAATGACCAAGTGTAGAAACGTATAAATAAAAAAATATTATTAAATTTATAATATTTGTAATTTGATGAATATCTATATTTGTATATACGTGCATATATTATTCATACTTAATATTTATATAAATATATATCGTAAAACAAATTGTGCAAAAGTTTTAGACTTACACTTTGCTTTTTTTTGTTTTGTGCAAAATAGCAAAAACAAAATACATCATTTAGTATTTTTACTTATTTCAAAAATCTTTGCTACATATTTACACTTATTTCATATAAATTAAATTGTGTAATATATTAGTACTTCTGTTTATAAATGCTACTCATTTAAATAATTGTGTAATGAAAATATTTTATTTGATTAGAATGTTTAGTTTCTAGTTCCATTTTTACAACATTTAAGCTATTTTTCTTAATAGTTTCTCACTAAAATGAGAACCTCATCAAAATTCAGTAAAATCATTAAATATTCACATCTAACTTATATATTTTGATTTTTCAGGTTACCATGATAAGTCCGTTTAAAAAGAATAACAATCACGCAAATTTTAAAGAAATCATATTGGAGGATGCTTTTGATTCCTTACTTGGTAATATATCAATTTATGTATTAATTATATTAATTCTATCAAATTTAATATTTATAACATTTTATATTTAGCAAAGGAAATGCAAAATAGTTTAGTCGACAATAAAAATCGTAACATGTGGAAAATGGTTTTCCGAATGGCATACATTGGTGCTGATGGTACAAATAAAACATTTCATAATACTGAAGTGCAAAAATTATTAAAATCTGGACAAAAGTTCGATGTATTTTTGACTGAATGGTTTATGAATGAGGCTTTATTATTGATGGCACAACATTTTAATGCAATCCCGATGGTAATGAGCACAGCAGGATCATCAGGATGGACTAATAAAATGGTCGGGAATCCTTTCAATCCTGCTTATGATATTAATCTCATTTTGCCATTCACAAATCCATTGAGTTTTTCTGAAAGATTGATAAGTACTGCATTCATGGTTTTGGAGGAGATTCTTTATTGGTAATTATGCTCATTAAATTGATAAATGATAAATGATAATTTTGTAATACATGCTGGTTTAAAATGCTCTCTAAAATATATATGTAGATTTTTATATCAATATTCGCAAAAAAATGTTACGTTTGACATTATAGTGTCTTGTTTTTATTTGAAAATTTGGCAAATTCTTTCTTTGTAATTATTAGTGTAAAACTATTAATTACACACATTTTTTCAAAAAACTAAAAAAATGCAAATTTTATTTAAATGAAATTGGTTTGAAGGTTGGTCGAGCTGTTATCGTATTTAAAAATTTAAAGCAGCTTGCCCATTTTTTTGATTTAGATTATTATGAGATATTTAAAAGTTAATACAAGGTGCATTAATGCAAAATGTCACTATTATTATTTCTTTCAGTCGTCATATGAGTCATCAATCTGCATTATATGAAGAACATTTTCGTTCACTAAACGGAAGAGATCGTATGAATGAACCTGATCTTCCATCAATTGTCACCAACATATCATTATTATTGCTAAATTCGAATTTGGCAGTATCCAATGCAAGGGCCTACGTACCTAACGTTGTCAGTGTAGGTGGCTTACACGTAAATCCAGGAAAACTTCCAGATGTAATTATATTTAAATCAAATCTATTATATTATCATTACACTTCTTAATCTGTTATTCTTCTACCGTATCTCTAGGATCTTCAAAAAATACTCGATGATTCTCCACAAGGCGTAATCTATTTCAGCATGGGAAGTAATTTAAAAAGTTCAAATCTACCAGTTGAGACCAGAAATGGAATCTTGAGAACTTTTGCAAAATTGAATCATACAGTGTTATGGAAGTGGGAAGATGATAAATTACCTAATCAACCGAAGAATGTTATAATCAGAAAGTGGATGCCCCAACAATCAATATTAGGTAAGGGTATAATTTCACTATTTCAAGATTGTGGTTCAAAGTCATATTTGTGGTAAGAATATAAACCCTATTATAGGATACACGAAAACCGTCGGGTATTTGAATAAAAAATTACTATAACGAAGTTGATAATAAATTAAACTAGTTGGTATTGGTATTTTGCCTTGAGGCAAGCTACATGAACTTTCCGATATGTGTGAATAATCGACTTAATCAATAAAAAATAAATTAATTTATGAGCGATTAAAAGTATTCCGAGTGGATTTATTAAACATAATTGAGAACGAATGAACACGTGAACTCGGAGTATTTTCTACGAGCAAATTTTCAAAAATCAATAATTTTTATAATTGAACCAGTTTCCGTGTACTTTAATGGTTTAGTATGTTAATTAAGACCAAGTAATCTATCGTTATACCATGTAAATAGTCTAATATTAATTTTAACATACGTCAAAAAAACTACTCATTTTCTCAAATTTTGATGAAATTTCAAAATCAAACTACTTCTTGTTTTAAGGCTGTAATATTTTAGTATGATCTATAAGACTATGGTATCTATTGTCAAAAAAAGTCATAAAAATTGTCGAAAATTTTTTTTGTAACACTTTATTACAAGAAAACGGCCCAGCTAATCTTTACCAAAAACTAATCAACACGAGTCCCAACCGATATCTTTCGTACAGTTTTTGAACTTTCAAAATCGATTCATAATTGTGGGCTAAAACGTGGACTATTTTTTTTTACTATTTTGAGATTTACAAAGAAACGGTTTTGCTGATCGTCACGCAAAATTGACAGACGCTAGTCCTCATCGAGAATTTTTTTGAAATTGGTCCAGCCGTTTTTGAGAAAAGGCCGATTTACGGCAAAAAATCTTGTCGCATACACACACACACACATACTTCTTCCAAAGTTGGTCTCATTCGATTCAGAATGGCTTGAAACGTCGAGAAAACATAAAATTAGCGAATCGGATTTTTTGATGAAAACATAAACTTCTCCTTCGGGAAGTTAATAATTGTCTACTGATGAAGCGGTATTTTGAAAGTCGATGTATGGTTCTGTGTATGGTTCCTTGTAGAAACTTGTTTTTGATATCAGAATATTTATTTATAAAGTAAACCTAAAATGTTAAATCGCCTATGAGTCTCTGTATTCTGCCAGTATTTTTTCTACGACTAAATCTAAACATTTTGTGTTTGGTTAATATACTACATCAATTTTCAGCTCATCCAAATGTGAAGCTATTCATTACACATGGTGGTTTGCTAAGTTCCATCGAGGCGTTGTATTTCGGCATTCCACTTGTTGGAATTCCTGTGTTCGGAGATCAACCTATGAATATGGCAAGAGCTGTGAAATCGGGCTATGGCATTAAAGTTGATCTAGATACAATTAGCGAAGAAATCCTAGATGAAGCTATATCTAATGCACTTGAAAATCCAAAGTAAAATTTCATGATATTATAATAATAGAATTTACTCACCTTGTTTTTGAATCACTTTTTTTAAATGTATTTATTTCATTAACGCTCATCAGTTATATACAGTTCATTTTCTGTAAAAACTGGATAAAACATAAATGTAAAAATTGTATCGTCATTCATAACCAATGGCTGGGTTGCCAATGAAGAAAATTCATGAAAACAGTCCAAGAATACTGAGAATAGTTTTGGTTGCTATTCAAATTATAATAATAATAATAATTATAATAATAATAGTAAAAATAAACATGATGTTTATACGTGTTATATTTTTCCAGGTACAGAGAAAGAGCGCAATTTTTATCAAACATTTTCCGCGACCAAGATCAGAGTCCTATGGACAAGGCGGTGTCCAGCATCGAGTATGTCTTACGGCATAAGGGTGCTCCATTTTTGAGGTCACCTGCTGTACATATGTCAGTTTACCAAAAAATATTACTCGATGTCATAGCAGGATTGCTAGCTATTATTCTGTTGCCGATATTTATTTTATATTGGGTGTTTAAAAAAATTGTTAAGAAATGTTGCAGAAGTTCAAAAGTAAACAACGCGAAGAAAAGAAATTAGATCGAAGTTAGATAAAGTGTATATTGTAATCAATTATTTTCTAAGTTATATTTATATGAATAATTAAAGTAATTACATCAAATTTTGTTTCAATAGAAATTAGTTTGTATGCTATGTTTAAACTCACGTGTTTTAGGGCGGAAGAATTGTGTGCGAGGTGTAGAAAAATATAACCTTTTAAGATTTTCCTGAAATTTTTATTTTGTAACTTTCTGAAGAAAAATCTTTGTTACTAGTAAACCTGATTTGCAAAGTTTATGTTTTCTCGACGTCGCGTTGAATCAATTGACACAAAAATTGTAAAAAATATATTTGTTTTGCCTTTTGTTTTCACACAACGGCAGCATCTATTTCAGAAATTTTAAAGCAGTTGAACTAAGAGCCAGTGGGCGGATAATTTGTGCATGCCCATCTATACCAATCTTACATGAGATGGGGACTGACTAAGCCCAAAATGGCGGACACAACTACTGTGCAGATGTTAAAGGTACCATTTTTCGCCTATTTGAAAATATAATATTATTACTATCGGAAATTACTGATGATTATGACGCGGTTATGTTTTATGTAAAGTATATGGAAAATATTGTACAAAATTTCGGTCTGTGTTTACAAGAATTGTTCTATATAACAAATAGCAAATACATTCCTTATATTTAACTTCCGTTAAGGTAAGTTATAGTAATTGCAAAACTATCGAGAAAAATGCATATCTTTACATTATAGGGTCTTCTTAACATTTTGATATACCTTTGAAAAAATGAATGGATGTGTGTATATGTATATGTGTGTGTATGTATGGATGAGTTTCAATACAAATGTTTGTCTACGATTTCGAATGCACGAATCAACCGATATAAATGATTCAAAAAACATTCGATTTTTGGGTTTCGTAGATCCAATAACAAAGTTTAAAAATGACATTTGGCGGGCAAACATGATCATTAGACATACGGACATAAAATTATTGAACTTTTTTTTTAGAAAATTTAATAATAAGTTTATATGGGATTCGTACTAAGATCTTTAATGTTTAACTGTTTAAAACAGCTACGCGCGCTGCGTATCATTTTGAAAAACAATCTACATTTTCATAAAAGTTTTTAAAATTTTAAATTACACCATGGAGAGTTCCAGCAATTTGCCTTAAGGGCACAATGCCATTTGCCACTAGTTACTGAACAAATGCACGTTTGGGATTTTGAGCACTTAAGTAGTTTGCCTTTTCGTAACTCTGATTTAAATATAAAACTAAGATGCCAAAAACACCCCGCCTAAAAATAAAAAAATCATAATTTTCAATAATGGCACTGCTGAAAGTATATATATATATATATATATATATATATATATATATATATGTGTGTGTGTGTGTGTATTTTTATCAAAATGAATCTTTTTGTTAGCAAATTTATCTCGACTATTATACGTAAGAAATCATAGGTAATATCAGTGTCATTGTCTTATAACGTTTTTAACTGATTTGTATACCGATTAATGATAATATATAGATATGATAATGATATGAAGGTAATATCAAAAACTATATTTGATTATTAAAAAATTCAATGACTTGTATTACAAAATATTAGCAGTTAGTATAAAACTGAACTTCTTATTGTGATTTATTTATCTTAGAACAATCGAACAAAAAGTTTTCTAAGATGTTTAAAATATTTCCTTTATTACTTTTGCTTACAATTAGTGCTCAAGTTTATGGAGCTAAGATTCTCATAGTTTTTAATGTTGTATCTAGATCACACTCGAATATAGGACATGCGCTCGGTATAGGATTAGCTAAAAGCGGACATGAGGTATAATAAAAATTATATTAAAATTACTAATTAATACAAAAATTACTTAATGGCTTATCCTATGCGTTATAAATTTAATAAAATAAAATTCAATTTATTATGACTTATAAAGGTAATAAAATGTTTCAAGCATCTAATTTTATTCACTCTAAATCTATAGAGTATTACAATACAAAATATGGATATAAATATTTCGGTAAAAATATTTTATTTCAAATGTTATGTAATGCTATATTATACCAATATCATTATACGAGATTGAAATATTTTTTAATTCTATCTAACTATATTAAAATGATTGTTTACAGTTCATTTAAATGGATAAAAAATGAATTAAATGTTTACTGAACCCAAATTATTAATATATCATACTTGAAACTTTTCTGTAATAGATATTTATTATGTAATTGTTTTATCTATGTAAAAAATCACAATTGTAATATCTATTTTTTTAACAAATTTTAGGTCACCATGTTTAGCCCCTACAAATGGGAGGAGAGCCATCCCAAATATACGGTTCATATACTTACTGAAGTTTTCGAATCCAAACCAGGTATGCATATTTTTGCAAAAATGCGCATAAAATATTATATATACATATATATATATATATATATATATATATATATATATTAGGGTGGTCCTTAAAATGGTTATTTTCGAATTTCCTTGCCCCCAAGGGCTCAAACGGTTCCAAATAGATAAAAAAAACAATTCTCTGAAAGTTTTAGCTCTTAAAATTAACGTTTCGATAGAGCGCAATTCTATCAAAGTTTTGTATGGAAATAGCATGGAAAATTTTTCAAAAATTTTAAAAAAGGTTTTTTAGATGTAATTTAGCAAACAAATAAATGAATAAAACCCATTCATTATCGCTAAGTTATACCTAAAACATTTTTTTAAAATTTTCAAAATTTTTTCCAAGATCCTTCCATACGAAGTTTGACTGAATTGCGCATATTGTATACATACATAAATGCATTTTTTTTAATTTTTAGCTCAAGAATTTAGAAATAACACATTTGGTTTAAACAACAAGTCCGTAGTTCAAATGTTGAAAATGATGACGAAGTTAGGCCAAGAATCTGCATTAGGAACATTCTACCATCCAGAGATGCAGAAATTAATTAAATCTAGAGCAAAGTTCGATATGTTTATTTCGGAAACTTTCATGAACGAATGCCTATATAGTTTGGCAAATTACTTCAATGCCCATTCTGCATCTGTGAGCACTTTTGGAACATCGTTCTGGACTGACAAGATGACTGGAAACCCGTTCAATCCCTCATATACTTCTAACACATTTTTAACTTTTGGAAGTCCAAAGACGTATTTGCAAAGGTTGGGCAATACAGTACAAACTGTACTGGATTATTATTTATACTGGTAAGTGTAAAACTTGAGTTTTGAAGGGATTTTACAAAATAATAGTTGCATTATACAACCAATGCAAAACATACATTTTATGAATGCATTTATTACAGTATAACACTGTAAATAACCTTGATCTGGCATTTTGTTAGAAATATTCTTCAACGGAGTTGGAATCACTATTTATTTATTTTATTAACTTCCCGCAGGGCAAGTTATAGTAATCGCAAAAAAATCAAAAATGAAAATTTTTATATTTCTTTACGTTTCAAAGGTTTCTGAATATTTTGGCATACCTTAGAAAAAATGGAAAAAAATACCTGTGTGTGTGCGGATACAAATTTTCGTCGACGATTTCGGGATCACCGATCAACCGATATGAATAATTCAAAAAACATTCGAATCGTATTGATAAGCAGACGTGCTGATTAGTTTTTGCCAAAGGCAGGTCTAGCCGTTCGAAATATACGGGGCAAAACGTGCCAAAAATGGTAACTTAGTTTTTAAGAGAACGGAGCGTTACGCGATTTGGGTACTTGCAAGTTTCTATAGATAGTATGTTTATAACTATATATAGTTACGCGATTTGGGGTACATAGGGAGAATAGCTATAGTTAGTAATAGGTGATCTGACAACTATCTTCCTAGATCTCAATATTTTGAAATATGTACGTGGATTTTTATTATGGGATGTACCTGTACCTGAAGCGATGTACCTGTGATTAGTAACGCATCAGGCGACAATACATTTTGTAATCAAAGTACATATGCATGAGGAGTATTTATAGTAAGAATGGAACGAATACTGATTTAAATACTGATCTCTTTTTTACGCAAACTTTGATAAAAAGTTAATTGTCTCCTCATGAGTGCCATAAAAACAAATATTGAAGTATTTTGTATGAACTAGCTGTTCACATGTGTCAATATTATTTGTAATATTTTACATTAATTGTGATTTTATATTAAATCATGATTTCAATCGTTTGTACTTATAACACTTTAAAGACAAAAATTATAACTAGTTGGGTGTATGGCATCGCGCCTTACACCCAACTCCGTACCGTAACTCTCCGTACCGTAACGAAATGTTCGAGGAATATTAAATGTTTTCAGATAGATTACTATAAATATTGTAACATTGTCTAATATTTATAAGAATTATATAAACTGAATTGCAAAGTTGAAATTATTTATTTAAAGTATATTAAAACTTTAGTTAGAATTGCAATTAAAATCTGAATTATTTTCGATATACAAAAAAAAAATTCAGAAAAAAAAATTGAAACAAAAATTTTTGAAACAAAATTTTTTTTTTCAAAATCAATTATTTTGTTAAAACAAGCAGAAAGTTCTTTGGATCATTTAAATCGGACGCTTAGTTCTCTCAAAAACTGCCCCTTTTTGCACATTTAGCTCTGTATCTCCGAAACAGCTGGACTTGCTTTTACCAAAAACTAATCATTACTTTTACCCGTCATTACGAATTGAATGTTTTTGGATCATTCAAATCCGATGCTCCGATCTTTCCGATTATTATTCCGATTTATATTTTCTGCATTCTTTGCTCTGTATCTCCGAAGCGGCTGGACCTGCCTTTACCAAAAACTAATCAGCACATATCCCTATCAATAGGAATCTAATGTTTTTTGAACCATTCAAATCGGTTGATCCGCGAGCCCGAAAACGTGACCAAAAAATTGTATCCGTACATACATACACACACACACATCCATTTTTTCTGAGGTATGCCAAAATGTTCAGAAACCTTCAGAACGTCGAGAAATGCAAAAATTTTCAATTTTGATTTTTGGACGACTACAATAACTTACCTTACGGGAAGTTAAAAATGTATAGAGCAGGTTAAATTATATGGAATTAAAAAAAAATGGCAGTAACACTTCGCATTTCTGAATTACGGGTCATTTAAAGAAATTATGCCGAATAAATCAGTTATCGAAAGTTAATCGTGAACCAAAAATGACAAATTTCTCGAATTACAAATATCTTTGAAGTTCTCAATATAGTTTCTTTTTCTTCGTATCTTCAAACACTCTTTAATAAGACTGATTTACTATTATTTTATCTTCAATCATGAGTTTCGTATCCAAATTGTACACAAGTTTAAAAATATAAATCAATAATAAGTCACAGGATTGAAAATTTCTGACTAATACTCAGTATATAAACTAATTAAACTTATCTACACAATTATAAACGCGCATAGATTCACATTATTGAATAGAATTATTATATTATCATAAAATTTTCTATCTATTAATAATAAACATTATATCGTATTTTTGCTTGTTTATAAATCCCAATAATGTTTACCCATAATATTTTTATATTACTCTAATTAAGAAATAGTTTGATTGCAAATCGAAAACGAAGAAATATTTATATTATATTTAATAATGTTTTATCTTGAATTATTTGTACAAATGAGATTATAACCTAATTATTGTTATAAGATTAAACATATCTATTTAATTAATTCATGATGCATATTATTTTTTCAAAATTAAAATTTATTTCGACTATTTTTCAAATCAAAATGTAGTTATACATAGTAAAACTAAATTTATATATTTGTTTCAGGAAGCATCTGAGTGATCAACAGCCCTTGTATGACAATTTTACATCTACATTATACAATGGTGATATGTCAAAAGTACCATCATTTACATCAGTAATTACAAATGTGTCTTTAGTCCTTCTTAATTCCAATTTTGTTGTATCTGATGCTCAAGCATTTGTTCCAAATATGATAAACATTGGTGGAATTCATATCAATCCCAAGAAACTACCGGAGGTAATATTCATCCATTTTGTAAAAGATTTTAAACAATATTTATCAATTTATATATAGGAGCGAAGTTTTGGATGCAGGTTGTTATAATGTTTGATTTTATTTTTGTCGTTTAATGTTTAATGTTTATTTTCTACGCCATGCGACGTTATTTCGAATCGGCCCATATAAAATTGGGAAAAAATATGTATATGTATGTAAATGTAAGTTTTGCATTTCGCCAGCGTTTTGTCGAAAACAATTTTAATAACAAATAATTAATTAACAGCACTAATTATTTTTGCGCGACGATTTGAGAAGAATTCGATTTTGATAATTAACAGATAAATTAAGAGTAAATATTTTGAAAATTCATGTTTGAAGGAATTCATAAGCAAAGATTACTTTTTGATAATGATGAATCGTTTTATTAATTTAAAATTGTTTGTTTATTTTTTAAACTACTTTTAAAATTTGATATATTTTAATTATTGTTAACGTTCGCATGTTGCTTTAGCTGTTTTTAATAACTAACAGTTATATCTAATTATTTTGAAAATTTTAATATGATTTTAAAAAATCAAAGATTATTTGAAGGGTAAAATGAAAATTTTGCTGATTAATTGTGATAGCAGCGGATCATGCTGTTTTTATTTGTAAATGACAGTAAAATTTGTATTATTTCAAATAATCACACTGGATCTTCGCATAGGAGAAAAGTCATGCAGCATGTGTTAGGACAAAACATAACTTATATCTGGTTTATTTAAACTTAATTATAAACAAACAAATATATATATATATATATATATATATATATATATATATATATATATTAGGGTGGTGCTTAATATGGATATTTTACGTACTCCAACCAAATTTCCTTGGATCTTCTTCCTAAGTAAATACTTATTTTATTAAATAAATCAAATTTTTGTTGTAATTTGTTATTTATAGTCAAATTAAGCAAATATAATATTATTCTCAAAATTTTGATTCACTTGTCACTGAGCTAAATAATTCTGAAAAACAAATGAAATTTTACCCATGTTATTTCTATAAAAAACTTTGGTTAGATGCGGACTATCTTAAAGTTAATATAAAAAGTTAAAACTTTCAGAATTTTTTTTTACCAATTTGGAAGCATTTGAGCAACAAAACCCAAAAATATCCATATTAAGGACCACTCTAATATATATATATATATATACCTACCATTCAATATATATATATATATATATATATATATATATATATATATATATATATATATATATATATATATGGGACATTCTTTTTCAAATCGCACGGATTTTCGGAAAAATAAAATGTCACATTTTAGAATTGTCTGATTTTTTTTCATACATAAAATCATATGACACGCATCTCAGGATTTTGCTGAAAATAAATTTTTTACGTAAATATTTACGATTGAAATATGGATTTTTGGCTCAATTTCTATGAACATCCTCTGCGGTAAATTAATTATTTTCAGTTGTGCTGATCGGATCCGTATTAATTTTTTTCTATTACACTCATATTGAAGTAAACTTTGTAATGATTTAATTTTTTTTTATTTTTGCAATTTTCTTAACAATAAATGACCGCGTCATGTTCTTGAAAAAGTTTTCAAATTTCATTATATGATATTCATTAATATTAACACAAATTATATAATATTATAATTAGGACTTGCAAAACAGGCTTGATAACGCTAATGAAGGTGTAGTATACTTCAGTTTAGGAAGTAATTTGCGAAGTGCTCAATTACCAAATGCGACTCGTGATGCAATTTTGAAAACATTCTCCAAACTAAACAAAACCGTTTTGTGGAAATGGGAGGATGAAAATATGCCAAACAAACCGGATAATGTTGTGATCTTACCTTGGATGCCACAACAGGCTATATTAGGTAAAGATAAATGAATCAAATTTTACATTTAGGTATAACTTAATGTATGTAAACCTTTTTTGTAGCGCATCCAAATGTCGAAGTTTTTATAACACATGGAGGTTTATTAAGTTCATTGGAATCTTTGTATTTCGGAAAACCACTTGTTGGTATTCCAGTATTTGGGGACCAGCCTAAGAATATGGTTAGAGCTGAATGGTCAGGATACGCAGTTAAAATTGAGTTGCATGAAATAACAGAAGAAAGATTAACACACGCTTTGTCAGAAGTTTTAACGAATCCAAAGTAAATATAATTTTAACAATTTCAATAATGGATAATTATTGGTGCCAGTAATGAATTGTGGTTTTAGATACCGTTTGCGAGCTCAAGAACTATCAAGAATTTTCCGAGACGAACGTCAAACTCCAGTTGAAAAAGCTGTTTCATCAATTGAGTATATAATTCGGCACAAAGGAGCTCCATTTTTACGTTCGCCTGCAGCTAGTATGCCAGATTACCAAGTTTTACTTTTGGACGTGATTCCTGCGATCGTACTATGTGTAACTTTACCTATTTTAATAATCTTTTGGATTTTAAAGAAGGTTATATGCTGTGTTAGGAGACTAACACGCAAAACTGATGTTAAGAAAAAACTAAATTAAGGGAACGATTTATTTATGTAAAATTATATTAATAAAAATAGTATTGATTTTATTTGATAAGAATTCTTGAGTTGATGAAATTATTACAGTGAATCGTAAAAAATATCTATCTTGTTTCATTAATATTGTTAACTACCTGAAGAAAAAAATATTTTTTCGGCAGAAAATCTGTTTTGATAATTTTATTTGTTCTTCACGTTTCTAGTTTTTATGAATTGACTGATATGTGAGAGAGCGCTCATTATTCACGTGATAGATTTTGTAGAGATTTTTGGACCCCCACTTTTCCAGGTGATTTGTCGTGATATTTAGAATTACCCCTCCCCCACGTGTATTTTTAGTTAGGTAAAATTTTCCAAACAAATTTTTCGAATTTACAAAAAAAACGTATATTTTTTGTTTATATTTCGAAAAATTAGGTAAAAAAAGCGATTGAAGTAAAACTTATTTGCTACTGTACAAAGTAGCAAATTTAAGTTAAGTAAAAATAAGTCCATCATATAACAATTTTGAATAATGTTCATTAGTAATAAGCTAACACTCGTAATGCACATATTTATTAGTCTCAACCATTATACACATTTATATAATGATAAATTATAAATTCTATATTTATAATAGCATTAAAAATATGTATAATATTTAAAAACAATAATGTAATTAAAGTCATATGTATAGTATAATATAACAGCATATATAGTAAGTCAATAATGAAATTATAGTCATTCAAATATGGCATGATCGGTTTGTCATTGTAATTAGCATTTAGAAAATAACTTTCATTAGTAAAATGAAGTAATTGCTGATTAATAAATTCTATAATATTCATTCACACAGAGGATTGTGTTAAACAACGCCTAAACAAATATCGTCTCCGCAACTTCACTCATCATGTAACCGTGTTTGAAGAACTTCATGTAATTAAAATTAACATACTTTCATTGATTGCTTGATTTTTTTTTACTTCTTCGCTGGCATATAATATAATCTCATTCTTTGAACAGCTATAATATCTGTCGTGCCTAAAAATATTTTCCATTTAATAACTTCAAAGATTTATAGAAACTACGAATAATATAGAAATAATTTCTAATCAATAAACTTACGTTTAGTTCACGGTACAAATGTTGAATTTGTTTTATTATTTTCAAGGAACAGGGTAAAATATTCTTCTGATTCAGGCATTTTTCATTAAATCAAGATTTGTACTACGATGTAACTTTAAAATGTTTATTTATCTATGCCGATTTCCTTGCTGATATGGGTACGCATACAACGACAGATCTCTATTCACATACACGACAACTAATCACAATCGACCCGTATTGAAATGATTTCATCGAGAGCGAATGACGTACAGTTCTGGCGTAACGCATTTCCGTTGCATTTGTACGAATTTACACCCTAGTCACGCCTAAAGAAGTTTTACTTTAAAAATAAATACACGTGATATCTTACTAGACCCCTCTAGATTTTTTGTCAAACCCCCTCCCCCTAGAAGCCTCACATCATTATTGGACGCCCTCTGATTGGTTGCAAACTAATTTTTTTCTGGCTATAACATTTTGTCGAAATTTTTTTAAATGACTAGCGTCTATTAGATTTGAGCCTTTATTATGCATTTTTGTAATTAACTAAAAAAGTATCTTGTTAACATTTTCGTAAAAAGTTCTTTATTTATTTATACTTCAAAATCGTATGAAAGTTGTGTAAAATTATGAGCTAATAATTCCATATTTTATTTTCTTATACAAATTTTATTTATAAATTATAAAAAAATTATAAAATTATTAATGTTTGGAAAAGAGTTGGTCAAATTCTATTAAACTATAAAAAAGATCAAAATTGGTAAAACTGGCTAAAAGTGCATTTGTGGCACCTGCACATAGCATTTGTAGTATTCATAGATTTAACGTAATATTTCCATATCTACATACTGAATTCTAAAACATTTTTGAAAAATAACTTTTTCCAATGTAATATCTTGTCTTGATAGTATAGAGTGGTTATATCAGAATTCATATAATTTGAAAGGAAAATAAAATTGAAACTTATTCGATATATATTATCAAAATTTTATAATACTATGAAAAAATAAAATTCAACTTACCCTAATATACATATGGACCATTCAATATCAAGTTAGCAACGTTTTATCTATTAGAACCTTTGTAGAAAATTTTTATTTATTAATAATAATTAAAAATAATCAACAAAAAGCGAATCGAACTCGTTAATTATATTAGAAAATAATAAATAATGTGCAAATAATAAGTACAATTGTCATCGTAAAACGTAAACAATTGATTACACTTTAATGCAAGTAAGAAAGATAAGATTTCTCAACTAATCCTATAATATACATACATGCATTCATATATATATATATATATATATAT
Source organism: Ctenocephalides felis (assembly GCF_003426905.1). Lineage (NCBI taxonomy): Eukaryota > Metazoa > Arthropoda > Insecta > Siphonaptera > Pulicidae > Ctenocephalides > Ctenocephalides felis. The sequence continues at coordinate 82,514,878 of NW_020538040.1, read as the reverse complement.
ATATATATATATATATATATATATATATATTCATTCATTTATTGACTTTTATATTTATCTATAAGAATGTAAAGATTTTAAATTTCAGTTGTATTCATTTACTTCAGCGTATGACACGCAATTGTATTTTAATTAAATGAAGTGAAAATGCGTCTAACCAAAAATTTGAAGTCAGTTTTATTTTTAAATTTTTTATTATTTTTACCTACTTTGATACATAGTGCTGAAATATTGATGATTTTCAATTCAATTTCAAAATCACATCATATATTAGGAGAAGCCCTTGGAATAGCTTTGGCTGATAATGGACATAAGGTAGATATTCTTCTGCAATTTTTTAAAATTCTTAATAAATACAAAGAATGTTCTTGCCAGAACTTCCTATTTACCATTTTCATAGTTTTTCGACGTTTCAAGTTATTATGAAACGTTTGCCACCAAACTTAAAAACGTATAATTGTGTATGAGTGCCTGTGTGTATGTGAGCCAAAACTTGATTTTTGTCAAAATTGCAGATAATTTTTACTAAAATTGTTTACAGAGTTTGAAAAAAGTTCGAAATCGGTGAAAATTTTGTTTTTGCTAAAAATTCAATAAATTCATAAATAATTTTGAAAAAATGTATTTTTATATAGCGGTTTAGTGAAATAGCCAAAACAAACATTCTAAAATATTATAGGCCTGAAGAATGTGATTTTATTATAAAATGTCGATAAAGTTTGGAATAAGACCAATATAAAAAAATGCTAAAATTAAATTCTTATTAACTATCGGAAAATTGATGTAACTATGCTGAACATAAAATGCCATTTACGCCTAGTAGTTTATTTTATTATTTACACTGCTGGTTATTAATCTTTTTTTGTTTTTATTGTCAAGGTTACTATGGCGAGCCCTTTTAAAAGAGCTGAAAATCATACAAATTTCAAGGAAATCGTCTTAGAAGGATTAATTGAAAAGTCTATTAGTAAGTATATTAAACTAAAATATGAGAAGTTAATAATACAAATAATTTTGTGAATAATATTTACAAACAATTATTTACATAATATTTAAATTTATTCAAAAAATAAAATTGATTAGCAAAATTTTTGATTCTATGAAATTACTTTACAAATTATATGACTTCCAACATATTTATTCATAGTTCAATATTGTCGTTATGAAATTTTATACCTACATGATTGTAGCTTTCACAAATGAAGTAGGAAATTTCTTCTCATAATGTATTATATTTCTTTAAAATAGCTATTAGTAAAAATAATCATCACATAGTTTATAGAATGTCAAATTCTGATTATTGTTTTACTCAAATCATTTAATAATGACTGTTCTTTATAATTTAGATGCCATGTATAACTTTGAATCCAATGATAGATCTGCACTGAGTATGATCAAGTATATATTTGATGTTCGGAATAAATTTGCTGAACTAACTATGCAACATCCAGAGATGAAGAAATTAGCCAACTCGAGTAAAAAATTTGATTTATTTATAACGGAATTTAATTTAAATGAGTGTATTTTTGGTTTCGGGTACCACTTTCGTACAATTAATATTGTATTTAGTACAATTGGTACGAATTATTGGACTGATGAGATGGTAGGATTCATTAAAAGTCCTGCAAGAGAGCCTAATATTATTCTTGGATATACTGTGCCTATGACGTATTTTCAAAGATTTGTAAATAGCTTATTTTATATAGGATACGATTATTTAGATCGGTACGTATCGCATCTATAATATTTTAAATATACTTTGTAATTTTGCAAAATTTTTGTTTTCAGGTCTCGCATGAATTATCAAGAACAGTTATATAAGAACTTTTTCCAACCATTGCAAATTGGATCACCAACTCAATTTCCATCATTGAGTGATCTTTATCGAAATTTTTCTTTAATTTTGCTGAATAATAATGTTGCAGTGTCAAAGCCAACGCCACAATATCCAAATATGATTAATGTTGCAGGAATGCACATTAAATTACAGAATTTAAATGAGGTTGGAATAAATTTATTTGTTTATAAATGTTTTTTTATTAAAGTTTTTAGTTCTCTAATCTCTTAAATCTGATTCGTATTAATCTTAACTGTATAAACCAATAAAAATATTTCATTGGAAATCATAAAGCATAATAAATACCATTATTAGAGATTCTAAAACGCAATATGAATTTATTGTTTTTAATATATATATATATATATATATATATATATATATATATATATATGTATATAATAAATCATAACAATGTAATCGTAGATAAATATTTAATAACAACCTAAAATTTGAAATATTTGCATGTGTTTATTAGATTTTATTTAAATATTTTAATATTTTAGGACCTTCAAATTTTAATGGATCAAGCCAGAGAAGGCGTAGTTTTATTTAGTATGGGAGGGAATTTAAAGAGTTCGAACTTACCCAAGGAATATCTAAATATTATGTTAACATGTTTAGGTAAAATTAATCAGAAAGTACTTTGGAAATGGGAAGACGAGCATCTTCCAAATAAACCAGATAATGTTATAATTCGGAAATGGTTACCGCAACAAGATATACTAGGTAATCAAACTGTATATATATATATATATATATATATATATATATATATATATATCAGATTTTCATAATATTAGCATAATTTGATTTTCTCTTACATTAATTTTTTAACAATTAAAATTTGCAACCTTCTGAATTCTTCTAATATTTATAGACCATTCTTTTTTTTCAAAAGTAACATTCCTAGTGATATCAAGTTTATTTAACAATAAATGAATAGTTATGTTCTATAGTCTTAGTTATAGTTTAATCGCTACTAATTCCTGTTTATTATTTCTATCAGTATACATTTTCATACTATGTGTTGAAGTAATTGTAGAAAATACAGCTTTCTAAATTCGCCATTCATAAAATAAATAGAAGAGAATAATGGTAAAATAATAGAAAATTATTAGTGTTTATGAATTGAATTACTCAATAAGAATTTTTAATTTCACAATATTAACATCATACCTATACACCCAGAAACACGTTAAAAATGTGTATTTTTTTACGGCATACAACATTATAATATATTTAAGCCCGGTGCACACGACGCCAGTTTTCATGCTGGACAGTTTTTGTTTGTTTGTTACCCTAGGAACGACATGATAAACCATAATTTACGATCTTGCGCGACATAATTTGCGATCTGGCCTGCTAGATTTCACGCATTCACAACGGCGGTATACTCATCATAATTTCTAAGTAAAACCGTTGCCTTAACAACGTCGAAATTTGATTTCATAACAACTTCAGTCCTTGCAAATTCCTGCCGTATTTTACGAATAGAGCATGTCCTATGTCGGCGATAGATGAACGATCTCGTGGCCGATACCTTCAGTGTCCAATAGGAAAGCTGCGTTTTGACACGAAAATACCAATGCGTACTTGATTCATTTATTTCGATTTTGGAAGCGTTTAGTTTTTATTTTGTAAATAGCTATTGTGTATATATAGCGGCGTGAATAAATGATTAGTTTAGGAAAGGCAGTTCAGTAATTTTAAAATATTCAAATTTCCGAAAAAATTTAAATACGCATTTTTTTTTCAAATTTTCGTAATTTTATCTGAAATATCAAAAAAATTCAAAATTTCCAAAAAATTACAAAAAAATTCAAATCGTTTTATTTCAAAAATTTCGAAATTTGCAAAAATACTCAAAATTAAAAAAAAATTAGTTGGGTGTATGGCATCGTGCCTTAAAACAAATTGCTGGAACTTCCCGTACCGTAACGAAATGATCGAGGAATATTAAATGTTTTAAAATAGATTACTATAAATATTGTAACATTGTCTAATATTTATAAGAATTATATAAACTGAATTGGAAAGTTGAAATTATTTGTTTAAAGTATATTAGAACAAAATCAAAATAAAAATCTGAATTATTTTCGATATACAAAAAAAAATTTTTTTTTCAAAAAAAAAATTTGAAACAAGAATTTTTTTCCAAAACCAATTGTTTCGGTAAAACAAGCAGAAAGTTCTTTGAATCATTTAAATCGGACGCTTAGTTCTCTCAAAAACTGCCATTTTTTGCACATTTAGCACTGTATCTTCGAAATGGGCTGGGCCTGCCTTTGCCAAAAACTAATTACCACTTCTCCCAATCATTACTAGTTGAATGTTTTTAGATCATTCAAATCGGATGCTCCGTTCTCTCAAAAACTCGATTTATATTTTTGCACTTATTGCTCTTCATCTCTGTAATTGCTGGACCTGCCTTTGCCAAAAACTAATCAGCACATCTCAAAATTTTTGAAGAAAAAAAACAAATATCTTTTATGTTATCGTCGATCTCCAACGGCACAAAAAAGGCCCTTCACTGCTGCAGTGATTCCGGCCTTCTACGTGGATCAAATCCAAAAAAAAAATTCGTTAAACTAGATAATATTGTCTGCAAAATTAACTACGATAAAACAGAAATCAAAAATTGATTAAATGGCGGCGTTTTTAAAAAAAAAAGATTTTGGACTGCCAAAATTCGATTTTTGATCCTATCAAAAAATCGATAGTTTATTTTACGGAGAACTATATATAAAACATGTACAAATAAAATTGATAGTGATCGGATCATTTGTTTTTGAGGAATCGCTGCAGCAAATTCGAAAAATGCTGTTTCGAGAAAAACGCGTTTAAAGATAAAATGATCGTTATACTATATACTATGTATATACTCTTTAAATGGCTGTGACTCAAAAACTATTTAAGATATCGATTTGAAATTTTGGTATGTTATTTTTAAAGGTATAACCTATCGAAATATGAAAAATTGAAAATTCGACTTTTTGAAAATTTCACACTAGTTGTGCCCCCTAAACTGAAGCATTTTATTATCTTTTAATTATTATTGTTTCACCTAATTCTAATCAGATGCGATACATACATGTTTTTGTTTACAATTCATACAATTCCCTGTTTGTACACTTATAAGCATTAGTGTATTTTAGACCTATAAAATATAAATTGTGAAATTCACAGTGTATATTTATAATAAACTATTTGAATATGCACGAAATTAATATTAATAATAAAATAAGTGAAAATCTGGCGCAAAATTCTTGCTCGCTAGAAATCCTGTTACGATAGAAATCATGTTACAAGGAATACTAGCGTCGTGTGCACCGGGCTTTAGACCTATAAAATATAAATTGTGAAATTCACAGTGTATATTTATAATAAACTATTTGAATATGCACGAAATTAATATTAATAATAAAATAAGTGAAAATCTGGCGCAAAATTCTTGCTCGCTAGAAATCCTGTTACGATAGAAATCATGTTACAAGGAATACTAGCGTCGTGTGCACCGGGCTTTAGACCTATAAAATATAAATTGTGAAATTCACAGTGTATATTTATAATAAACTATTTGAATATGCACGAAATTAATATTAATAATAAAATAAGTGAAAATCTGGCGCAAAATTCTTGCTCGCTAGAAATCCTGTTACGATAGAAATCATGTTACAAGGAATACTAGCGTCGTGTGCACCGGGCTTTACATACAGAAATTATTTGCTTTCATATGAACCAAAATCTGGGAATTAATTATGTTAAAAAAAAGTTAAATAATTTTTCCATACTTGCCGATTATTTCATGATTCAATCAATATATTGAAATTTTAGGATTATATACGTTTAGGATAAAAAATAATAATTTAACATAGCGAGTTAATTATGTTAATTTTTATCTGACAATGAGTAATTGTAAGGACAAGGAGAACCTCAGGTATTGTTGTCTGGGACTTCTCATTGTAAAGAAATTGAAAATAACAACACACCCCTTTAAATATTACAGGACTATAAGGAGAGTTTTATTTGTAAAATTTTAATGAAATTTAAAAAGTAGCACTTTACATCAGTGTGCAGTATTTCTTATTAATATATGAAAATAGCCTTGTGGTTAAGGCCTAACTTTTTAGCATATTTTCTTTGATTATCTCTGTATAGTATTAATTTATATCTAATCATTTTATAATAATTAATTATAAGAAATATTTACAATGATGAATTATTTCCAAATACTTTGCAAACAGAAACTTAGGTATTTAAAATGTTGTATCTCTAAGTACATATATTATATATTATATGTGGGTTGTAAGTTTCGACAAAGTTATGGTCAGCAATAAGTGTGAATATAGGTATATATTTTTATGAATAGAAAAACTCAATATTCGCTAACAGTTTAAGTAACTGCAACCACTAAACTATTTTTTTTTAAATTATATTTTACTGAAATTTCTGGGTAAATTTCAGCACATAACAACACTGTTGCTTTCATAACGCATGGTGGTATGCTCAGCAAGATAGAAGCCATCTACTTTGGGGTACCATTGTTAGGAATTCCTATCTTAGGAGATCAGTTTATGAACGTTGCAGAAGCTGTTCAGGATGGCATTGCAGTTTCACTCGATCTGAATAAGTTGACCGAAAATTCATTTGACACAGCTTTAAATGATATTTTATACAATTCAAGGTAAACTTGGCATCGTGCCTCAAAGCAAATTGTTGATACCTCCCGTACTATAAAAATGTGAAAAAGCATTTAATGTTTTCGAAAATTTTGATTTTTTTTTTCAAAGCAATCGCTTTGCGTTGCTGTTTTAGAGACGAATTATAAAACGAATTATACTGCACATTGCAGTATAATGGTTAAACATTAAAATTCTTTGTACGGAACCCATAGAAATGTAAACAAAATCTGTACTTATTATTAAGACTTTTATAAAATATCTGATAATTTGATGTGCATATGTCCTAATGTCCAATTCCATTATAATTATAAATTTTTTATTGGCTCTCCGAAACCGCTGAATCTGTCTTTCGAAAAATTTAACCAGATTTTTATTATGCCAATATGAGTGATATGTCTCTTTGTGTCCCGTATCTTTGGAATGGGTTGACCTGCTTTTACGGAAAATTAATCAGTGCGTTTTTTCATTAATAGGAATCAAATGTTTTTTTGAATCATTCAAATCGGTTGATCCGTGCTCTTAAAAACGTCAGCAAACTAGTGGGGTGTATGGCATCGTGGTTTAAGGCAAATTGCTGGAACTTCCCGTACCGTAACAAAATGTTCGAGGAATATTAAATGTTTTCAAATAGACTATTATAAATAAATACTATAGCATTGTCTAATATTTATAAGAATTTTATAAACTGAATTGCAAAGTTGAAATTATTTGTTTAAAGTATATTAGAACTTTAGTCAGAATTAAAATTAAAATCTGAATTATTTTCGATATACAAAAAAAAACTTTATTTGAAAAAAAAATGAAAAAAAAATTTGAAACAAAATTTTTTTTCCAAGATCAATTATTTTGTTAAAACAAGCAGAAACTTCTTTGAATCATTTATATCGGCCGCTTATTTCTCTCAAAAATTGCCATTTTTTGCACATTTAGCTCTGTATCTTCGAAATGGCTGGGCCTGCCTTTGCCAAAAACTATTCATCTCTTCTCCCAATCATTACAAATGTTTTTTAGATCATTCATATAGGATGCTCCGATCTCTCAAAAACTCGTTTTCTTTTTTCTGCACTTTTTGCTCTTTATCTCCGTAACTGCTAGACCTGCCTTTGCCAAAAACTAATCAGCACATCTCCCTATCAATAGGAATCGAATGTTTTTTGAACCATTCAAATCGGTAACCGGAAAATTGTATTCATACATACATAAACACACATACACATACATCCATTTTTTCTGAGGTATGCCAAAATGTTCAGAAACCTTCAAAACATCGAGAAATGCAAAAATTTTCAATTTCGATTTTTGGACGATAACAAAAACTTACCCTACGGGGGGAAGTTAATAATGGTATCCGCACATACGTATATACTATACATACACAAACAACAAAATGTTCAGAAATCTTTGAAACGTAAAGATAAGCAAAAAAAATTATCATATTATTATATTATCGATTTTTTTTTGCGATTACTGTAACTTACCTTACAAAAAGTTAATAAATAATGGTTTCATTCATATTTTCCTAGGTTTGCTTTGGATACTCGCGAAAGTATCAGACAATTTTTAAGTAATTCAATTTTTGGTTAATTTCCAGATTTACTTAACCACGGTTAAGTAAATCTGTAATAAAAGCAAAAATTTTAAAAATTGTTTTAGAGCAGGACAAAGTATCCTCAAAATTATATTTAGATGACTATCTTTTATTTTCAAAGATCAAATAATTTAAAACATTACTTTTATTATAACAGTTTTTCGTCAAGAATAATTGGAATAATGGAAAACTAATACTAAAAATCTATATATAAATTTATATTTTTTCATAAAAATATTATTAACTTAAGTTAACTTTATGATTTATCATTACAAAACATCAAATTGTACCCAATTATCATTATCACAGTATTTTCAACAATATTTGAAATTAGTTCGGATAATTATTATTAAACGAAAGTTTTTTCCTGAAATCGTATTATTTTATCATAGTATTTATTATCAGTCTTACTTTAATAACTTATACTAAAATATACTAATTCTTACCAAACACCTATACATATCATTTAAACAAAAATTACGTTTTATTGCAGTATGATTTAATTAATTAAAATTATATTGTTGATTACTAAAGCTTAAACAAAATTATATTCTTTATAACTAAATATTATTTAAAAGAAATCATTTTCAAAATATTTTTTAAGGTTTTTAATATAAATATTATCATAGGTTTAAGAAGTTTATGTAAGACTTTCAGATCATATTGACCCGTTGAAAAATATTAATTTTTAAATTTAACTTAAATAGAATTATTATTGGAGTTGAAGAAAAGTAGTGATGACAATTTTGCCTAATAATGATTTTATTGATTGTTAAATCTTTTTGCGCCAATTTTCATTATTTTGGCTTTTGTTTCAAATTCTTTTCAATATAATAAAACATAATCGATAATTGTCACAAAGTTGTTAAAATTATGTCTTGATGAATGAAATTTTCCTCATTTCACATTTCATACATGGTTTTAATTTGGCGTATAGAATAAAAAAAGATAATGTTTCTAACTAAATTTTAATTTTATTTCAGTTACCGTGAACGTGTACAAAAATTATCTAAAATATTTCGAGATACTCCAGAAACTCCATTGCAAAAAGCTGTTAATAGTATAGAATATGTTTTGAGGCATGATGGAGCTCCATTTTTAAAAGCACCTTTTGATGATATGCCGATGTATCAAATCCTATTAATAGATGTCATTGGCGGAATAATAGTTATTATAGTTGCAATAATATGGATAGTTTATATCTTAGTTAGATTTCTAATTACAAAGAAAAATTCACAAAAGAATAGTAAAGTTAAAAAATCAAAGAAGATCTCATAATTGATAGGAACAGAATTATAGACAAAGAAATATGCATTTATTTATTGCCTTTATGACTGTACTTGCACATATTATATGTAAAAACTTAAAACATACACAAAAATAAAATAACAAGATTTTTCAGTTTTTAATTATTTAGTTCATATTACATTAGTAGCTTGAATAGACTTTGTATGACATAAGAATCTTACGCAATAAAAGTATATTATTAAGTAGTATCGAATACGAATAACTTAATAGTCATCTTGACTATGTAAAAACACTTAATTATTGTGTGTTTAATTCAAGCATTTTAATATATGATTGTACTCAAAAATACAAGATATAAATGCTAATAAAATTATCATAGTTATATATATATATATATATATATATATATATATATATATATATACATATATATATATTTACAGGGCCAGATTTAGAAATTTTGCGCCCTGGGGCACTGACAAAAATACCGCCCCATCCCTAAATTTTTACTTAAAATAGTTTATATATATCATTTTTCTAAAATTAAAATAATTATTTCATTGCAGAAAATTTATTACGCATTACATAGTGTAAATAGTGGTGCTTGGCATCGTGCCTTAAGATAAATTGCTGAAACTTCCCGTACCAAAAAATAAAATTAAAAAAAAAATTAAAGCGATTGGCCTGCTTTAGCTGCGTACAGACAAAATAAAGAAGCGCCGCCTCGCAGAATAACAGATAAATATTTTACAGAACTCATAGAAATGTAAACAAAATTTATATTATTAAAATATCTGATTATTTGATGTGCATATGGCTAATTATCATTTTTGACCGCCAAATGTTTCTCTTTCAAATTTTTTTTATTGGATCACCGAAACCGCTAGGCCTGCCTCCCACAAATTTAATCAGTTCTCCATTTTGTCTATATATGTAAATTTCTTTTAATGATATTGAACGTTTCGTTTCTCAAAATATGAATTATTATTGGCAATTTGGCCCGTATATCCGAAACAGTTGGACCCGTCTTGGTCAATAACTGATCAGCACGTCTCGCTATCAATAAAAATCGAATTATTCAAATAAAATTTAATTTTAATAAGTTTAATAAATGAAACTTAATAATTTTCAAAAAATTTTGAAATATAAAAAAAAATTTAATTCAATTTTTATCATTTTTCAAAAAAATTTAAATCTTTTTATAAAATGTAATTTTCAGTACGGAAAGTTTCAGTAACTTGCCGTAAGGCACAATGCCATGCGTCACTAATTTAATTTTTTTCGGCGCTATGAGCTTGGAAGTGCACAAATTAGTCATTTTAAGAGGGCTCGAGAACTGAAGAACATATTTTTCTTAAACTTTCAACTCACTTACGAATCTTTATATTAGCCAAATTGCCAAATTTTGCATTGCATTTGTATAATGTTTTGCTAATTATATTTCTTGAAATTAAAAATGTTATTAAAAAAATGAGTTAATTATAAGGTATAGATATTTCTTCTCATTATCCAAATTTTGCCGCCCCCGAAAATTTGCCGCTCTGGGCAGTAGCCCCGACTGCCCCTACTGTAAATCCAGCACTGTAAATATAGGTACATATACATGTATAATAGAACACTTGAATAAATTGAAAATATATTTTGATTTTAAAATTTAACTTTATCTTTAGTATATATAATTTCATACCAAGTACACAAATTTTTCACGTAGCCATTTTTTTATAAATTACAATCTGTCTACATAGAAAGACATTGAGTAATTAATTTGACAAATAACATAGAATTTCAAAGGGAAAACCCAGAGGTTCACTTTATATTAATGTACTAAATTATGACTTAATTAAAATTAGGTATGTATCCATATAATCACTATTCTATCACTATAATCTTTCCAAAAGATATTCAAAATCTTTTAAGACTGAATTTATTTGTTTATTTTCTTCAAAAATCCAAACGCAAATAAACAATGACAGGTTATCTGTGATTTTGCCAACACTAGCGCTATCAATTGCCTAATATCCAAAACTATTTATTGATAAGATAACAACCAAAGATAAATGATTTTATCTTAGATAACAATCTATGACAAAAACATAAGATTTGAATTTGAATATGTAGGTAACGGCATAAACGGGCAGAACGGGTAACGATTTATATTGTTTTGGCGCCTTTTGCCCCCATAAAAGCTGGCACAAAAACCATGTTAAGTCATTTTGTGTTGGGACCTCGTGGTGATACTACAGTGAATGGTAAGTCATTTATAATAATTAATATTATTCTAAAACTTTTTTCAAGTAATTTCTAAAAAAAATCATATACAGTAGACCCTCGCTTTACGCGGCAAGTGCGTACCGTGCAGTATGGAGACCGTGCTATAAGAAACTCGTATTTAACATACAATTCAGGCTAATTCGTCGTGCGTTCTATGGAACCTTACATAGTGCAGTATGGGAACCGTGCTATGCGAGACTCGGAGTTAGTACAAATCGCATCATTTTTATCGTGCTGTATGGAGACCCAGGAATACAACTTGAAGTAGGTGCAATACGGACGAAATGACATGTATGACATAGACAACTTATTCAAAAATTGGCGCGACGCAGTAGTCAATTCAAACATGTTCGCACCTTCCAAAGTTTATTTTATGGATGTGTTTTTGGAGACTTATTTATTATTTTTTATAATTAATTTTATTAAAATGAATAAACTTATGTCAGTAGGTACTCATAATTTCTATTAATTTTATCGTAATAAACAGGTGTTTGATTGAATTTTGATCATTTATTTATTCACGTTCACTTTTGGACAAAATGATATAGAATAGACAAGATGACAAAGTATTAATTTGGAAACGATACATGATGATTCATTAGAGGTCAAAAATAAAAAACTTGTAAAATATGGTTATTACATATTTTCATAACTTCTTTCATAACTTTGGAGACTTTCATTTATTGTAAATTTTTCCTATTCTTATATTCCCGGTACGATGTATGACTTGTTCCCTTTGGGCTCATGCGTCATGTGCTGATGTCCCAAAGTGGACCAAACAATTTAATTGTGAAAAAATAGTGTTTCAATATGCCTTTACCGTATATGGATGTAAGACAAAATGGTACATATTTGTAGTAAACGCGAGTTTTTATGAAGTATCAAACGACTTTTGTTTTTATCGGTGCTGCCGTTTCTGAGGAAACGCCGACGACGGATTAAATCTTTGCCCATATGTACATACACACATACACATTTTCTTATTTTAGTCTCAAACAATTCATAATGACTTGAACCGTCGAGAAAACATAAAACAGATCATATACATCTCCTTCGGTAAGATGGAAAACAAGATGAATCATACAGTACTTTTATTTAACAAAATAAAAAAAAACAATACAAAAAATACTAAACTAAATAAATTAAAATGTTTTCCAACATAAACAAGTAAGACTTTGGTAAAATCATAAATTTTTTCAACTCCCATCGCCTTCGCTGTCACATGTGACTTGTCTACTTTTAATTGGCAAAATGATTTTTTTCATGCTTCTTTTTCACATGTGTTTTTGTGATTGTTTATTTTTTCAATTCTTGTAAAACTTCTCTATAGGGAGCTAAACAACTGTTTAACTCTCTTTTAAATTTTGCACTTCGCATTGTTGAATTATCTGCTTGAATAAAATGAAGTTCCAATTCTTTCGCCAATTTAAATCCTTTTTCTACATCTTGTATATCGAGATGTGGAATCCATTCGATTTCATCTGTTTCATTTACCAATGTATTTGAGGCAGGCCCATCAATTAATTCTATCAATTCCTCCTCATCCAAAGTTTCTTCCTCGAGAACAAGTTGTCGTACGTCGTCGATATTTACTTCAAAGGCGTCATCGCATAAGCGGGAAGCCATATTTATTATTTCTGCAGCTGGGAGTGAAATTGTAGAATCATCTTGCATTGTGTGAACTATTTCAGGTAAAAGAGGCTTCCAACACGAGTTAAGCGTTGATGGTTTAATTTCCTCGCAAACCGACGATAAAGCTGTAATACAATCTAAAATAGAAAATTCAGTCCACACTTCAATAAGAGTTTTATTACTATTTTCTAGTCTGTCAAAAATTGTTTGAAAAAATCGACGTGTGTAGTACATTTTTAAAGTTTGAATAATTCCTTGATCCAAAGGTTGTATTAATGATGTGCAGTTAGGAGGAAGAAAGACTATTTTCACATTTGGATGGTCTAGCTGTATATTGTGGCAACCAGCGTTGTCAAGAAGCAATATAACTTTAAAATGCAAATTTTTTTCTATCATATAGATTTCCACAGCCGGGATGAAACAATTATAGAACCAATCCTTAAATAAATCTTGACTCATCCAGGCCTTCTTATTTGATCGCCAGAATACAGGCAATCGTGTCTTATTCATGTTTTTTAGTGCACGCGGAGTTGAAGAAGAATTTATTATCATCGGTTTCATAATCATGTTCCCGGATAGATTGCTGCACAGATGAAGAGTAATTCGTTGTTTGGAAAGTTTAAACCCCTGAGCACGCCTTTGATCTTTGGAAATAAAAGTCCTTGATGGAAGTTTTTTCCAATACAAAGCCGTCTCATCAGCATTGAATATCTGCTCAGGTGAATAACCTCCCTCATTAATAATTCTAGCAAGTTTCAGCTTAAAATTTTCGGCAGCCTCTGAATCTGCTGATGCCTGTTCGCCTTGAAATTTTATATTATGCAAGGCATGCCGTTTTTTAAATTTGTCAAACCATCCTTTACTCGCGGCAAACGAATGGTTATGTAGTGAAGGTCCGTTATTCTTTAAGTGATTATAAATTTTAAGAGCTTTCTGTTTTATAAGATTTCCACTTATAGGAATTCTTTTAGCTATACAATCTTCTAACCAAATCATCAATCCTCGTTCCATTCTCACCATAATAGATGGTCGCGTGCGAGTGACACGTTTTGCAACTGAAGGACACCCATCTGCCACAGTTTTCCTTATATGATCTGCATTTTTATTTATGGTTCGAATGGTTGATTCATTTAAATTTGTTGATTTGGCAATAGCCGATAATTTTTCACCATCTTTTAACCGATTTATAATTTCAATTTTATTTTCAAGCGATATACACCTCCTCTTGAGGCCTTTCCTAGTTTCTTCAGACATGTCGGTTCAGATTTTTTTTATCAATACTTATTCAAACGTATTCTTAGACAATAAAACCCAATGCAGTACACAGCTATTATATAATCAAGCATGTCTAAAATTTAAAAGTCGATAAGAAAACTTACATTAATATCCTTTTGATATCAAGTTACTAGAATCACTCATAGGTTGCACAACGAACTTATGGGCTGTTGACCAAATACCGTGTAATAAAAAGTCCGTGTAGTCGGAGGGATGTCGGATTTTTAGCTCCGTGTAGTATGGGAACCGCGTACCCAGAGTGCCGTGTAAAGCGAGGGTCTACTGTATTCAGTTTCTTGAATATATGATTAATGCATGGTGTTTGCTTGTGTTTTGATTCATTTAATTTTATTTAGTGAATTATTAATAAAAAAAAAATGGAACCTGTTCATTATTTATATAAATCGATTTATGTTATTTTTTCTATTTCAAAATAATTTTTGTCAAAGAGTTGCTGTAATGGTTTTGAAATAACTCTTCGGCCAAAATTATATTAAAATATAGAAAATAATGTAAATCCAATAATATAAATAAAAACGGTTTTCAAATTTTTTTTTAATTATAATTCAATAGAAATAAATCAAATCAAAGCGCAAGTACATATATATATAGATATATGTATGTACAAATGTATCTAATGTATATTGTATATATTTTATATTATATAAATATAAATAATTTCAACTGTAAAATTTTGACATAAAATTTAATTTTATATAATTTATTTGAATATACATTTTGATTTAAATATTAAATTATTAAATGAAACATAGAAATAAAAACATATGCAGTATATGTATAAATTTTATTACGTCTTATAACATTAAACTATGAATATTGCATAATAATTGTACAAAATAATAATTTTAATTGAAAATGGCTAATATATTTGACTACAAAGTCAATAATTATGAAAAAAAGATTAGAATTAGAAAACTATTACAACATTAAAATTTATATTTGAACTTATGTTGGAATTATTTGCAATTGGCTTGTTATAATTATTTAATGTAGTTGGTTATTTAATTTTTAATGTAGTTCCTTTCTTTTCAGATTTTATACCGTACGAACAGTGTTATGTGCAGTGAATAATAACTTGGGAGGCTTATTGTGCATTAAACTTTTTTTGATATTAATTGTAACTTAGTTTATTTGATGTAGTGTTAAAAGTAATTTTTCATTTACCATTTTGCGTTATTTCGAGTACATGGTTCACACTTTTTTTTTTAATTTTCGAAAAACGAACGAACGTATGATGAAAATTGCGCGTTTGAAGCTACTTTCCTGCCGCCTACCCCCCACGGCAGGTCCGAGTAGTCGGGTTTCATAAATTAAATTTAATTTAGTAATTAACTAATCTATTAATTTTTGTTTCATATTCGTGTGTGTATGGACCCCTGCGTTGTTTTTCCCAGAAGCACCGCAACCCCATGCACTTAATTTAATAATTAATATTATTTGTGCCATTATTTTTATAATTATTATTAAATTTAATTTTTTATTGTTTTGATAAGTGGCCCATGGAAAGAAGTAACTTTTTTATAGATTCATAAAATTCAGTTTAATTTTTTTAACTTAGTTTTAAATTTTTGTGCCGTAATGTAATGAACACAATTTCATGAATTAACTTTACTTTTACTGGTCGCACAATGAGTCTCCTGGTGGAGGAATGCTGAATTTATAAGTAGTTGAACTTGGCAATGTTTGTGAGATGGTAAGAAACTCTGAGCTATGTACAAATCTTTTTAATCTTGATATAATTAAATAAAATTTTAATTTTAGGTTGGACACAGAAGTTACAAGAGGAATAGATCCTAAAAACACTATTACTAAAACGGAAGAATGTTTACCAGGATGTTAGTGATTACCAGTTTACAAGAGTAGGATGGACCACTTTGCAACCAGGAGCGCACAAGACCAGAAGAACGTTTGTTATATTCAGATAAGTTTGTTACTTACTAAGATAGATCACTTTACTAAGTAGGATGGACCACTTTACCACCAGGAGCGCACACGACCAGGAGATCGTTGTATTGATAAGTACCTTACTTGCTAAGATAGATCATAAGATATTAGTTTTTTGCGATCGTTTTCTATATTATTTTGTTATATTAAGATAAGTATCTTACTTGCGAAGATAGATCATAAGATATTAGTTTTTTTGCGATCATTTTCTATATTATTTCATCGGGGCCCCATTTACGTTATTCATTCTTTATATTTGATTCGTGGACGGATTTATATACATATTATAAATAAGATATATCTGGGACAAAATCGTGTTATATACAGTGCCATACAGTGTTATGTACAGTGATATATTGTGATATATACAGTGCAAAACCTTGATATTTACAATTCAAGATCAAGATATAGTTCAAGATCAAGATACATACAGTGAAACATCAAGATCAAGATGCATACGAGATGAAGATACATACAAGATTAGAACCAACCAGAAAATTGCCTACAAAATTGGAGGGCGGCGTACACATGGATATATTATTAAGTTAACATTAGGCTGGTAGTTTACTATTTTTTATTTTAAAAATGGGTGGGGAAGACGGCAAGGACCTTTCAGTTCGCATAGATTCCGCGTTTTTTTTACAATTATTTAATATTAATTCATATAACAATAATTAATACACAAATTTATGAACTTTATAAGTGCATTCTTCTATAAGCTTCATAGTGCTGGGAACACTACGGAGTTAAAGTATTTACATGGTGGATCTTAGGGGGGTACATCATGTAAATACTTTTTTTTTCTTTTTTTTTTTTCTTAATTACAAAATTACCATAGTACATTACAATTTTACCTTTAATTTCTAACAGGTTCTTGCACCGTCTACGGTTTTTTCTAAAGATGATCTGCATATACATTTAATCATCTCGTGGGGTGTTTTTTTATGTTATATTCGTATCATTTAAGTTAGGCTTAGTAAATTAGCTTAGTTAATTAATTTAAGTTATTTTGTAAGTGGACTAGGGCTGTACACAATTTGTACGGCGACACCACATTAAAAAAAACGCGCCTGGCAACTATACCTCCTGGGTGGTGTGGAAAATAGTTGCATCTTAGCTATAAGTATAATAATTATCAATTTAATTATTTTATTAATTATATTTAATTAATATATAAATGTGTAATGACAAATGTATAATACGCTGATGTTTAATGTCCAAATATTCAATATAATAAAACTTTTAAAATAATCTTTGTTTTTCAATCTGAAAATCTCCAATTTTTTTAGTTGAAATTATTATTTAATAAATAATTTAATTTTTTTTTCTAACTATATTACGTTTTGAACAAATGTACGGTTTGGATGATAATATTATCATATTATTATGAATTAAAATATTATGTCCAATTGTATTTTTTTCCCTATTTTTTTTTTCATTTTGAATTTTTATTTCACTAATATAGAACTAACCTGATTTTTAGTACTTGTAACATATATTACTAAAGTACTAAAAATTAGGTTAGTTCTATATTAGTAAAATAAAAATTCAAAACGAAAAAAAAAATAAGGAAAAAAATACAAATAGACATATTATAATCCATATTAATATGATATTATTGATTTATAACTGATTTTTATCAGTTTCTACATTAAAGCAAATTTTGTCATAAAATATTGGATTGGTACCATGAAAATATCAGCGTTCCTTTGCTACATATTTTTATCACATAGTAGTTACTGATGATTTAATTATTTAAATGCAAATTTAAATTGAAACTTATTCAAAAGTTAGTAATTTAATTATTTTATTAATTACATTAAATTAATATATAAATGTGTAATGAAAAATGTAAAATACGCTGATTTAAATGTCCAAATATTCAATATAATAAAACTTTTAAAATAATCTTTGTTTTTCAATCTGAAAATCTCCAATTTTTTTTAGATAAAATTATTATTTAATAAATAATTTAATTTTTTTCAAACTATATTAAGTTTTGAACAAGTGTATAGTTTGGATAATAATATTATCATATTATTATGGATTATAATATGCCCAATTGTATTACCTCATTTTTTCTTTATTTTGAATTTTTTATTTTACTAATATAGAACTAACCTGATTTTTAGAACTTGAAACATATGTTACTAATAGTAATAGGAATATTATAATTGGACATAATATTATAATCCATAATAATATGATAATATTATTGATTTTGCAATATTTTGTCATAAAATATTGGTTCGATACCATAAAAATATCAGAGTTCCATAGCTGCATATTTTCATCACATAATTAATGAATAGTTACAGATGATTTAATTATTTTAATGCAAATTTAAATTGAAACTTATTCAAAAGTTAGTTTAATAATTTGCTTGCTTTCTTGTGCTGAGATTAGTCCTAAGAAAAAGTATTTGTCATAGTAACCGGTATGTCAAAATAAATGATAAAGTATATTCTGAACCTATTTAATTTATCTTGTAAAAATTTAATTATTGAAAATGCACTTTAGTATGAATTTATAAAATGTATTAATGGTTGACATTTTCAATACATATTTATATTTATAAATAGCTTGTTTTTAATAAATATATTAAACTTACATTGATTGTCTATTACAAAATTAATTATTCTATTAAACTATATGTTATTTACAATTTCAAGATACAATAATGAAAATCCTAAATTTTAATTTCTCGTTTACTATGGATATAGGTACTATACGATATTACTTTGAATATAGGAATAAATATCTTGAACTAGAATTTATTTCGATTTTTTTTAAATTTATTATACTTAGCTTTAAATTTTATTACATCTTAATTTTTGCAAACAAATGTTTAAGAAATATCAATCTCTGAAAGACGTCAGTATAATTTTATCACCTAAATTATTTCTAATATAGCAAACTAATTCAAAATGTTCTAAAGTAGTCAAAACTTTCAATTCTGTTTTTTTTTTTTTGTTATTTATGAATATTTATTTAAAACAGCATTTTGATTTTACTTATTCTGTTAAGAATAGAAATAGAAATCTATAATTGTATAGATTATGATTTTTATTAAAGTTTTGTCCATTGTTCGTAGTCTTATTTATTTATTTTTTTTTAAGTATTTTACAGGATAATATTTAAAAATCTACGTATCAACCGACTATCCCAAAATTTAAGTCTGTAATAATCATTTTTGTAATAATCAAAATATTAATAATTTGTAAATCATATCAAATTTTTAATAGTAATGCACAACTGTGTATCAACTAAAATGACACAAAATTCTAGTGAATATACTTTTTATTTTTAATAAGTCTGATTTGCTTTATAAACTATTTAAAATATTTCCGTTGATTTATATGCCTGTACTTAATTTTATATTGTTTATAGTGATGAATTCGTATCGCGAAACTCTTTTGATAATGATTAACTTCCCGAAGGAGAAGTTTATGTTTAAAATAAACATAACAAATAAAGTATGTGTGTGTGTTTGTGTACACAGGTTTTTTGCCGTAAATCGACGTTTTCTCAAAAACGGCTGGACCGATTTCAAAAATTTAAACGCCATTCGATGTATCTCGATGAGGACTATTGCTTGACAGTTTTGTGCGACGATTGGCTAAGTTGTTTCTTTATAAATCGCAGAGAAGTAAAAAAAAAAATCGTCTACGTTTTAGCCCGCAATTCTGAATCGACTTTGAAAATTCAAAAATCGTTCGAAAGATATTGGTTGGGAATCGTGCTGATTAGTTTTTGATAGAGATCGGCCGGGCCATTTTCTTGTAATAAAATTAAAAAAAAAACGACGATTTTTATGATTATTTTTTTGACGGTAGATATCATAGCCTTCTAGATCATACTAAAATATTATGGCCCTACGACAACTCGTTTAGCTTTAAAAATTCGTCAAAGTTTGCAAAAACTAGTACCTATGGTCTTTTTGGCATTTGTCGAAATTAGAACTTTCATCGACGATTGCTCAAAAACGCCTGAACCGATTTCAGAAATTTAAAAACCATTTGATGTATCTCGATGAGGATTATCGTTTTGTCCAACGATCGGCCGAGCCGTTTCTTTGTAACTTGGAAAAAAGTGTTAAATTTTTCGTCAACATTTAAGCTCATACTACCGAATCGATTTTAAAAAATCTAATACTGTTCGATAGATATTAGTTGGGAATGATACTGATTAGTTTTAGGTGAAAATCTACCGAGCCGTTTTCTTGTAATTAACTGTTGAAAAAAAATTTAAGCCGATTTTCATGGAATTTTTTTTGACGATATATATCATGGTCTTATAGAACTTACTGTAATATTACGGCCTTACGATAAGTAGTTTAATTTTAAAAATTCATCAACGTTTGAGAAAATGAGTAGCTCTTTTGACATTTGTTAAAATTAAAATTAGACCTTTTTCTTGGTAAATCGATAGTAAACTTGGTCTTAATGAACATACTAAACAATTAAAGTCCTACAAAAAACTGTCTCAATTATAAAAATTATTGATTTTTGAAAATTTGCTTTTAAAAAATAATCCGACCGGGTTCGATTTTCAATAATGTGTAATAAATCCACTTTGAATACTTTTAACTACTCAAAAATTAATTTATCTATCATGGATTAAGTCAATTATTTACACAAATCGGGAAGTTCATGTAACTTGCCTCAAGGCAAAATACCAATATCAACTATTTTAAAATTTTTGTTAGATGTATTGCCCTAAAAATTTTGACTCATATATATGTATATCTATTTATACTCTATTAAATTGAAAATGTATATTAATTCTAAAATACAATATCGAATATCACACATATAATTTCACATCTAAGTATAGCATTATATATATAAAATATATATATATATATATATATATATATATATATATATATATATATATATATATATATATATATATATATATATATATATATATACAGAGCGGGATTTAGAAATTTGGCACCCTGGGACACTGACAAAAATGCCGCTCCATCCCTAAATTTTTACTTAAAATAGTTTATGTATATCATTTTTCTAAAATTAAAATAACTATTTGATTGCAGAAAATTTATTACGAATTACATAGTGTAAATAGGGGTGCTTGGCATCGTGCCTTAAGATAAATTGCTGAAACTTCCCGTACCAAAAATTAAAATTTAAAAAAAAATTGAAGCGATCGGCCTGCTTTAGCTGCGTACAGACAAAATAGAGAAGCGCGTAAGCGCCGCCTCGCAAAATAACAGATAAATAATTTTACAGAACCCATAGAAATGTAAACAAAATTTATATTATTAAAATATCTGATTATTTGATGTGCATATGGCTAATTAGCATTTTTGACCGCCAAATGTTTCTCTTTCAAATTTTTTTTATTGGAGCACCGAAACCGCTAGACCTGCCTCCCACAAATTTCATCAGTTCTCCATTTTGTCTATATATGTAAATTTCTTTTAATGATATTGGACGTTTCGTTTCTCAAAAAATGAATTATTAGTTTTGGCAATTTGGTATTTCCGAAACAGTTGGACCCGTCTTGGCCAATAACTAATCAGCACGTCTCGCTATCAATAGTAATCGAATTATTCAAATAAAATTTCATTTTAATAAGTTTAATAAATGAAATTTAATAATTTTCAAAAAATTTCGAAATATAAAAAAAGGTTTTTTTAATTTCAATTTTTATCATTTTTCAAATAATTTTAAAGTTTTTTATAAAATGTAATTTTCAGTGCGGAAAGTTTCAGTAACTTGCCGTAAGGCACAATGCCATACGCTTGGAAGTGCACAAATTCGTCATCTTAAAAACATATTTTTCTTAAACTTTCAACTCGCTTACGAATCTTTATATTAGCCAAATTGCCAAATTTTTCATTTCATTTGTATAATGTTTTGTTAAATATATTTCTTAAAATAAAAATGTTATTAAAAAAATGAGTTAATTATATGGTATAGAATTTTCTTCTCACTATCCAAATTTTGCCGCCCCAGAAAATTTGGCGCCCTGGGCAGTAGCCCCGACTGCCCCTACTGTAAATCCAGCACTGTATATATATATATATATATATATATATATATTATATGCCAAGTTTTTCAGGACAGTATATCAAATAAATAACGGAAGTATTTTATAGTTCAGATCTTCAAAATAGTGCGCTGCGATCTGCGAATGGCGGAAGACCCTTTTTATTTAAAACATAAGATTTTGTATTATTATATTCATATAATAATCGATTATAAAAATTGGCAAATTGAGTAAACGCGAGTTAATTGTGACACTTACTTAGGTATATATTGTCACTCACGAATATGATAAAAGATCACATCTAAAAATGTTGGATTTAAATAAAGTTAGAGATAGTATACAATATCTCTTGTTTGATGTGGGGCCCTGAGGAATTTGGTACACATTTCAACATCATATATATATATATATATATATATATATATATATATACAAAAACATGTATATGTAACGTTGATAACAATTTTATCATTGAACTACAAGTATTTCAGTACGTCCTTCTCTCGCCAAGTCTTCTCAATTAAAAAATTGTTTGTCGCATATGATACTTACTTATCGAATGACTCTTCAAAAACGTTTATCATAATACAGACGACATGAATATAATTTTCATACCATCGTATACATTGCATCATGTTCTTTATTAATTTATCCATATTAGTGAAATTGATACTATAATTTTCAATGGTGTTTATAGACTTGAATTGTTAGGTGATATTCAACGTAAGTATAAACTTGTATTTCTTTATCAGCAAATGACTAAAATTTGTTTTGTGCATATGTTTAAACATCCTGCAAGTGGATATATATATGCATATATAGTGAAATAATAAACTGCCGAAATAATAAATTATTATGCATATATTGTTTTGCTTGAGCACGCGGTTGAAGCTACAAAAAGTATAAACAAATGATAAAAGGTACAAATGTTATTATTACAAAGTGATATGTATCATTCGGTGCAAATTTTATTTTGATTATAATCGATACGTCTAGACAATTTTTCAACCCAAGTTATTGTAATATGATTTTTAATTTGAATGTTTATTTTTAAGTACTGTCGTACCTTAGTGTTTTAAATTTTCTTCCATAGCTATAAATTTAGTGGTAGAAGCTATTAAACAGATGAAAATTATATTTGAGAATTCATTATAATTTTTCTCTTTCATTTTCATGTACTTTTAGATAAATGCACTACATTTCTAATATTAAATTTAGATGAAACGCTAAATATTCTCAAAGCATATATGCCAATTCACTTACCATTAGGTCATCTAATGAAGACATCTTTAACTAATCCAAATCAAGATTATTTTATACGTTTTTAATCAAATGACCTACATACTGTTTATAAACATTTATATATTAATATGCAAGCTTTATACTGCAAAATCGTTTACTTACCAATATGACAATTGTTACTCTAATCCGTTGGCCCTAATTTTAAGTACATAACTAAAATATTGGGAATAGTATCTAATTGATATATTTTTTGTTTTGTACAAGTTAGTATGCAATAACAAATTACTATTAGATTTTTTTTTAAGAGCTCCGTAATGAAAGGATCTCTCATTATTTACATAGGGTCACAAAGATTATAGAATTGGATTTATATAAACTTCTAATCAATACGGGTAATCTTAATAATATTGAAAAGGTACATACTAATTTGCTTGTCAGAACTTTTGCCCTTGAATTACTATAATAGTAAAATTGCTTTGAATATATAAAGATGAAACAAGGAAAAATAGGTGCCAATAGTAGAACTAGAGTACTCTAAATATGTATTAATTGTAGTAACATATTGTGGAAATATAGATCTATTTTTTATTGTTTTTCCAGATGCAAAACATATTTAAATTAATTTTTGTATTCCTGGCTCTGAGTGGAGTTGTAAATAGTGCCAAAATTCTTATTGTATTTAATGCAGTGTCAAAATCACATCATATTTTAGGAGATGCTTTAGCTATAGGTCTTGCTGAAAAGGGCCACGAGGTAAAATTATATATATACATTATTATTATTAATAATAAACTACTATGTTATTAATAAAAAAAACTTTATTTTTTAGGTATTAATGGTCAGTCCATTCAAAAGCAGCTTCAAACATGCTAATTATAAAGAAATATTATTGGATGGTGATTTTAGTCCTGATATAGGTAACATAAGTATTAAATTTTTTGAAAAAGAAATCTAGTTTTTATTATTATGAAATGTTAATTCATTTACAAAAATATGGCTAACCTCGATTACAAACATCATCAGTTATTATTAATTTTTTTTATAATAGGACTTTATTATAAAACTTAGTAATAATGTATGAAGTTTCGATTTTTTTGAAAAATGTGAAAAAGAAAATTTAGAGATTGTCCGATTGTGCAAACTATTAATGTAAAACTTAGTCAAATAAAATATGCACGTTTGGGATATTCCTAATACATGATCCAAATTTTCAAACGTGTTTATAGTAAATATCTGAAGAGAAGATTGTTTCATTGTTGGTATAGAAAAAATGCTTTGTTATTGGTTTAGTTTTAGAAGTCTAGAAAAAAAGAAAGTTTTAAATCCAAAATATCCATAGTATGATTTACTAAGGGTTAGAACACAACAATACACATATATACTGAAAAAATATTATCCTAAATAAATAATCATTTAAATAATATAATAATAAAATGATCTCTTTCAGTTAAGAAGAAAATGGGAAACTTATTCGAAATCAAGAAGAAATCATTTATTGATTCTATGAAAACAATTTCTGGATTTGGTATGGAAATGGCCAAAGGTACGCTGTATCATCCAAAAATGGTTGATTTACTGAATTCGAATGCAACATTTGACGCAGTGATAGTGGAAGTGTTTTTGAATGAATGTCTTTTGGGATTAGCCCAGCATTATGATGCTATACCAATTATGATGGGTACAGCACCAGCAATGATATGGTCAAATAAAATGGTGGGAAATCCATCCAATCCTGCTTATGATATTAGTGTCTTTTCTTCGTTCAGTAATCCAATGAGTTACTGGCAACGATTTGGAAACACCGTATTCTCTGTGGTTGGCGAATTTTTCCATTGGTAAGTGAACTTAAAGTTAAAACAACTAACTAATTTATAGAAACAATAATTTTAACAGGTTACACTTGCGTGCGCAACATGAAGTTTATGATTCTTATTTCCGTCCGATATTCAAACAAAATTCAAAAGAATTTCCTCATCTCTCAACATTAGTTACTAATGTTTCATTAGTTCTCCTGAATTCAAACATTGCTGTTTCTGGTTCGCAAGCGATAGTGCCAAATATGGTCAATGTTGGAGGATTACATGTCAAACCAGATACTCTTCCAGATGTAAGAGAACACTATTAAGTTATTAATTTTATCACTATTGGTTTTTAAATAAATCTTATGTAAAGGATTTGCAAAAAGTTTGGATAATGGATAATTCTAAACAAGGCGTCATCTACTTTAGTATGGGAAGTAATTTGAAAAGTTCAGAATTGCCACAGGAGAAAGAGATGCAATTTTAATACATTTCAAAACTAAAAGAAACAGTGTTGTGGAAGTGGGAGGATGACAAATTACCAAATCAACCAAAAAATGTTGTAATTCGAAGTTGGATGCCACAACAAGCTATCCTCAGTAACTTCATTACATATTATTATACATTTAAATTTTATATACACAGTTTTATATTAATATAATACTTTATAGATCATAAAAATGTGAAAGTTTTTATAACACATGGAGGATTACTAAGTTCGATGAATCGATTTATTTGGAGTTCCTTTGGTTGGAATTCCAATTTTTGGTGATCAACGAGCGAACATGGCGAGGGCAACAAGATCTGGCTACGCGCGTTCAAATAGATTTAGATGATATCAATGAAGAAACATTATCAGAACTTTTAAATAAGGTTTTGAAAAATCCCAGGTATGAAATTAATTATTATCATCTATCGTATTTATATTGTGGTTCAAAAATATTTTGTTTAGAACTCATTTCTAAAAACTAATGTTGAGATTTCTAACATCCTTTTATATGATTTGAAATAAAATGAATTATTAGAAATTTTCCATACGTACAAAATATATTATATTGTAATTCCCTATGTTACAAACAAAAATTAACTAGGTATAAGATAAATTTTCATTTCAACACATCTTTACTTTAAGTTGATTAGCAAGAATCATCCAATTGTTAGCTGTTAATTTAAAAAAATATAAAAGCGGCCTTTACTAAAAATGTAAATGTGAAAATATTTTCAAAAATATCTTTTGAATACATTATGCTTAAAATCGGATTAGGATTTTCAGAAAAATATTAACGACAATGGAAACTTAACGTATTTATAATTTCAATAATTATAGCAGTATAGTAGTAATAAACATTCTTTGATTATCAGTTCGAACTTCATCAAAAATAATCTACGCTATTCCCAACTAATATATTTCGAACTGTTAGAGATAAAGAAATGAAATTAAAAATTATGACACAATATTACGATATGTAAAAATAATCGAGTAAATAAAAAAGGGATAAATGTTTAAATTTTTAAGATGTCGCTGTTTTTTAGATCGATCAGCACGTAAAAATGATCTAACTCGAGTCAGTAAAAATTATGTAAAAAAAAAACTGTTTAAAGGTGCCGGTGTCGTTTTTGACAATCGTTTGCAAAAGACAAAATTTACGTCTGTAAATAAAAATGCACGCTTCTTACATTATACAAATTTTGTGCCAAAAAATTTAGCTTGATTAATATGTTAAGAAAGCAAACATTAGCAAATCACATTTTTCTGGTGTGAACAAAGATCTCGAAAAATTCTAATTAATTCTTAGAAATAATTTTTTGAAGACCCTATGATCTACAACTTCTACCATTGACTACAATATAATAAAATTTACTTTTTTTAGCTATCGATCGCGGTCACAATATCTCTCAAAAATATTCCGAGATGAGCCTCAGCCTCCATTGGAAAAAGCCGTGAATAGTATAGAATACGTCTTAAGGCATAAAGGAGCACACTTCCTGCGTTCACTGCTGCAGGCATGCCTGTCTATCAACCCTGTTGCTGATGTTGACATGCAGCAGGATTTCTAATATTCAGATTCTAGTTTGTGTGATACTTTTTTATAGTTTTAGCTCTGAAATTAACATGCTTTTTCTTTAGATGATGTATTTTTAAATCGAAGTCTTATAGAAGAGAAAAAGAGGATTAATAAATGTTGTAAAGTTTGATTGTCAAAATTTTTAATGACAAACAATTTAATATATCCTAATGGCTGCAATGTTTTTCTTTCTATTACAATCTGTTAATAAGGTACTTAATAATGTTTTGTTAATTTAACAGATGGCGATAAAAGGCAACCCGGTAGTTGTTCATTCTAGTTGTGACTTTAACTTAATTAGTACCATTGACTTAACTATTTTTTTAGCAATGGTCCGAAAGACAACCAACACTTGATATTATATTTAATATATAATTTTACGTAAAATCTTATTTAACTACTGCTTGGTATCAAGGTAACCGAGTTTGGTATCAAACCCAGAAGCGGTGGTTGCTGGATCCATTTCTTACGACGTTCAAATACAACTAGTGGGGTGCAGGGCATCGTGCATTAACGCAAATTCCGTACTTGGTACAGAACCCAAAAAAAAAAATTCACAAAATGTATACACATTATTAAAATTTCTATAAAATATCTGATAATTTGATGTACATATGTTCAGTAAACATTTTTGACCGCCAAATGACATTTTTTCAACTTATTTTTATTTAGAATCTATAACCGGTGGACCTACCTTCTCAAAAATTTAATCAGTTTTTCATGTTGTCAATACAATTAAAATGTTTTTTGAATTATTAAAATCGGTTGATCGGTGTTCCCGAAATTGTCGACAAAAATTTGTATCCGCACACAAACACACAAATTCACACATACACACATATATACACACACATACATACATTTTTCCTAAGGTATGCCAAAATATTCAGAAACGTTTGAAACGTAAAGATATATAAAAAAATTCATTTTCGATTTTTTTGCGATTACTATAACTTATCCCACGGGAAGTTAAAAATTAATTCACGATTTTGAAAATTATATGAATTTTATTAACATTTCCAAATCTAAAACATTATTCAAACTTTTTTAATAGTTAACGACTTTACAAATTGAATTGTTGTAATTATAAGTGAAATTAATCTGATTTAAACAAACTGGTCTAATATCATATTTTTAATATCAAAGGATTTTACAAAATAATAGCTACATTATTCAACTAATGCAAAATATTTCTGGGTTCATTTTTTTACATAGAACACTGTGTATGACCCTGATCTGGTATTGCATCAGAAATATTGATAAGCAGAGAATAACTATATATTTAATTTATCTCTGGCAAAATTGCTTAATTTACCTTGATTTGCTTTTTTATAAATAATAATTATTATTCATATTAACAACCCATTGACTGCCCTTACTATATGCTGTATAGATATTTATTTTAATACTGAACGCTATTAGAAGGCAACCCTACAATAAAAGGGTTATTTTCACTTAACATATTACAATCTAGATTTCCAAGAGAAAAGCGATATCACTACAGCACGATATCAGGCTGTCCGAAGCTGGTATCCAACCAGTGACCCACAGTAAAGCCTATAAAAACATTAAAAAAAAGTTATATATATATTTAAGATTGCGTATATAATCAGTTAAATATTTGTCAGCATATTAATATAGTTATTTGGTAAAATACGTGTTGTTTAATTATAAACAAATTTTAATTAATGCCATTATCTACTCTGACAAACAAACAAATATAATGCTTGTCGTATTGTTGTTAACTATATAAACCATTGATTCGAAATCGGACATATTGTTATGATAGAGAATAATGGCAGGATCATCGATAATTGATTATTTCAAATTTTTAAATTGAAAAATGTTATTGATTTTTTTAATTAGAAAATTTTAAATTAAATATCCATTGTGCTTCAAACGCAAAAGACAATGACTGATATTTGAGCGATTAAGAATAATGCACATGCAGAAACATAAATATAAACAGACAAATATTTGTAAACATATGTATGCGTGCATATATGGATGCAAATTTTTACGTAGTTGTAAATTATAGGTGAAAAAGGATTTTTTTATAAATGTATTAATTATTAAAAATAAGTCATAAGTTTGTATTATTGATTTAGCAGAGAATCTTTTCATAGTATGAAACAGATTGTATAGATTAAAGTTCTTCGTGTTTAAATTTCGCGTTTTTAACTTCCTGTAGGGTAAGTTACAGTATGGGCCGAAAATCAAAATAAAAATATTTGTATATCTTTACGCTCCAGAGGTTTTTGAACATTTTCGCATACCTCAGAAAAATGGATGCGTGTGCATGTATGTGTGTGTTTGTATGTCCGCATTTTTTGTCCACGTTTTCGGGCGCACGGATCAACCGATTTGAATGTTCAAAAAACATTCAATTCCTATGGTAGGGAGATGTGCTGATTAGTTTTTCGCAAAGGCTGGTCCAGCCGTTACGGAGATGCGGATCAAGAAGTGCAGATGTGCAAAGTAGATCTCGAGCTTTGATAGAACGGAGCATCCGATTTGAATTATCCAAAAAACATTCCATTCGTAATGACGGGTAGTTCGTAATGGTGAATAGTTTTTGGCAAAGGCAAGTCCATCCGCTGTGCAGATACCGAGCCAAATGTGCAAAAATGGCAGTTATTGAAAAAATTTTGATTCATTAAGAGCATTCGATTGAAAGATTCAAGAAACTTTCTGTCAGAAAAATTGGATGCGTGTGCATGTATGTGTGTGTTTTGTATGTCCGCATTTTTTGTCCACGTTTTCGGGCGCACGGATCAACCGATTTGAATTGTTCAAAAAACATTCAATTCCTATTGGTAGGGAGATGTGCTGATTAGTTTTTCGCAAAGGCTGGTCCAGCCGTTACGGAGATGCGGATCAAGAAGTGCAGATGTGCAAAGTAGATCTCGAGCTTTTGATAGAACGGAGCATCCGATTTGAATTATCAAAAAACATTCCATTCGTAATGACGGGTAGTTTCGTAATGGTGAATAGTTTTTGGCAAAGGCAAGTCCATCCGCTGTGCAGATACCGAGCCAAATGTGCAAAAATGGCAGTTATTGAAAAATTTTGATTCATTAAGAGCATTCGATTTGAAAGATTCAAGAAACTTTCTGCTTGTTTTGACAAAATAATTGCTTTTGAAAGATAATTTTTTTTCAATTTTTTTTTTCATTTTGTTTTTATATTTTTGTATATTGAAAGTAATTCAGATTTTAATTTTGATTCTGGCTAAAGTTCTAAAGCTCACTTATATACTTTTCCACTAGTTTATCCACAATTTATCTTACAAGATAAAATCTTGTCTGTGGCTACTTGGTAGAAACTTTGGTTTTGCAACATCTTCCATTGCCATGCCCTTTCCTGGACGGATTATATTAAGCAGTAGCGATCTATGTTTTGATATAGATAAAAATATAGTTTTTTAACGGTTTGAGAAATGCATTTTATATATTTTTTCTGTAGAACGAAATATGATTTAAAGTGAAAATAGCGTTGAGGACATATTGGGCATATTGCTTTATATGAGATAAGGCGGGACACAAAGGTTCAATTTAAGTTTTTCTTTGACAGCAATTATATTGTGAACACCAAACCAATTATATCACAGTAAATAAAGCATACCAAACACATAACTATCTGACTATGCTCAGTGAAACTTCCAGCTAATTCATCATTGCCGAAATATGATTTTTCGCTATTTTTCGAAAATTTGAGAACGGGGCTTCCGTTTGGAATAATTAAAAAAACATTCAATTTGTAGTGATGGAGAGAGGGGTGATTTGCTTTTGTCAAAAGCAGATCCAGCCATTTCGAAGATACGAAGCTAAATCTGCAAAAAACAGGAGTTTTTGAGAGAACTAAGCATTCAATTTGAATGATTCAAAAAACTTTCTGTTTGTGTTGACGAACGGATTGCTTTTGAAGCAAATACTTTTTTTCAAAATTATATTTCTTCCCATTTTTTTTTAATATCAAAAACAATTCGGATTTTAATTTTAATTCTGGCTAAAGTTTTAAAGCTCACTGATAAACTTAATATAAATAATTTTAACTTTGCAATTCAGTTTATATAATCTTATTAATATTAGACAATGCGACATTATTTATAATAATTTATTTGGATACATTTAATATATTTTTCAAATATTTCGTTACGGTACCGGAAGTTCCAGTAATATGCCTCAAGGCACGAAAAATATTTGGAATTTTTTATTGTTTTATATTTGAATTAAATGATTTTTTTTTATTAAACAATATGATTGTATACCGTTGAATATCTTAAATTGCTCCCCTCTGATAAAATTTTAAGGGGAGTACAAAAGTTGAGCTTGCACAAACAGTCAGAAGATTTCTGGAAGCAGTTACAAAAATTCCCTTACCTTTATTATTTTAAATATGCACATTGAATAAAAAAGTTATTATTTTTTGGTTTTTAAAAGTTATGCAAATCTTCAAGAAAATGGGTAAATTTTTTTTTAATAACTTTCATTACTTTTCATGTGTCAATTCAATAATTTGAGTGATTTGAAAATATTTAAGTATTTGAATTTGATTTTTATTTCGAATTTAAAAAAAATATTTGGAAATTCAGATTTTTATTTTAACTTAAAAATCAATAAACAAATTTGATTTATTTTATTTTGGATATTGTTGAAAATTTTAATTTAATTTAATTTAAAATGTTAAATAATTTATTTTTTTACTTATTTTGGAATATTTTTTTGAAATTTCTAAAAAAAGTTGATTTTAATGAGAATGTCGAAAGATTGGTTTTTGGTAGACATTCCAAAGTTATGTCTAAAAATGATTCTAATTGATAAATTTTTTACAAATATATACTCTTTTCATATAATATATATACTATTTTTATATAAGAAAATGGCCAATTCTGCAACTCTTTTATTAATATGTAACCTAACACTTATAAATTGGTTCTGAATCCAAAACTTTTTTAATATTTAAAATCTTCAAAATATCTATAACATTACATCCAAATGTACTTTCACGCTCGTTTCTCTCTGTCTTACGTCCCATCCTTGTGGGCGCCCTTTATTATTATCATTGTTTGCCAACTTTGCCTTTATTAGACTGTACCCTCAAAGATTCATCATTTTTCGACATTTTCTGACAATAGATTTGACTATATTAATCTTAATTCCATATTCCTTTTCTACTTTGATGATTTGGTTCATTTGCGTACATTATGGTGATGATCCGAAAAAATTTTATTCTTCAAGTCCCTCTTAACCAGCCAGTGCTTGTATGAACTGGGCAGGATTGTTGCCTAGCAAGACTCTTGAAATTCACGGAATCTATATAGCCATGATTTAGTCAACTTCGAATCAATTTACAAGGTTTAGATCAGTCTGCGGACTAAAATATCGATTCCAACCGCCAAATATCCCCATAAGCGGAACACTAGTTTACTCTGCCTAAGACTTTCTGCTAATCCATTTCGCTTCTTCTTTTATTATTTTTGTTTTTTCGATTTCTTTCATACTGACAAAATAGTAATGACTTTTTTGTATCATTTTCTAACGCACATTTTTGGTAACATCTTTCCTGATCACCAAAATGACTTTATTCTTCCAATCCTTGTCAATATCTAATCCATAAGTTCAGAAACTTACCTCTTCAATATGGTTTGATGAAGGTACACCTAATACTCTTCATACTCTAACATGAAGGTACACCTATTGCTCTTCGGTTCTACTTTTAATAGATTTCTCATGCAGTTCGCATTCAGCGCATCAAAGATTATTTGTTTCTTACCATGATTGCTACTATTTTTCTAGCTTGCACACTCAAGAATGAAATTATCCAATGTGCTATTACTTTCTGCTTAATAGTTGAATACTTCACTTTTAGGATCTTTCAGTTTTCTTTATCTCGATATTATCACTTTTTATTTCTATTTCTTAAGCATGGTCTCATGCTAAAGATAGTCCAAAAGATATTTCCTTTTAAGTGAGCCGAAAAAACTCTTTAGATCGCGCCCCAAAGTATTTTACGGATTGTGAGTTAAAACTATATTAAATAAAACATATATAATAAAAAATGAAGTAAATTACATATATTATTTTTTGAATATTTAAAAACTGTTAAAATAAAATACAAAATTGTGATAAAATTATTCTCAAAATTAATAAATTAGGGCGGGACTCAAAAGTCCAAATTGACTTTCAGTTTTCATGCAGTCTGAATCAAATGAGCTACATCTCAACAAATAACAATTATTAAATAAACAATTGTCGAACGATGTTCAGTGAAATTCTCAATTCATTTTTAATTATAGAAATATGTTTTTTAGCTATTTTTTCAAATTAACCCTTTTGTTATTACTATTTTCCTATCGTTTAAACATTTGCCAGTAAAAAGATTTAGTTGGTTCTTTTTACCCTACTCACATATAAACATTTTTAGAAGTTATATAAAAAAACTGTTGAATATAAAATTATATTCACATGTCATAAACTGAATAAAAGATCTTCAACCAACAAAAACACCGATGAAACAAAATACTTTTGTTATGAAAATTCTTATACGGCCATTTAACACCCGATCGCGACGTCGTAAGAATTCAGATTATGGCTCATTACAAATCGTTTGACTTTTACTTTAAAACAGTATCGTTAAAAAATTCTTTACTTTAATTGTCTTTGGGATGATGATTGTCGATCTTTTTATATATATTGGATGACCTGACAGACGTTGTCCTGTACCGACGTCTACAACGCAAAATTTTCAAATTTTTCCAAACCCTACCTATACTTTTTAACATCCTATTTAATGTCCTGCATTTGCGATTTATTTATGGTCTTGGCATGTTCTATATGTATTGTAAATTACAGTTTTTTTAATTAGTATAAATGTATAGAAAAATTAGGAAGAATTAATATAGTATCTGCGGTGAAAGAACAATATTAACTTGGATTTTTCCTTAGCATAGAATATATAACATAGAATAAGATAAAGATTAACTTGAGCAGATGGAGATTATTTGATATATAATTTGAGATCAGCTGCAAACAATATATGTGGACAACTAATGGTTTTGAATATATAATTAATAAAAGTAATAAATAGTAGAGGACGAAGAGTGAACAAAAATCCGTTAAGGTAGACAAATTGTTTACGATTTTGAAGATAACTCTTCAACTATTTTTTTTACAATTTATTCTTTTTTTTATTACTATACTTACTCAGTTCCAAACCACTATGGTATATGATGCATTGACACCATATTACAATAATATAAGGTTTATGATTGACATACTATAAAATTATTAATCAAAATTCGAATAGTCGTTTAGAAGCAGTTCAGTGACAACACACGTACAGCAGATTTATATATTGTTATACTAGAATATCCAATGACACCCCTTTCTGTGTAGATCACCAATGATGTCAACAATTTATTTTTTCTGCTTCTAACAAAGCTGTTATCAATCTGTGGAGGCTGATCAGTTAAACAGACGAAGACGTTTGATGTATTTATTTATTTTATGATTTCTTGTACATTTTACACAAAACTTAAACAACTGAACTTGAATACGACTAAATATGATTATCTTAAATACGATTTCATTGATAACTAAAGAACGACTGAACTAATGATTGACTGAAACCTAAATTATAACTGAACTTATAAAAAACTAAATTACGACTGAACTGGCGAATGCGTCATTGCATGCCTTTTATGTGGTTCTTTCAGGGAGACTTTGAATTCCTAAATAACAATATTTTACGACTTGTTTAACGTCATGGCAGAGTGCAACACAATGTATTAACAATAGATAACTAAGCTGTTATTGCGTATTTTATTGTCCTGAAAGGAATTTTATCAACCCTTGCAAGGTTATTGCTCATGCATTGTAAATTATGCATGATTCACGAAGAATACTGCGTAGTTTGTATTATGACCGTTATTTAGTGGTTATATTATTTAAAATTATTAAGAATAGGTGCATACCCTTACAATACATATAAGATATATATATATATATATATATATATATATATATATATAAGCGAAAGGGAGATATTTGACAACCTAATATATATATATATATATATATATATATATATATATATATATATATATATGCGTTGGTATGCATAATGTGAATTTTCTGACAAAATATTATTTACAGATATAACTGGGCCCGAAAAAAAGAATATTATAATGATGAACATTCTGGATCCCCTGCTACGCCCTCGAGTGAGTTCTAATATGTTATGCACAAACAATTTTGAAGTTACCAACTTAGTGTCTTCGGATAGTAGCAAATCCAAAAAGGGATTTATGTCCTATGGTGGTTGTGCTATGACTTTCCCAGTAGATATATATTTTGATCTTATATGCGAATTTGATGTGCATTATATAACTATTTGGCCCGAGGTGGGTCTTCAGAAATCTCTTGGATTTGATATATTGACTGATAATTCGGGAACTCTCATCACAGTTGCAAAAGGAAAGTTAGATGATGAACCAGGAATGGTAATATATCGAAGTGATCTTTATTTTGAGCGTCCTCCCGCAAGCGAGCATGCACCACAGATATTTCGCAAGGTTGAATTCAACAAGATTCCTAATATCTTTAATTTATGTAAAAAAGTTGTTGTTCGGATTACAAGCACTGAAGGAAACAGTATTCCGTGCATATCTAAAATCCAAATTTGGGGAGGTGTTAGCGATGCATGCTCGACAGAAATTCGCAATCACATAATTGATGTTTGGAAAATGAAGGATGATGTAGGTGGACCTCTCAAATTAAATTGTGATATAATTTATAAAAACTCTCAACCTGAGGTTAAAGACGAAGTAAGCACCGATAATAAATTTGAAGTTCCGTCGCAATTTCTCGATGCAACAAATTCTAAAATAATGCGCATGCCATTGATTATGCCATCGGGAAAAATTATTGATAAAACTACGTTAGATAAACATTTAAGACAAGAATTACAACTAGGCAGATCGCTTTCCGATCCCATTACTAAAATAGCATTCACGGAAATGCATAAGCCAATGATATCACTTCCTCTTTTAAAACAAATTAATAATTTTTTATTGCTTAATAAAAGTTTACCGAAAATGTGTAATCTTTCGGATGATAGCTTCTGTGAACATATAAGTAATTGGAATGTGGACAGATCATCTGAATGTAGCATGGCTATAACTATAAAGAAGAATAATCAACCAATTGCTAAAAGCAAATCTGAGAGTGAATTGATTAATAAAATTTGTGACCAGTTGTCAGATTCTGGCACCAACTTAGAAAAAAATATTCGCCTGAATGATTCGCAGTGTCATATAAAGGAAGACATTCAATCTTTATTACATAAACAATCACTTCCTTCAAGCAGTGATTCCTCGCAATTGGTAACTGCTGAAGATGTAGCAATAAGTACACCATCTGATGGGATAGAACCGGCCGAAAATAATTCAATTACTAGTAATAATACTAATATTTCAAGCAACAAAAAGCAACAGAATGACAATACTGGAGTAGAAACAAGGATAACCAGAAAAAGAGTTCTAAGTAAATCAAGATCAAATAAGACAACTTATAGAAACAAAAGTACTGCAAAAGCGGTAGGCAAAAATTTAGTAACTCGGCGCAAAAATAATACACCCTCCCAATCACGGGTTATAAGAGCAGCTGTATCTAAGTCTGTCGACAAAACTGTTTCTACAAAACGTTTTAAAAAACATGTTGGAAATAATAAGGCTACATTATTAAGAGCTATGATGGGTTTGCCTATGCCACATGGTTGGACAAAAGAAACTGAGAAATGTCCGCTCGTACTCCAAGCTTTAGCTAGAAGGGAAGAAAGAATGGGTTTACATAAGCGCACACAATCAAGTTCAAAAAACGCTCGAGTGCTCAAACGCAACAAACGTTTTAAATCTAAATCAAAAGAAGAAGACAAGAAAAATACCAATATTAATGAAAAAATTGACGGCGGTCCATCCACTTCTGGCAAAAAAACGAACGAAAATGAATTCAGTGATAGGAAAGCTTCGACTCCTACTAATACCTCTACGGAGAGCAGCTCGGATGAATCTACTTCTGACTCCGAGAGTACTAGTGACGCTTCCACAACTGACAGAAATTGGAGCACTAGGGCAATCGCTACTGAATCAGAGAACAGCTTAGGTGACTTTACCTCAACAAGCCCCGTTTTTTCAGTATTTGAAGGACGCAGAGTATCCCGTTTGTGTCGCAAATCATGCGGTCGGATTACAAAAAGTAATTCTATATAGATATGATACAGTATTATCACTTTTTTTTTAATTAAAGCTAAAATAATTGGTTTATACCAGAATGGAATTGAGGGTAATTTTTATAAAAATAATTATATAATCATTAGTAATAAATTTTATTTAAATATAATTAAAATATGTATACATAGTAAACAATCACAGTTTGAATCAAGGCAGTACAATTTAAAATAAAACCTTGCAATTCAAAAGTTTTCAATATTAATAGATCAATAAATATTAAAATGTTAAATGTGGATATTTTTAACATTCGTTTAGTTGCTTACAATTTTTTTCTGAGGTTTTTCAAACATTTTTTTTTATTTATTTACACTAAAATAATTTTGAAACAAACAAGTAGAAAATATGGTTACTGTTATAAAGAGATCACCATATGTTGTAAAACGGTTAACTAATTGTTGAGTATCATTTGTATTCATATTGTATTGCCTTATCATATAATATATAATAATTAGAATATATTACTTATTAAATGATAACATATATATCACTCTATAAAATTATATTATCAATGAAACAATTACAAATTTATCGTATTATATTCTTTGTAGTTTATACCAGAATGGAATTATGGGTAATTTTTATAAAAATAATTATATAATCATTAATAATAAATTTTATTCAAATATTATATTTTATTCATATATTAAAATATGTATACATAGTAAACTATCATAGCTGGAATCAAGGCAGTACAATGCAAAACAACACCTTGCAATTTAAAAGTTTTCAATAATAATAGAAACAAACGAGAAACGAATATTGAAATAATAAATGTTGATATTTTCAACATTCGTTTAGTTTCTTAAAATTTTTTTCTCAGGTTGCTCAACCATTTATCTTTTAGTTATTAACAAAAAATAATTTTGAAACAAACAAGTTGAAAAGATGGTAACTGTTGTGAAAGATCACCCTATGTTGTGAAATTGTTAACATGACATTGAATATCATTTGTATTTATATTGTATTGTCTTATCATATAATATCCAATAATTAGAATAAATTACTAAAAATTAAATGATAACATATCTATCACTATGTAAAATTATATTGTCAATGAAACAATTACAATAAAGATATATTTATCGCATTATATTCTTTATAACAATAAAATAAAAAAAATAGATACATTGAAATGGTAAATGTAATATCATTTAAATTTCAATATTTTTTCAGACAAAACTTGAAAAGACAAAATAAGTAGCTTAATATTTCGTTTATACCATTGTACATTGTAATCTAAATGTGTTTTCCAATTTGTATCTAGAAACGATTTATAAAAAACACTCATTTCATCCGCTGTCAATGTAGAGATATTTTCCTTCGAAGGATTTTTTTGTATAAATTCGTTCCGTTCCTATAAATTAATAACAAGCAGTAAGATTATTTGGGCATAACTCTTTCATAAGACAGAGCATTGACTAATTAGCTTGTGATTGAATAACATATTATCGTACCTGGAAAAATCTCTGATTGTGTTTAAACCAAAACTCTTGGTTCCATTTATGAACTTCGATACGACTTTCTCTTAGAAGCTTTTCTCGAGGAGTCTCATTTTCTTTTTTGTACAACAATAATGGTCTTAAGTTTGATACTTTATCCGGTAGACCAATGAAATCACATTTTTGTTTTTGCGGATCAGGTAATGGGGCATTGCTTATCGATGACCTCTAAGACAAAGTGCATGTTATACTGATGGAAATAATTATAACACATTTTGTTGTGAAATATATAATAAGTTTATTTTGGTATATGGTTCATTGAAAGAATAGTTAAAGAACAAAGAGAGGTGACATAACAGATTAAATAGTAAGTAAAAGTTAACCTCAAAAGTTATTATTCACCTGGTATAAATCAAACTTGAAATGTTTTTCGAAATTATATATACATCTCCTAGAAATTGAATTCATTTTATGAAATTTTTGTAATATGAACATATAATCACTTTTTACATTTTAAATACAAAGTTATCTAGCATAATAATTAACTCGCATAGCTGTCAGTTTGACAGCTCAGGTGACAGCTAAAATAAGTCGCTGTCATTGGCTGCCGCATGCCGTTGGTGCTCCTGAGAAATTGCATTCATTTCATAATTCGACTCCTGTCATTGTGAACCACGTTTTCATTTGTACTGTTATTATTTAAAGGTTATACTGTTTTATTTTATGTATTTACCTTCTTTTAAACACATTTATTTCAAGTCTTTTAAGTATTACTTGTTGTATACTTGTTTGACGTAATTGTGATATTTGACACAAATATTTAATTCCCATGTATAATTTTCTGAAAAGATCTCTTGTGAAACTGAAATGGAAACTGAAACTGGATATGTTGGAAAGAATAAACCAGGTGTAAGTATTTGATCCTGAAACTAATATGGTGCATGACATAGTGTCTTAAGGCAAATTGCTGAAACTTCTCGCCAAAAATTTGTAAAAAGATTTAAACTTTTTTTTAACTTTGAAAAAATTAGATTTCTAAAAAAATTTAAGGGGCACAACTAGTGTGAAATTTCGAAAAAATCTGTTTTTGTTTTTATTTTCATATTTCGGTAGATTACACCTTTAAAAATAACATATTTGAATTTCAAATCGATATCTCGAGTTACATCCATTTAAAATAGTATATATATAGTATATAGTATATAGATTACTCAAAACAAATGATCCGATCACTATCAATTTTTTTTACATGTTCATATATAGTTCTCCGTAAAATGAACTATCGATTTTTTGATCGGATCAAAAATCGAATTTTGGCAGTTCAAAAACGACCAAAATTTTGGGTAAAATTCGACTTTTATTTAAACGCCGCCATTTTGTCAATTTTTTATTTTTTTTCCATCGTAGGTCATTTTACAGACAATATTATCTAGTTCAACAAGTTTTTTTTTATTTCATCCACGTAGAAGGCCGGAATCACTGCAGCAGTGAAGAACTTTTTTTTCGCGCCGTTGGAGATCGACGATTACTTAAAAAATATTTAATTTTTTTCTTCAAAAATTTTACTATATATTCTTAAAACATGTGTAAATATATTCTTAAAATTTTAAAAATATAAATTCCCAAAAATCACATTTTTTTAGGCGGTTACACTAGTTGTGCCCCTTGAATTAAAAAAAATAACTTTTGAAATTTTGAACTTTTTTCGAAGCTATCGCACTGCTTTAGCTGCATAGAGGATAAAATCGTAGAATCGAATTGCCAAGCCTAGATAGCATTTATCTAATAAAACTTCTAGTATTCTAAGGAAAAGCGAATTGCCAAGACTGGATAGCATTTGTCCAATTGAGCTTCTGGTATTCTGAAAAAAAAACGAATTGCCAATACTGGATAGCACTTGTTCAATAAACTTCTAGTATTCTAAGAAAATAATAACAAAGCGCGTAAGCGTCGCGTCGCAGA
Source organism: Ctenocephalides felis (assembly GCF_003426905.1). Lineage (NCBI taxonomy): Eukaryota > Metazoa > Arthropoda > Insecta > Siphonaptera > Pulicidae > Ctenocephalides > Ctenocephalides felis. The sequence continues at coordinate 82,473,557 of NW_020538040.1, read as the reverse complement.
ATAAAATCATCGAAGTGCTTCTAGATTTATAAAAATATTTTTAGAACTATAAACAATATTTTTCAAAACTATAATTCTAAACTCATTATTTACTACTTAATATTTTTCCAACGTCAAATATATACGAACTAAACATTGATGTATGTTCAGAGAAGGTAATTCAGTGTTATATAAGAAGTTATCTTCGCGAAGAATATGTAACTCTTGTCAATTGTAGCAATTATGGTCTGGTGTAGTATTTCGATACTTATCCTGTTTATCAAACTTCAACAAAAATCAAGGAGGCCGTAAAATAGACCAATCTTATTGCAAGCTTTTACGTAGCAATTTTCGTATAAAATGATACAAAAAACTGTCAAAATGCTATCTATTTGCTATGCAGTAAGGCGTTTTACACATAAGATACTCAACTCGTATACTACATAAACATGAATATATTATATTCTAATATTGTCTAGACTACATCACAAAGAGCCAGTTATAACATTCTTTTTTTTACGTTTGTGCGTTTTGGAAATTAGGTTTTTTATCAAAAACGCCTGACTGTACAGGAACCACATGAAATTTTGAAAGTTTTTAGTACCACTTTATATGAAAACTGCTACGTAATATAGTCTTATCATAGCATTGGTCTATTTTACTGCAGAATCTGCCCATAGATGAGTAGTACACAAATAAAAGACAAGCCAAATAGTTTTCTTTTATAAGTCACTATTAAATAACAACCTTATTACTCAATGTCTTTCTATAGAATAGGCAGATAATGATTTATATTTTATATTTATCTTGTTAACTTCCCGTAGTTATGGTGATCGCAAAAAACCGAAAATGAAAATAATAGAATATCTTTACGTTTCAACAGTTTCTGAATATTTTGGCATAATTTAATATGTGTGTGTATGTAGTATGTCTCTAAAAGAGTTTAGCAGCGCAATTGCTTTGGACAAAATCAAAATTTTCAAAAAAATTTAAAACTTTTAAAAATATTAAATTATGGTACGGGAAGTCTGTGCAATTTGCCTTAAGGTACAGATGCCTTGCTCTAACAGTTTATATTGTTTTTATTCGAAATTGGTTCTCCGTTGGACTTCAGAAAAAGATTGTATATTAACTAGCACTAAAAAGAGCATTTGAACAGATTCAAATATCTCTAATAAGAAGTATATCCCTAAAAATCGTTCTATAAAAGGTACGTTGGCTGATAATTCTAACTAGTCGTGCATGGCATTGTGCCTTAAGGAAAATTGCTGAAACTTCTTGTACAGTTTGGGCGAGTTAAATCTATGTTTATCCATCTACAAGAACAAAAACATAAACACCGTCAACACAAGGAATATGCTTTGTGAATCACTCTAATCGGATACGCCGTTTTCTCAAAACTGCTACTTTCTGCAGTTTTTGCTTCTTATCTCCGAAACTGCTGGACCTGCTTTTGCAAATTATTTTCTCAATCAATAGGAATGTTTTTTTAATTATTCTAGTCGGTAAAAAGATACATAAAATAATTCATTTTCGATTTTTTTGCGATTACCATATAACTCATCCAACGGGAAGTTAATTATATATATATATATATATATATATATATATATATTTATTATAATAATTAAATTGTTATCAGTTTTAGTTTCTATAACGAAATGGTTGAATGATAAATTAATTTTTGTTTTTATTGAACATCAACCAGAACTTATGAGTTGCTGTAATGATGCTTTATGTGGTTTTTTGAGGAGCCAACTAAATGATTTGCCTATGCCTATTCTAATTTAATATACTTACATTTATTGGGGCATCGAAGCTGGAAACTTCGGCTAAAAGAACAAAGCTCTTACGACAGAGCCACGTAGAAATACCATTTAAAAATTATGTCCATTACCGCATTACTATTACCCTTTTGTTACTACTTGCTTATCAATAGATAAAATAATTGATTGCAATTCACAATTTTTCTATATCTGAGTATATACTAGTTAGTATAAAGCAGTTATAATCATCGTTGCTTATATTTAATTTTAATTTGATATTTGTAATTAAATAAATATATTTTTTCTTTTTCTATTTCACAAATACAACTGTAAATCAAGTGTTTGTTTATTGTGCGTGGTTTTTGTGTGTGCTTTTTAAATAGCTGGTGTGGTAAGTTTTCTATATTTTATTTATTTGTTACTTTTATTATCAAAAATTGAACGACTGGACCTGGATTAGGATTCTGGGTTCGATACCCACTTCGAGCAGCCTGTTGTCAGGCAGCAGTGACAACGATTATCACTTGGAAATATAGATAGCAATATGTTTTCAAGTGAAAACAGCCCTAATACGACATTGCTGTACCAATTAAATGCATCACTATTACAGTAATCGTAATAATAAAAATTCAGCTCATAGAGATGAGAACTGTTTGGGTTGCCATCTATAATAAAAACAAACGTAGTTTGTAAGATATTAATCACAACAGCTCATAGAACCGAAAAGTTCTGATCGCTGTTAAAAAAAAAACTGTTGTTATTCTGTATTGTTGGTGATAGTGCATATTATAAATATTTTGTTCTTCCGAATCATTTTTTTCATTTAGTTTCAGTCCTTTTTTGTTGAATATTTTATGAATTTTAGATTTAGAGAATTTATTCATTATATTTTCTTTTGTATTATTTTTTGCAGTATTATCCACAAAAGAGTCAAAAAGGGATCCGAGGTTTGATTTAAAAAAAAAAACAAAATTTTGTTTTTTTAGTAACTGGATGGATAATTGTTAGGAACCTTTTTTTGTTTGTTCACACAAATGTATATAGAAAGATATCACTCACTATGAGAAATATCCAATAATGATCTTAGCGCTACCTTTCCAATAACTTCAACAATAACTTGGAAGAAATCATAACACCACAGCTCATAGCACAATAATTATAAGAATAATGCTTTTAAAAATATTAATAACTAGAATATTTCCAATTTTACGCCGACCTGTGTAAATTATGCTTACTACGAAGCTTCTGCATCAACTCTTTTATACGCTGTACCATAATTGTTCCAAACTTATTCATGCTGAGAATTAAGGTCTTCGGCTGTCTCTTATATAAGTTAGAATTTATGTGCCGATTTTGCCGTAAAAATAGACCATTTTTATGACAAGATTATGTTACGTGGCAGTTGTCATACAAAATTGTACTGAATACTGTCAAAATGCCATACATTTTCGGATCTTTTTACACATAAAATACAACTTCACTCATGTTATTGAACCATGTCAGAAAAATCCAGTTATCATATCGTTTTTTTTACATGTGTGCATTTTCTAGGCTAGGTTTTTTATCTAAAACGCCTGACTGTATAGCAACTATATGGGTTTTGACAGTATTTAGTACGATTATGTACAACTGCATAACATTGGTCTATTATATAGCAGAATCGGCCACTTACACTACTTTCATAATATTTTTGTTAATCAAGCTATCAGTTGATGGTTTATAGTCTAGTCATTTAAGCTTAAATTAGGTATGAATCTCGGAACTCGAGATACTCAGCTGCAAGTCTGTAAATATTTGTATATTACCACCCTAAAGTTGTCTCAAAACCTACTTATGATAGGGTGTCAATACCATATGTAGGTTTTGAGACAACTTTAGGGTGTCAATATACAAGTGTTTACAGACTTACAGCTGGGTATCTCGAAATCCGAGGTGAACTTACTATAATGACTGGACTATTACGTTAGATGTATACAATTAAAATTTTGTGATCTTTAATTATATTTAAAGATAGAATATATAAGTAAATTGAGTATATTTAAATTCTGCTCGAGAAAGTAATTTAAATGTAATTACCAGCATATTATTACAACAATAAAGCTTTAGTCAATTTTTTGCTTTGAGAGATATTTGGACCGACTTCAATTGTTATCGCCCACCTTCTCTGAAAATACAATTGTTTACAAAAAGTTTATGAATAGTTCTCCTGCTTATGGTACACATTAAAAAAATTAATTGGATTATTTAGAACTTAAGACGTGAAATGATACCTACGAGAAGGGTGTATGAATTTAGGACTTACACCTTCTTCATTTTCAACACAACATGATTTCACTCGAAGATAACGCATAGAACTTTAACACTTTGGGGACGGCTGTCCACCTGAGTGGACAAACATACTTTGTGAGGCACAGGCTATTTTATAAACAATGACTCAGTTTGCATCGAAAAGTTGAATGAATTATATATAGCAATGATAAACAGCGTTGTGTTCTGAAAATAATTTTAAGTTATTTTAGTAGTATTTTTAGCCTTTTTTTGCTATATAGTCTTTTTTTAATATTTAAAACAACCGAGCGCTTTTAAATATGGCAAAACGACTGGTAAATTTTGTGAATTAAGCAGTAGTGAAGATGAGTTTCAAATAGACATTCATACAGACAATTTTTACGAAATTACTATTCGCACCGCAATAGTGATGAATGTGATGATGATATTATCCAACCAACAAAAAGAAGAAGTTCGACAAATTAAATGAAGAGCGGAAAGACATTAGCGAATGTGCCGATTCTGCTTCAATAATCGAGTTTAACATACATCAACAAACAACCCGACTACAAATACCAAGCAATATAAGACATCCAATAAATTATTTTACTTTATATTTTACAAATTAATTATTAGACAATATAATAGAAAAAACAAACCATTATGGCAGCACAAAAATGAACAAATATACTGACTAATCAGTAGCATATTCTAAATGCGAGAGAAAAAAAGGGATTGTATTGTCTGTTCTGACAGAAAAGCACCAGGAGGAAGGGGGCGAACAACATTTTATTGTAAAACATGTCAAAATCAACTAGCTATGCATTTTAGAAATTGTTTTGAACTCACTATTCTTTATAAATTGATCAAAAATAAATGAATATTATAAATGTATGACCTTCAATGACCACAAATTTTTATCAAACAAATTGCATAGCATACACAATGAAATCAAGTTTACAACCTGTACAGTAAATTGTTTTGAAATCGGTGCCGTCCCGTAAGTGTTAAATAATCCTGATTATTTTTTAATTCTGTTTACTAACACCGAGCAGGAAGGACAATGGATGTCGATCGCGCAGCAACTCTACTTCAACTGCGGACCAGGTGTGTTGCTCGGAGTACAAGAATTGCAAAGTGATTAATGTTAATTTGCATCGATAGCATTTAGCAACAATATCTAGAAGTGGCGGATTATGCGCTGCCGCGTAGGGAACAGGTTTCAAGTCTCTCAATGTGGCGGGGATCGACCGGGAGAGATCATCGCTGCTTGGCCGTTCTGTGAGTACCTGGCCGAAGACTATTCCGCGGTCTGGCGCCAGTAGCTGCGGGCAACTCGAAACAGTTGGTCGTCTTCTCTAAAGGATCTCTCGCTGGATTCTTGTTTGTACTTTGTTATTGTTGTTGTTCCGTAATAATACACGGGGCAATAGTGCTTACCCCGGAGTTCAAGCGTGAAGGACCTCTTCAACCTGAGCGCGGTAGGTGCGACATCTGAACTAGGATCTACTGAGAAGACACCGAAGGAAGAACAGTGCACGTTTGATCATGGCGCCTAGTTCTGCGCTCGGTTGTTTTGTGATATGTTTAGTTTACGGTATGTACCTAATTTTATTCTGACTTTTAATTATAGATTTGACATATTAAACTTTATATATTAAAATTATTATTGAATTTAAACGATTGATTGAAGTCACGATTAAAGTGACTTATTAAAAAATATTACTAAGTATAATAAAGTGGTAGCAGCATATTCTCAATTCCGGTGTGATATTATTTCGAACATTTTTTTTTTCATTTTATAATACTCCAAAATAGAGGATCATATTTAAAAGTTAATTTTGCTTAAACACTCACATATATCGTGAGTACAATGCACTCATCTCCGTTTTGTACACATGATTGATATCGAAGTTTTGTACAAATTGTAATACGTTGCATTGTATTATTCGTCCTTTAATTTTGTTTTTTTTTAATTTTTATCTATGTCAGTGTCAATATACAGTTTCGATGCGTTTTTTGAATATCTTCGAACCGAATTATTCATTGCATGATCTATGTTTGCGTGTAAGAACTCCCAATCCTTTCATATTATGTTGCGTATAATCGAGTTTTTTGTATTGTTTTTAGTTCATAATTGATGCTTCTAAGATTGTGATGCAATCTGGTACTTACTTGTAATTAAATAAATTACAGTTTGCAACTTTAAAATAAATTTTAATACCGTTATGCTCAATCATGATAGAATATAATTTATTACTGCTCATAATTTGGTTAATTTGTAACAGCAGATTATTTATAAAAATGCATCCTGTGCTAATGATGTACTTTATTTTCGAAACATTCGATTCAAAAATACTATTGAAATATTTAGGTAAAAATAAAGTTTATAATATATAACAATTATCTATAAATAAATTTGGATAATTTATAACGCGCATAAACACAATAAAATTAGAAAACCGTTAAAACCATATAAGAATATGCGAATAGTGGTCGTTATTGTCGATAAAATCTATAATTATATTGCGGGAATAGTATTTACTTAATTTTTGAATAATCATCATACAGTAGTAACGGATCTGCAATAAACATATAATTTGTTAAATATAAACGGGCAATAGATTGAGTAGGCCACTAGGCTATATTCCCTTCGGTTCACTGATTTAGAAGCACCGTTGTAAATTCTAGTTATTTGTACGGAAGCTTTATGATATATGGATTTAAACGATCTTAACATATTTACCTACATAAAATGCAAAAATCAGAGACCTACAAGCACAAAATGCTGAAGCTGTCTCGGATACTTGTGATACGGGCGAGCATGCAATCCATTGAAAATATCAAGTTATGTGTTAACCGTAATGTTGTTAAAATTACCGGATGATGCATTTATCTTCTACACTACATATGTATACACACGATTGTGAATCTAGAAGTTTTTTAAACAAACTTTCGATCAACACTCGCGTTTGTCCAAATTAGTTTTTTATCATGTTTTACGGCGGCATCGTCATAAAAATTCAATCGTGTGAATAGAGTTAATTTTAAGAATCGAGAGTGGTCATAGGTGAAAATTTTTTAATTAGAATAAACCGAGATATCGCTTCGTTTAAACTGGTATTGAAATTTTGCGTTGACCTTATTTGTTGATTTCACTGCAAAAATAACGTATTCTGACTGCAAGCAGAGAAAGTATATGCTATAGCCTCTTCACCTTTAAGAAATTGATGTGTGAATTAATATTAGTAAATTTTTGGAATTAGATATTAATAAAAATAAAACACCTTAGTAGCGGTACTGCATGTACAAGCATAATTTGATAAAAATAGTTTTTTTAATAAATGTATATAAAATGCATAAACTAAAGAGAGTGGTTGCTGAAAAGGAACCGCTACTAAGGTCAAGCAATATTTTCTACTCTGCATTGAAAAATAAATATTAGCTTTAGATGTTGGTAAGATTTAATTTTATAAATGATGAACATTACATATTAAATTTAGTAGATATAATAATAAATGTTACTGCTAAATATCATTTTATTGCAGTTTTATTATTGTATATTTGTCTAATATCATGTGTATACACATCTGTAAAATATTGTTTTGGCATATATGTGTTATACACAGACTATATTGTTACTTTGACTAATTAATAATTTATTCGTTTCTTCGAATTTATGTAATATATTCATATATGTAATGAGGTGGAGGGTAATTAAATTTACTATTTATTAATATATTTGAATTCGATTAAATTATATTACAAATTTCAAATATATTTTATTGTCGCATGCTTGGCAAACACTTACGGTTTTGGAATAGGGTAGAGCAAGGCTTAAAGGTCCGCGGGTGAAAAGGTCCACCACCGATATCTCAAAAAACAGTAAAGTCAGGTATTTTTAAAAATAATATTTAAAAGTAGACGGAAATAGATGTATGACCAGCCATCACCTTGATTCTTACAACGTCGCTATCGGGAGATAAACGTCGAAGTTTGAAAATCCATAACAAAAGTATTTTTATTTGTTGTTAGTTTTTTTGTTTGTAAGCCTAGTTGTTTAGTTTACTTTTTTAATTGTTTTATAAGAATTATTGGTAATTTTACATTAGATTCAATCTATATAAAAGCTTACATTTGGGTGATAAGACCAACTGAAAATTTACTTTGTCAAAGTTGTAAAAAAATAGCAAATAAATAAGTGAATTAAGTTAAAAATGTAATTTTACAAGAGATAAATTAAATAAATAGTCATGCCAACTATGCTGATGAATATACCTGACGAAATATCTGATCAAGTTTATATCCATTGTTATCTTTGTAAAAAAATGCACTTATGAAATTTATATATTGCATTGGTAGCTATTCTTTTGTAAAATCGCCTGTTTACCCCCTTGCCGTCCCAATTTACCCCGCCTATAGGGTAAAAAGGACCAGGTCACAAATTTTTGAAAGACAGCAAAAACACACATTTCTACAATTAGCTAGGAGTTTTACTGATCATAGTCAGATAGTTGTTTGTTTGATATGTGTCATTTGTTGTTATATAATTAATTGGTTTGATTTTCACATTATATTTACTCAAAGTTAATTTGGATCTTTGTGCCCCGCCCTACCCTAGTATTTTATTGTATAAGTAAATATTTAGGATAACCGTTTATTTTTACATTTATGTTTCAGTGGCAAGTGTTAGAGCAAATTATGTTGGCCGTAGCCTTGGCCCCCTGTCTCAGTTTCATCATGGCGTAAGAGGCGAAGTGTTTGCCGTGGATTCCAGAACCATATTCATCAAGGGCTTTAACTACGACGGAGAAGGACCCGGTGAGTAATGAACTAATTCTAAAAGTCTACAAGTTAATGTGTTCCGCGGGATCTGCATATCAATCTCGCAGCGATCGACACGGCTGCGCAACGGGTTGCGATAAAACGTGAGTCGCGCGCGTGGATTCTGATGCATGTCAAGTCAAGCACTCAGAGGCCCTAATTGTGATAGACGTTTAATCGATTCTGGCGTTTTGATTTATTTATCGACCTGTCGGGGAAATTTCATTCTGCTAATCAAGTGCAATTACTTATCACGACCTATTTGGAATCTTGTTGAATAATTTATTACGATTTAAATGATTTTGCAACAACTTCAAAATATCTTACATATTCTACATCAGAATTGTGAAATGCTTCAAGCTTATTTAACTATCGAGTTTAATTTTTGATTGAATCTCTCTAAATTATTTATATAAGGTAGTAAATATTACGCTGGTCTTACGACATTTGAATACTCTAGACCTCTAGTGTGATTGCTATGAATTCTTTACTTCTATTTCGGTTTTGTGATTTATATCTGTGTTGATGTTTGAATATTTGTGAAAACGGTAGTGCTTTAGATTCGAAATTTAATTCGATAGAAGAGATTTAATTAAGCATAGTCTATAGGTTATTGTTAAATAAAATACCGGTTATTATAAAAAGTAGACATATGGTTCATCTTCCTCACCACACAATTGATAAGTATCTTAAATATTTTTTTATGGAAGCAGCACTAAATAATGGATTAATTTAAAAAAAATAGAGCTAGTTTTCTCAATACGTCTGTCGAGTTTCTATATGGAAGAGCTGGGCTCAAAGATCCGCGGGCAAAAAGGTCCACCGCCGATATCCCAAAAACAAGAAAAGTTAAGAATTTTTCAACAATATTTTAAAGTATATCGGGAGATAAACAGCAATGTTTAAAATCCATAACAAAAGTATTTTGTTTCGTTGGTAGTTTTTCTGGTTGTATGCACTGTTGTTTTGTTCACGAGCTGTTAGTCGTTAATGTAGCTATTATTTCGCAAAATTTCTTCAAAATTGGACCTGTGTGCCCTTGTTTCGGGTTCGATTCCGCTACCGCTAGATTGATATTAAGCAGTATATCCGATTCTTACTTGATATTATAGATCTCAAATATGATGTCAAGTGAAAATTGTTTCAGGGGCATTGCAGAAAAATAATAAAGACAGTATGTTCAAAATATAGTACGACTATAAAGAACAACTACTATGTTCAGTTAAGTTAACAAATCAATTACTGAAAGTTTCATATAATAACAGAGCTATTATAATTCAATTGGAATTAAAAAGTGCAATACGCGCATTTACTCTGTACCGGATGTATTTTGCTGACAAAACGACCGGCAAAACATCTTTCTTGGCCGAGTGTCATTTCCGTTCTCTTATGCATACAAACAATACTGCAATTCGCGAGAATTTATGCGTCCATCGCGTGTTAATGACATTTTCTGTTCGGAAATTGAATTCTCAATAATTGAATTGTAATAAGTGAAATAACAACTGTTGGCCTTCTGGCGTGTGCCTCGGGCCATACGCCTGTTTGTTAACTGTCTAACGGCCTATGTCATTACAAATGCGTGTTGTATTCGTCGCGGACCTGCAGCATTCATTGTTGCGCTTTGAAGGGTATCACAGTATTAGAAAGGTGTCCTAAATCCATCTCTCATCTACTGGGACTTGACGGGTCTTGCTTTGCGGTATGCGGCAATCTCGTGCCATTGATACCCCATCAGCGGGATTCAATGATGTGACCTTGTTCGCGTTCGACGATTGCACGCTGCAATTTACGCTGCCGCCGCGTCGTTTCGCCTTTGACGCGAGTTTGCCAGCCTAGATGCCGACCGATGCGGCCGGGTCTTCGATCGCTTTAACAAACACTTGTCATCGCTGTCATTCATAATGTTTCGAAACGCCCTACACAATGACTCGGTGCTTCTTTTGTTGCCGGTCGTTTCTTTTTTATTGCGTTTGTTTTACGGCCGCTGAAAGGACTACATCTCGTAGATAAACGTGCTTTTACTATTGTTTTGTTTGCTATTAAAAATTACCAGTCTTTAGAGTTAATGTTTACACGATGTACATACATAAAATGTGATCGATATAAAGCCGCTATAAAATGTGTGAAGTGATATAATATTGCCTGAGATTGAAAAAAATATGCATTATTATTATAGTATTTTTTGTATGTATTAATGCATCATTTTACATTTTATCTGCTGCTATATATTTGATGAGTAGGTGAGACTGGGTCGGGTGTGGACTTTTTTTTCATCAGCAATAATTTTATTTATTTATCAGTTAGCTGGAAGAAAAGTCAATTCAATGGTAATTTGAACATTTGTCTACGTGGAAATAATACAATACTGTCCTAAGATACCATGTATATTAGTAGTATTAGTCAAAAATCAAATCATACAAGTAGCACAACCGTCAACACCCGAGGATAATGGTATTCAACGACTTTGTCAAAAATATATAACAACACAACACAACATAATTATTTAAACAACCCTTAGGAATATAGTATAACAATATATAACTGAACATAAATTTCTAAATAAGAAAAATTTGTAAAATCTTTTGTTTTATTGTATGGAATTTTTCTTTTCCTTTTTCTTCCGCATTTTATGTTAGTCAAGTTAGATTTTTTTATCTGTTTAATCTTCGCCCGTTTAACCTTCTTAAAGAACAAGAAATGCGTGTAACACATATACATATCACATAAAACATAATGCTGGTAAAAAACTACTAATGCTTACAGCAAAATAAAGAAAGTGATCTATCTGTATACAAGTAACAGTTAATATTGAAAGAAATCGAACAAAAAACATAATTTAAAGCAAAGCGGTCTACAGAACATGTTAATCGGGTGCTGATACAATGCAATAATGGAAACTTGTTCGAACAAACATACTTTATTATTCTCTATTTGGACCTCAAAATAAATATAGTTTAGCTATAATGACGACTGTCACTACCGTACCCTAGCAAGAACCGTGCCCAGTCTCCCCTACTTTGGATTGCCATATTATATATGCTACGTCAAATTATATTGTTAGTTAAAAAGATTTCTCTGAATGGTATCAATTACAAAATTATGTTAATGTTAAAATAGTTATTTAACAGGTTCAGCTTCTCGAATTACGCTATTTTATCTAAATTAAAATTTAACTAGTAATTGAAACAAATTAAACAATTTCAATCAACGAATTTACATAAATCTACACAGACAAAAAAAAATCAATATGACATTCAATTTATATTTAAACGGACTTCACAATGTACTCGTTTATAATATAGTTTTTAATTAAAATTTCAGCTTGCAGTGTTTTTGTTAATTTTTGTAGATTTCCTTTCATTTTGAAGCACTATTAAAATATTTTTTTGCAATAGAAAGTTAAAAAATCAATATTGACCAAGCACTTGAACAATCATTGTTTTTTTATGCTATTACATGTTTTGTAATTATTAACATAGAAGATTCATAATTACATCGTAATTGGTTTTGACAAAACATTATGAGATATAAATTTAAAAATCTAAAATAAATAAAGTAATTTAAAAAATTTATATTAAATTTTGTTATTTAACAGTAAATTATTTTTTAAAAATTTATTGTAATAATATGATTGAAAATATATTTTACATAAACAAATTTCAGCTTTGCATTGGAAAACATTATGTTTTTATTAGAAAAAACATTATGTTGTTAATTTCGTTTTGTCAACGTTTCAAGTCATTCTAATTCTAAATTTTAAATCGTTTCGCGCAAAATGTTAAAGAATTATGAATGCGCATAATCAAAAATTTGCATTTTGCTTACGTTTTCTCGAAAACTGTTTAAAAAACTTTTAAAATGTAATTTCAATCGGTTTTTACATAAAAATATAGATAGCACTACCTTTCCAAGTAGCCCTTACCCCGGCACTATTGCATCCAATAAGAAGTTCATCAGCATTACTTATTCTGATAATAAATTCTTCAAAAAGAGATAGACCATCTGTCGCCATCAATAAAACCACGTTATCAAGAAGCCATTACAATAAGGCAAGTTCTTATTGCTGTTAATAATATAAACATATTATGTTAATAATTAGTATATGTCAGATAAACCTAATAATTCATTTTTGAAAAAAAAACTCTCACAGTAGTTTTAAAAACAAGGCATATATTTTTTTACAAAATGGAAATTATTATCGATCCGAGTAGATATGCTCACAGGAATATTATGATGATTACATAACACATCGATTGCTTATTAGGAAGAGGTTCAGTTACCGACTTCATCCAGTCTGACATTTTATGCAAGAAACTCGTAAATTTGTTTGAGATTCTCCGTCTAATCGATCAAATTGTGTGTGTTGGCTTTCATCGTACAAGAATTACATATTTTGTGTTATGTGCAATATCTTCAACGGCAAAAAAATAATAAAAAAAACTTTCATTGTTTGTCGAATGCGTCGGCATACGTGTCTACATAATACTAACGCCGATTACATACATTACAACCACTTGTGGAAGCACACAGCATAATATTTATATATATATATATATATATATATATATATATATATATATATATATGCATGTGAGGGAGTTCATCTTCTAGAGGATTCAAGTATAAAATGCCAACGACCTTAAAAACTATTAGAAAGTATTCGATCTTCAATCTTTTCATCTCGATGAAGTAATGACATGTAAGTCAGATTATAAATTGCAACTGGTGCTGCACTGTTTCTTATGCAAAATATGGAATATAATTAGCAGGTTGTAACATTATGCATAGATGACCTTTCTTGTACACAAGAAATTGTTGAAATTATATCATACACTGTAGTTTCAGTCGGCTTCCTCTATTGTTATGTATTGGAATAGTCTGGTTGTCTGTAGTTACACAGTAGAAATAGAGCAATGTAAGAAAACATTTGTGAGCAGGAGTCACGAATTCTGTAACTTATTTTTCAAAATGTCTTTTCCTCGTGAATTAATGTTTTGAGCTGTGAGATTTTAAATCAAAGATTCAGGTTCGATATTCTGATCAAGCAGTGGTTACTTCGGGTTTCTCTTGGAAATATAGATAGCAATATGGTATCCAAGTTAAGATAGCTCATCAATAGAACATTCTTCACTATTAGAGAATTTGCAATAATGAATTTATTAATAAGAGGTAGACCAACTGTTCGTTTGCCTTCTGATGAAAACCGACGTAGGCCCTAAAGTTTTGGTTGCTGTTCAAATAAAAAAGAAAACAAATTCTTAAAGATTAAGTTATCTTTAAATCCCCCTATCTGTTTTATTTTACATTAACAATCAATTAACTCGATCTTGATAATTTCTCATTTTGCCGGGATGTTTTTCAGGTCAAAGTTAACATATTTTTATTAATAATTGCTTTTTACTAACAATAAGTTTTGCTTTTTGAATTTAATAATAATCGACGAAATAGTCGATATTTTTTATTTTTGAAAATGTATTGGAGTTACAAATTAGAAGTTTTTTTTGTCATGATTAGATAACTTCATAGCAATTGCAATATTTCAGTTAAAAACGCTCACATGTAAAATATTATAAGAATATCATAGTTATATAAGTCAGTCAGAATCATTTTACTTCCGATTAATTCTATCTATGTCAGGATTTCAATTAATGAAATTTTATATTTAGCCCAATCGCTATATATTTGAAGTAAAATTTTATTCAATAAAATTAGCGATATAGTTTTCTCCTCTCCTCATAGCACTTGTTCATTTCTAAAGTTTCTATAATTGGTCTATTTGCGTTCATGTGTTCAATAATTGATTTTGACATGATTCTCAACTTTTTTATCGGATGAATTTATTTTATTACTTTCACTATATTCAATTTGAGACACGATTTTAGTGCCAGGTGCTTCATCATGCTAATAATGTAAATGATTATCATTTGTGATTTTTCACTGTGACCTTTATCATCGCATTTAAAACTTGTTTTCGTATTAGTAAAAACCAACTGCTGTTTTTTTATGAATGTATTTTTTATGTGTTTTTGTTTATTCGCACTGATTTTACCTACAAACCATGGACATGTAAATAAGATTAATGTCTAGTTTTATCAATTGATTGTTGACACTAATTGACAGGGTACATTGTTAAACGTACATTTATATATTGGTAGCAACATACATTTGTATACTGATTGATTATATCTAATTTAATTTTTTTTCTCTAAAATTCCAAACACCACTTTGCAATCTGCAAGGAACAAGAATTGACATTCATCATATTTTTAAATTGGTTGTGATTTCCGAAATTTGATTAAACACCATTCATAAGGGTAGTCAGATTATTACATTTCATTCGTTATATACGATGAATGCTATAACATCCCATATCAAGGCTTCTATTCTACACATTGTGTAGTCATATATTAGGACTAGACAAGAAATTAGAAGATGAATTAATAAGAAAATACATAAAGAGTCAGTTAGTTATTACGTCGACAGGTATTACAATAACAAAAAAGTAAGGATATATAAAATTAAATTCGAAATCATTGACTGTGAAATTTGGATGCTATAGCATTCATGTGATTCTGCATTACAATTAAAATGAATGCTTTAGCATTCACGACCGCGAGCGTGCTAATGGGATGTTTGTAGCGTCGTGGTAAATTTCTGTCTTTGTTTTTATACAAGCCCGGGTTTAAATTCGCGTTTCGAACAACTTAATATCGAGGTGTAGTGATAAAATGTAAAATACAATATATAACAATATATAAAATACAATATATGTATATAAAATATACATCAAAATAGATAGAACAACCTTTAGTTGCCTGCTAAAAAGCGACTTTTACTAGAAATATATCTTAGCTCCGATTGCTGTTCAAAAAAAAAAGATTAATGTTGACGTTTATTAAATATGTTACGTGTTTCGTAAATTCAATTATATTCATCTTGCATATTTCTTCAAATTGCAATATTTCACCTCTTGCATTAGCTTTTAATTTCAAGATAAAACACCATCATGCGATGGCAATAAGCAATTATACGACCACGATTCAGAAAGGCTACTGGTACCTTCCTTTTTGCAATAGAAAGGTGCTTTACTGCTCGGTCAACAGCAAAAAACTGAGATTTTATATCGAGATTAATTCAATGTGCTTCCAAATATACCAAAACTTTATCCGGTGATTCAATATGAAGATTATTACGAAATGTAGTCATTACATATTGTACAAACATCACATATTCTTGCTCGTTTGTATTCACGCGATACATCTTATAATAACTTATAATCATCAGGTTACCTAATACCTGCAAAAAGTTTACAATTGTATAAGACAGGACGTACGAAATTTAGAGTATCATAATTTACATT
Organism: Ctenocephalides felis; assembly: GCF_003426905.1. NCBI lineage: Eukaryota > Metazoa > Arthropoda > Insecta > Siphonaptera > Pulicidae > Ctenocephalides > Ctenocephalides felis. Next base: position 82,457,357 of record NW_020538040.1, on the reverse strand, counting down.
TTGAAGAGGCAATAAATTTTAATGCACTCTGTTTAGAGAAAGTGAACTAGCAGCCGGTTGACCTTCACCGACATATATGTATATAAAACATACAAACAAATCTATATATATATATATATATATATATATATATATATATATGTGTGAGAAAATTATATTTGAGAGTATAACATAAATGAAAATTATTTCCGAAGAGATATTTTCCCATCGTCACAATACTTGTAATATTTGAAGCCCAAAGTATTATTACATTTAGATTTATTAAAATATATTTTTTTTCATACTTTAGCTATGTATATATATATATATATATATATATATATATATATATATATATATAATGTATGTATGATGTGAAGGGTGATGGTTAAGTTCACTAACTCTTGTCGACAGTGTCTTGTAAGTCTTGTGAGTTTGTTTTTGCATATAAATCAAAAATAAGTTACTAAGTTACTAGTTGTGTAATAGACACTCTTTTCAAAAAATGGATCCGATTCAGTTTCTTCTTTTTCGGGATCGTGCTCAGTAGAGTTCTTTCTTCGCTGTCTATACTCAGCACTTCTTCATTTGTTACCATTAATTTCTACTTTATCTTCTCCATTCGCTTACAGCACCATATTTAAAAACTATCCAGATAGTTTTTATCGGCATTTCTTAGATTCCAAGTTTCTGATCCGTACAGAGCTATGGTTCAGGTGTTACATTTAATTAGCCTTTTCCGCAAGTCGAGGCTCAGTTTGCTCGTCAGTGATGTTCTCTTCTTTGTGAATTTTTAACTTATTTTTGAATATACTTTTGGACCTACGTATTTGTGAGATTGTAATGTGTTTTGAATTTACTGCTTATAAAGACATAATTTATATTCCAAGTTTAAATATTATATCACTCTATACTATTGACGCTTCAATGGTGATCTTTGGATAGCTTTTAATAGATTATTGTAAACGTATACTATTTGATTTGCATTATAAACTTTAGACAATTTTCAATTACCATTCCCCGGTCTTTTCGGAATTGTTCACTCCGGTTGTGGACAGGGTTTTTTAGCGCTGACTTTTCATTCGGCCCGCTTTCCATGAATGATCGTGGCACATGTCAACCCAAAGAAATTCTCGATTTTATGTCGGGCATAAAATTGTTATAAACCTCGATGGAGAAGAGAATTCGCTAACTGTACACACATTTGTGTAGGTACAAATAATCATGATCGCGAGTAAAGCTGATAGCTCGGGATATACAGTTACAATCTGTAACGAGACAGTTATATATATTATATTATGCATCGACTCTGGACAAGTAGGCGCCCGCGCCGAGCCGAATTGTGCTCCAGATTGTCATAATCGGCCGTCAATCGTAAAGTTATGCTTTCTAGACCAAATGTTAGTGCATTGATAATGTGCTGATCCATACAGAGAAAATTGTTGTGTTGATCTTCAGTTGTGCTTAGCCAAACACAATTTTAGAACATTGATTGAGATACGATCATAAATGTTACCACAACTAATTTTTAGTATTATCAACCGTAGCGAAGTTGGTTTAGTTTCAAGATTCTGACACTGACATAAAGCCATTTAAAGATGGTTTTTATTTGAAAATACAGGAAAAATAATTTCAATTGAAAAAAGATTGCCACTGCTCTTGAACTTATGTAATATGTAACTCAGAATCGAGCTATAGACCATACCGACTGTGTCAACAGAGTACTATTTATCAAGTTATTGCTACATAACTATTTTTGGTTTAGACATCAATCAGAACTTAAGAGTCCTATGAACAATTGTGATGAAATTCTTGCAAACTACCTTGTTTTATAGATAGCAACCCAAACAGTTGTCCTATCTCTCTATTATCAATTTTGTCATTACAATTTTTGTAATGACAAAAATGAGATGCCTTTTTATAGAGTGCACTTGATAATATATTGATATCTATATTTCCAAGTGATAATCGATGTCACTACTGGTTGACATCAGGCTGCTCGTGACGGGTATCGAACTCTTTTCTGACTTATTGTTAGATCTAGTTGTTTTAACCACTTAACTATGGGCAAGCCCGCTACCTAACTTGAAGAAAACTAATATATATATATATATATATATATATATATATATATATATATATTACAATGTTCTTAAAGAGAGATTTTTATTTTCGGATCCAGAGTGACCAAATATACAATAGAACAATTTGTATGATTTATTAGAAAATTAATATCCGGATTTATTAAAAAAATATTTGTCTTTAGATTTTGCTTTTCATCTAAATTTTGCTACAAATGTAAATTACTAATTTAAAGTTATTGATATTGAGTAGTTAAAATCTTAATTGTTTAAACTTGTGAAATGCAGTTTTTTATAATTTTATGGATTCAAATTATTTTGGAAGTAAAAAACCAAAAAAAAAAAAATAATAGCTCTAAAATCATTTATGTATTTCTCTTCGAGTTGAATAGTAAATCTGATTTATAGCCTAACTAAAGAAAATGAGTGAAACATTACAATTGATTAAACTGCTATCTTTGAATCCTGTTTTTTGAGTTTCATAAACGACAAATTTTCATACGATATTTCTTTTATTAGGTTGTCATACGAATTTTATTTATTTTATGCAAATTATTGTCATAACTATTAAGTTTAAAGCACATCATTTTGTGCTGAATTTGAGTCAACGCAAAGTGAATATTTATTCATAGCCAAATGTGCACTCCCAATTTTACATGCTCTTCATCAAAATTTTACACCGTTTGATATTCGACGCTTAGCAGACAAGTCATTAATTTTACAAATAGTGTGTGATAAAATTTCTATCCTGAATCATAAAGGGTGTAGTGTATCAGGAATTATTAAATTAGCAATGCAATTCCAAAGTGTTATGAAAGTGCAGGATCTAGCACGACACCACAACTGGAGCCGTTATTATCGTCCGCTTGACGATTCTACGAGTTTTATGTACACTTTCCGCATCTAATATTAACATTAAACTATTTGGCATAATTATATATATATATATATATATATATATATAATATATTTATATAAATCAGTTATTACATCTATAAAAGTCTTTATAAATTTTTCAACCATTTTTGTTTAAAATCAATCGTTTGTATAAAGTCAAAGCTTTTTCAATTCATTGAAAAAGCAAGTTTGATATTTTTTAGCTTTGATAGAGCATGTACTCTCTTATCCCTTTCTACTCATCGTTCTAGATTTCAATTTCGTCAAACTAATTTCCACTTTTTGCACAGCTTTTGTGACCAATACGGCTATTTGCAATTGGAAATATATGTTTAATACAAATTTTAACATGATAGCGGATACAACAATTTAATGATTACCTTTGTCCCACAACGTAATTTGGATATTAGTCTCATAACCAAATAACACTAAATCAGTCCATGATTATAAAAATATTTTTAAATAATTTTTAAATTAGCAAAATCTGAACTTACATTTATGTTTGTACGATTCCCTCTCAGAAACTGTTTTACCTTCAGATTTCATTAATCAAGCTTTACATTTGTTCTGCTAAAATTGATTTTGCTGCAAATTATTAATGAACTATTTACTGTGTGTGCTCATCAAGAAATATTTATACAATGCGAATCCATGATTGTGCAATCTAGTTTTGTCGATGGTAATCTTTCCTTCGCCACGGAAGATCCACGAATTGTTTTGAAAATTTTTTAGCGGATAGAGCGGATAAATATAAGCTTTACCATAAGCTAAGAAACTTTTTGATCGAAATTCAATGAAGAACTTTTACAAAAATGACGATAATAGATCAATTATTGCTAGTTGTTCCCGTCGGATTTTACTTCAAAATACTGATCATTAATATGTTTATAATCGAATATATTCTTAAGATTTGAGTTGAAATTGGTTCACAAACAACAACTCTATCGTGTACTTATTTGTTATATTTTATGATTATGATTTACTTTTAGAATAAAAAACTTAACGATTTACTTAAGAAAATTCACATTATTTTGTTGATTTTTGTAAATGAGCGATGTTCCTTACTTCTGAAATTGCTTAGTATTGGCTAGTAAATTAGCTTAATATTGTCATAATAATGAATTTTCTCACAAAAACACAATTAGATTAAAGTTTTGATTGTAAAAATTAAATATAGTAAATGAAAATAACCTATAACACTCTAGTTTTTTCTACATAATTCTATATGTCTCTATGAAAAAAAAAAAAACAGTCAGTGCTATTAGGAATTTATATATTTACATATGTATTATTAATACACGTCTATTCATGTATATCTTCTCATGCGTAGATCAAATGCTAATTAGGAAATTTGTTTTCATTTATCAACCTCATGTATATAACATTGCTGTTCTCACAGTCAGTGATACATTAAAATTCTAAAAATATCGCACATTTGCTTACATGTGTTTATTTTCAATTGCTAATTTATTCTAATTCAAAATTCTCATGATCCGATGCTATACATAAACAATATTTAATGTCTCTGCATATCGATATTCGTTAGCATATTAGTCAAAGGAAGTTTGAGAAAGTGTTTGACCCACTTGTAAAATAATGCAAGCGATGCTAATTAATTGATCATTTATTTAACCGTGCAAATAATTAATGTATTAGATGAGTGTTTGAAGTAAACAAGTGTTTGCTATGCAAGAGTGGTAATACGAGTAGGTTCGGTGGGATGAGAGGAATAGTAACAGTGATCGGAAACATTTCTTGAAACTGCATATCGTTTTCATTCGCAGAATTTCTTATTAAAAATTTATATTTGTTTTATTTGATACCTTTATCAACTTCCCGTGGAGTAAGTTATAGTAATCGCAAAAAAACGAAAATATTTTTTTTTACATACCTTTAAGTTTCAAAGGATTCTGAACATTTTGGCATACCTTAAAAATGGATTTATATGTGTATTTGTGTGTTCGGATACAAATTTTCGTCGACGATTTTGGGGAGACATGCTGATTAGTTTTCGGCAAGGTCAGGTCCAGTTGTTTCGAAGAACTGCACAAAATGTGACAAAAATGATAATTTATTTTTTGAGAGAACAGAGCGCCGGATGTGAATAATTCAAAATCATTTCATTTGTATTGACGAAAAAAACTGATTAGATTTTTGGGAGGGCAGGTCCAGCGGTTTTGGAGATCCAATAAAAAAGTAAAAAAAGTTCATATGCATATAAAATTATCAGATATTTTATAAAGATTTTAATAATAAGTACAAATTTTCTTAATGTTTCTATGGTTCCGTACCAATGTTTATTCTTTAGATTCGGCGCTTTACGTGCTATGATATTTCGTCTTTAAAACAGCTGTGCAGCACGATTGGCTTGAAAAAAAGTTCCAAAATAATCCAAGTATTAAAAAAATTTAATTTTTTCAAAAAAGTCGATTTTTTCAAAAATTTCTTTATTTTCTACATATTATACTTGTTTGACGGGTGTCCAGAAATTGCCATAGAGAAAGAAATAAAATATAAATTTACAAAATTATATATACAAATTATATTCACAAAATTATATAAGAAATATTCGTTTGAACAAAAAATTTATTTAACATGCAATGTATGAGAATACTGCTTTTGAAAAGAATGCTTTTATTAAATTTCTCGAATATGGTTTAGAAAATATTTGAAATTTATTACCAGTTGAATAGAAAATGTGCATTAAATTAAGGTTTATGAGTAATTAAAAAACCAGTTTGCATGTATGATATATTTTAGGTTCGAATGTTTTTTTTTTTAATAAAATGATGAGATATGAAATATGAATCAATCAAGCTTTTAAGTGCAACCTAGAGCTTTAGTGAAATTATGACAATTTTGTGGTTATTCTGGTTAATCACAAATTTTGTTCATTTAAACTTTGGAACCGTAACTGTGAATAACATCCTCAAAAGTTGGCGCAATTATACAGTATTGTAAAATGATAATTCTATAAATTTTCAATACAATAAATATCAGACGTGAGTGTGTCTATTTGCAAAGTTTCTCAAAAAGGATTGCACTGATTTTTAAAAAATAATTCAGTTATTTTAGATTTTAAAATTTCATAATTTTTCTCAGAGTTGTCTACCGCTGGTGTAGTGCAATTATCGTCAGACATTCTATTGACAGCAATAAACTTTGTATTTGGACATAAATATTTGCGAATCATCGAGCGTTTTGCCTGACATATGTAAATTGCATAACAGAACTTCCCAGCTCAGCCGGTAGTTGGTGAATTGCAAGTTATTACATTCTCTACATAAAAATTTAATTTGCATTTACTAAATGCATACTATGCATTTATGACTTTTATTAAAGTGCATTTGCATGTGGTTACACAAATCTTTTATAGGTATATTTGCATACTAGATATTTTGAAAACGGATACACATTTTGATTTGTTTTGAAAGTATTTTTTTTTGAACATAGAAGTTAAGAAGGCACTTGTTAAATTCATAAAACGATTATTATTAATTTCGCTGATATAACACGATTATAGAGAAGAATCTCATTATTTTTAGGGATGTTTGTAGCGTCGCGGTATTCGTCTGGATTTGTAATCACAAAGTCACAAGTTCAAATCCTCGCTTCGGAATTGAGCAAAGTAGTTTTCACATCACATGAACATATATTAAACATAATATGTTTTCAAGTGCAAATAGTCAATAGTCAACAAGTTAAAATATACCAACAGTTTCAGAAAAAGAAAAATCACCAGGTTAGTTGCTTTCTAAAAAGCTGCATTGATGAGATGCATCATTAAAACAGATTATAGTCTCTTAGTTCAACTCTTAGTTCTTAGTTCTATAATTGCTGTTCAAAAACAATAAAAAAGCTGATAATGGTGTAAGCAATATTTTCCGGTTAAAATTTTGCAAACCAGTACTGAGTTTAGTAACATATTAACACATCTTCTCTAAACATCATGTTTACTTTTTCTATAGCAAATCAGAAAATCATACTGCTAATTGTTTTTAATACTAAATACTTGCTGTGCACTATCAATTGAATTTTTTCACACACAAATCTTGTTGTTAACTATATTATTAGCTTTCATAATAATGATTAAGTGATTTGATAATGAATAACAGATGATTATCAAAGATTTTATACATATAACTTAATATTTTGAAAATAAAAAGTGAAGCGTCTGTCTGAAAATTAATATTTATAGTCTCATGTTGACTTTGTTTAAATTATATGTCATCTCAATAATATCTTATGTTCTGTTATCTATTTATTATTTTTGAACAACCAACGTCGTATTTTGGTACTTTTTCACATTTTGTTAAAATTTGAATTCTATTGATTATTTAGGTAGTAAAACATCTATTGGAAAATTCATACTCAATTTGAAATATTATACAAAAACTAATCTAACACAACAATTTAATTATTCTTCGAGTCATGGTGTTCTATAGGAAATCAATCAATAAACATTGTTTTATTTAACTACAAAATGAATATTAACTGACTTCAATAGTAATCAAACAAAATTAACCGTAATACGATTGTTTTACTATCTTTATTCAAGCTTTGTTTTTTTTTTTCAAAGGAAATACAAATGCTTGATTCGTAATTTTTCAGGACACATTGTTTTACTTCAAAAGTTTTCAAAATTATGTTCAAATTTCTAATTTGATTTTGCAATATTCAATAAATAGTATGCATTATTGAATATACATTTATTCGCACAATGAAAAAAGGAAACGATACGATGTGTGCAGCTGTTTTTTTTAGCAACCAATAACCATAAATTATTTTACTTTTAGAGTCTGAGGTTTTTGTAACATTAGCAATGATAACATCATTTTACGCGTCAAGAATGAGTTTTTGATATTAATTTTTATTATATTTCTAGACCAATTTTTACTTTTATTAGTGTAATTTATAAATAGCTAATTTCATATCCCATAAATAGTACTTTTATTTATAGACTTCATTCAACAGTTTAATCACGCTATCATTAAAGCAAAAAATTTGCACGAATATATAAAATTAATCAGTAGAACATGACGATATATATATATATATATATATATATATATATATATATATATATATATACCATACCTGTATCTGTAACTTTAATAAATTCACAATATTTTGTTTGTTATGTAAGTATGTGAAACTGTTTAACATTCTTTTAAATATTCATGAGTAACATATTTGTGAAATGGATTAAAATCTACAAAATCATTGATAAATCAGTTTTGCTTTAATATTAAGTTGAAAACATTTAGTATGAACGAAAAAAAAATAGAATATCAGCCAGAAAATTATTTACAGAAAAGAGAAACGAAATTACAAGCTTTTCAAGCTTTAAAAAAAAGGAATAGATGGATAATGATTTTTTTTTTTTAATTTTTATTTGGCCTCGCTTACTCTGAGCATTTAGCCAACATTTTTATTTATTTACATTCTATACCAATTTTTATATCACATTTAATCTATATATATCGTATTCTATATTCTTTTTTTTAATTTCTTCAATTTTTGTTTTTTTCTATCAAATTTCTAATTCTATTCAACTTCTATCTTCATTCCATTTTTTCTTCTTCATTCTTCTTTTTAATCTCAGCAAATTCTGATATTTTTTCTTCCCAATACAATTCAGCTTTTCAAATTCTGTAATTCCTATTTTTCTTAATTTTTATTCAATTTCTACTTAACAAATACAATTTTTATTTAGTTTTAAATTAACTATACATATTTTTTTCCGATATTCTAAGTCAATGACAGGATTTGATCCGAAGATTCCTGCCGTGTGAATCGAACACGCTACCAAGTAAACTATGCTCACCACATGGATAATGATAAAAATCTATTAATATTTTATATGAAGAATACAAAAAAGAGACAACAGCGAAAACCAAATACTATTTACTCGCTCTTTGGTGTTCATTGTTTTAGGAGACCAAATAAATGTTTCATATAGAATTATAATAATATAATATTATATATATATTATTGCACCAATATATTTAAATATTGCATAAATTATTATAAACATAAACTATTCGAATATAACTTTATACATATTTAATTCAATATAAAAATTTCCTTTACTTTTCAATATTGCCAGACTATTTCATGACTGCTAAGAGCCTACATGTAATTGTTGATAGAAAAATTTGGCATTTTAAAGTTTTTAATGGTGAAAATGATTTCAACATAAATAAAAAAATCCGCAAGTTTTATATAATATGCATAATATTTTTTACTGCGATCGTAAATAATAATAATAACGACTTGAAATTTCTTTTGAGGTATAATAGGCAATGAATGTGAATTATATTACACATAACATTATACAGTATGCAAATTGCTAATACTAAAAGCTTTGAAACTTTAAATTGAAAACTGTATACATTCAAAGTTGTAGACGATTTTAAAATTTCCTTCATTTTCTAAGTAGTTAATGCAAAACGTGTGTAGTCCTAGCAATAACAATAAGTTATTGCACTTTTATACAAGTTTCTAAAGTAGTGAAATTATTGTACTTCCAGTAACAATAAAGCACTCAAGATGCATGAAAGTGCACGTTAGAAATAAATCGAACGAATTTTTCTACAATTTCACTTGCAACACGAGATAATTCAGCGGCATAGAAGTTGTTGATTGCATGCAAATCATCGATTGAAATAAATTATCCAAATCAACGCGAGACGAACTAGGTCATTGTTAATCATATTTTACATATTTATAGGTATATGTGCATTCAGGTGATTATATATGCGTGCTGATCTACGTATAAATTATAAACAATATATATATATATATATATATATATATATATATATATATATATATATCTATAACTTTTTCTGATCAATTAATATTATTTATGATTTAATTAATTTTAATTCCGTTTTTTTTCGAAGTGTTTTTTTATTTAATATTTTATTCATTTAATTATGTTTATTCGGATACAGGTTAAAACTTCTTACAGTAAAAAAAATAACACTAAGACGAAATTAATCCTAACAATAAAATTATGATATTCAATTGACAATAATTAAAAATACATAATAAGACAGATTACTTGTACCAAGATTATATAATGTTCCGTATTCAAAATGAAAAATAAAGTTAAAAAGAGAATAAAATTATTGATGATATAGAAATTAAATGATGGTTATTTTGATAAAGAAAATGGGGAAAAGTTTAACTTGAATTATATCATATATTGTTTATACTCAGCAATATCGTAAAAACATTGGACTTTTAAAATTTTGACGATGGTACATGTAATGATAGTAAATTTGAAAAGTGTACTTGAACACCAACTTAATAAAGTTACATATTTGGGGATTGATCCTTTGATAAAGGTCCTCTTTATTAAATAATAGAATTTGAACATAAAAAATAAGTGAGAGCGTTTGGGATTATTTTTATGAATGACAACTTGATTAGCAAAAATATGCAGGGGACAGAAAATGCTACAGGGATGTTAAATGTCGAAAAATATTCCTATGTATGGACCAAAAAACTCAGAAAATAAACTTTACGTTTTTTTAATCCAAGTATATTTTCTAAGAACAACAAAAAACAATTTTTTTGTTATATATTTTAATATTACGGTTATGAAGATACGGCAAAAAAGTGCAAAAAATGACAATTCATTTTGAGAGAACGGAGCGGCCGATTAGAATAATTAAAAAAACATTTGACTTGTATTGATTGAGCGCAGTTTCGAAAATACGGAGCACAAAGTGCAAAGAAGGAAAGTTTTTAAGAAAACAGCGCATCCGATTAGAGTGATTCAAAGAAAGAGTGCGTGTGTAAGGTTCACACGCGATTGAAGTAAAACTTATTTCCCACTGTACAAGATGGCATTTAAGTAAAAATAAATACATCATATAACAATTTTGAATAATGTTTATTTGTAACAAGGTAACACTCGTGATGCACACATTTATTAGTGTCAACCATTATTCACATTTATATATTGATAAATTTTAAATTATATATTTTTAATAGCATTAAAAATATGTATAATATTTAAAAACAATAATGTTAATGAAGTCATACGTCAAATATGACATGATCGGTTTGTCATTGTAATTAGCATTTAGAAATGAACCTTCATTAGAGAAATGAAGTAATTGGTGATTAATAAATTCTATAATATTCGTTCACACAGTGGATTATGTTAAACAACGCCTAAACAAATATTGTTTTCGCAACATTACTGATCATGTGAGTGTGTTTGAAGAACTTCATGTAATTAATATTAACATACATTCATTGAGTGCTTGTATTTTTTACTGTTTTGCTGGCGATATAATCTCATTCTTTGAACAGCTGTAATATCTGACTTGCTTAAAAAATATTTTCCATTTTAATAACTTCAAAGAATTATAGAAACTACTAATAATATAGAAATAATTTCTAATCAATAAACTTACGGCACAAATGTTTAATTTGTTTTATTATTTTGCCATATACCACTAGTTTAGTTCAATATGAATCATATTTTAGGTCGAGATACAAATCTATGCGTTGTATCTCGTAACACACATATTGTGTATTAATTGTTTTTATTATGTACATATCCCAATCATAATCACTCATTTTGTGCTTAATTTTTTCATCTGTATATTTTTATTTTATATGTACCAAGGCTACATAGCGTGTGCGAGTACCAGTTTCAATTAACAGAACATTTTTTATCAGCAGACAATCTGTCTAGATAGCAAAATACCACTTTTTATAGAGAATTGTAATAAATTGTTTTTACCGTTGTCTGTTGATGTAAGTGAGTAATATCTGAACTATGACCGATGCGGTTTTGTAACAGCAGTGAGTAATTTTAATAAAAGTTGTCGGCGGGAATGTATGATGCTTCAAGAAGTTTTTGACTGTGCATATTTTTTTAACACTTTGCAATTTGTATGTTATATATTATACTTGTCGCTACTACTGCTAAAACTGTAATGGACTGATAAGCTACGAAGAGTTCTCGCCAGTTTAATTAAATCTACTAATGATACTAAATTATTTTTTTGTGTCAGATTTTTTTGAAGAAAACTGTAATGGATACTGATAAGCTACGAATAGTTCTCGCTAGTTTAATTAAATTTACTAATGATACTAAATTATTTTTTTGTGTCAGAGTTGATTAATGATAGATTTTGTAGTTCAAGAAGTAATATCTAAGACTTTTCTGTCACTACATGTCATTTTATTCTTGATATGTACATGTTACGAACTTACTTACAGAATATATAATATAGTATAACATCTTTTAAATCAAATTAATATAAACAATGTGCATATAAAACTACTTCAAAAAGCAATCACACAATATTTGAAAATGATTAAAAAATTGGCAAAGAAGAAACACAAGATTTTTTAGTAATTTTATCTGATATAGAGTAGCGAGGGGCCCAAAGGTCCAATTTGACATGGAGCAATTATATTGTGAAACCAAACCAAATATATCACAACAAATTATACATATCAAACAAAAACTATCTACCTATGTTCAGTAAAGCCCAGCTAATTCATCATTGTATACATGCTGTTTTTGCTGTTTTTCAAAAATTTGTTACCGCTCCTTTTTACTGGGTAAAATGGGACGGACAGGGGGCAAACAGGTCCTATGTCTTATTTTTAATTTATAAGGGATTTTACGAAATATTTATCCAAACAATGCAAAATATAAATTTTATAGGTAAATTTTTCACAGAAATAACACAGAATATAACCTTTATCTGGTAATTTTCCACAAATATTCATCAGCGGAGTTGGAATAATTATTTATCTAATTTATCTCTTGTAAAATTGCTTTTTTAACTTAATTTACTTTTTTATTTGCTATTGTTTATTGTTTACACCTTTGTCAGGGTAATGTTATGTTAGTCCTTTTTACTCCACTCACGTATAAGTTTTTATAGGTGAGATATGAAAAAACTGTTGAATCTAACTTAACAATACATTTTATTAAATAACTGAATAACTTTGATTAAAAAATTATATTAAGGTTCCGTAAATTGAAAAACAGTGCTCACAACCAAAAAGAAAAAACGATCAACGAAAGAAATTCTTTTGTTACTGATTTTTAAATATTGTCGTTTATTTCCCGATAGCGACGTCTTAGGAATCAAGGTGATGGCTGGTTATACATTTTTTCCTCTACTTTCAAATGTTGTTGTGAAATTCTCATCTTTACTTGTTTTTGAAATATTGGTAGTCGACTTATACGCGGATCTTTAAGCCTCGTTTTACCCTAAATAGGTGTATTATTAAGTTTAATTAAATACCCCGAATGAAGGGCGAACTAGTTTATTAGAGACTAGAGTGCGCGTTAGAATCACACACGGTTGAAGTAAAACTTATTTGCTACTGTACAAAGTTAAATAAACTATTATTCACATTTATATAATGATGAATTATAAGTTATATATTTATAATAGCATTAAAAATAAGTATAATATTTAAAAACTAAATGTAATTAAAGTCATACTTCAAATATGACATGATCGGTTTGTCATTGTAATTAGTATTTAGAAATGAACCTTCATTAGAGAAATGAATTAATTGTTGATTAATAAATTCGATAATATTTGTTCACACAGTGGATTATGTTAAACAACGCCTAAACAAATATTGTTTTCGCAACTTCACTCATAATGTAATTATGTTTGAAGAACTTCATGTAATTAAAATTAACATACATTCATTGACTGCGTGTATCTTTTTTACTTTTTAGCTGGCGATATATCATTCTTTAAACAGCTGTAATATCTGTCTTGCCTAAAAAATATTTTTCATTTTAGTAACTTCAAAGATTTATAGAAACTACGAATAATATAGAAATAATTTCTAATCAATAAATTTACGTTAAGTACAAATGTTTAATTTGTTTAATTATTTTCAAGGAACAGGGTAAAATATTCTTCTGATTCAGGCATTTTTCATTAAATCAACATTTGTACTACGATGTAAAATGTTTATTTATCTATGCCGATTTCCTTGTTGGTATCGGTACGCATACAACGACAGATCTCTATTCACATACACAACGACTAATCATATTCGACCCATATAGAAATGATATCATCGAGAGCGAATGACGAATCATTGGCACTCGACTCTGCCGTAACGCACTTCCGTTGCATTTGTAGGGATTTACACCCTAGTCGCGCGTAAAGAAGTTTCACTTCAAAAATTCTTTGCTCGACGCTGGATTCAATACGTGATCTGGTATAAAAGCAACAATGACTATCAAAAAATCTAAGCTTATACAGTAATGTATCAACTTATCAAACGTGTATCTAAATTACATAATATGTTCCTGCTATAACATTAACGACATATCATTACTCACCCTGTATCATATTTCAGCCGCTTACTTCTACGCCGGCACTTCGAAGGCGCCCGGATCGAACGGCTTCCGTTTGCGGGATGAGCGCGGTAGTACCGGCGTGTTGCGTCGTTACCGCGACAAAGACATCACGCTTTCGCTACCAGAGGGACAGACGCTTAACTCCATACGCTGGTTTTCTGTTTGGTGCGATGAATTTGCCGTCAATTTTGGCGATGTTCGCATACCAAAAGGATTTGAATTCCCGAAGCCACAGAAGATCTCTGGACTATCCGGAGTCCATGGAGTTTCCTCTGACAACATTGTTATTGTGGACGCTCAGACTCTACTTGTACCTAACTTTAGCTACGATGGTGAAGCACCCGGTGAGTATGAAACTAGCATTATTCTGAAGCTATTTCTATAATATTTGATAGTGCCATTTCAAGTAATCATGTATTGTTATTATCAACTTCCCGAAGAAGTTTGTTTTCACCAAAAAAAACGATTTCTCAAAAACGGCTGGACCGATTTCAAAAATTTAAAAGCCATTCGATGTATCTCGATGAGGACTATCGTTTGTCAGTTTTGTGCGACAATCTGCCAAGCCGTTTCTTTGTCGTTTAGAGAAAAGTGTTAAACGTTTCGTCCACATTTAAGCTCATACTACCGAATCGATTTTGAAAAATCACAAACTGTTCGAAAGATATTAGTTGGACATGATACTGATTAGTTTTAGATGAAAATCTACCAAGCCGTTTTCTTGTAATCAACTGTTGAAAAGAAATTAAGCCGATTTTTATTGGACTTTTTTTGGCGATATATATCATGGTCTTATAGAACTTACTGAAATATTACGGCCTTACGACAAGTAGTTTAATTGTAAAAATTCATCAAAGTTTGACAACATGAGTAGTTTTTTTTGACGTTTGTTAAAATTAAAATTAGACGATTTACTTGGTATAATATACGATATAATATACGATAGAGTACTTGGTCTTAATGAATATACTAAACTATTAAAGTCCTACGGTAACTGCTTTAATTATAAAAAGTGTTGATTTTTGAAAATTTGCTCTTAGAATATATTCCGAGTTAACGTGTTCGTTCGTTTTCATACTTTAATCACACATAAATTAATTTATTTTTTATTGATTAAGCCGATTATTTACACATTTCGGGAAGTTCATATAACTTGCCTCAAGGCAAAATACCAATACCAACTAGTTATTATTGTAATAGATTAATTTAGCAATCAGAAAAATTACAATATTTTTATAAACGAAAGTGAAGACCAAGTGAATGTTCAAATAAGATAGGATCTACTGATCTATCTTTCAATATGTTGTTTAAAATGTATACACCTAAGTCTGTTTTTACACGGAGATTGGTTCCAGAAGAAGCCGTGTAAAAAAAGACATTGATCTTATACAAAAATGGGTGATTTGTCCTACTCTCTAAAACCTATTAAAATTAGTGAAAAACAAGTATTTTCAAGAACAAGAATTCATGTTTATTTTAATAATAATTCCCCTAAATTAGTGCTATTCACATTTGCTTTGACCAGTAAAAATTGTTTGTACGCACTAAAGGGGAATTTACTTAAATCTTTAAGCTAGTGTTCGCAAACTATCGATACTATCGATGGTTTCAGACTTTTTTCTTTCATAAATACTTTTTTGTGATATGAACATTCTTCGCAAAAATTAAATTTGACAAAAAAATTTAAGTACATAAAATTTCAAATCATGCTAAATGGAATAAAATCGTGTAAAAAAATTAAAACTATTCAATTTTCAAACCGTGTTATATCAAAACCGTGTACAAAAAGACCGTGTAAAAACAGACTTAGGTGTATCTTTATTTATTGTAATTTTTTATTATCTAGAGGCCATTTTCTCTTTAAACTTGAGTTTTGGCGGGGGCTAAGGATGTCCTTTGAATATTCATTTAGGTACATCTCAAATCTGTTGCAATATTTTGTTGGTTTAGGTAGATTTCGTACATAGTCAACATTTTCAGATCGCCGTAGACAGTTTGATTAGTGACATACCAGGGAGAGTCGAGTATTGTTCTCGATATTTTATGTCTCATTTTAGTTTGCATTCTCTGTATAATTTCTGTGTAGTGTTTTGTTTAAAATTTCTATGTTGATTGCATCATATTATTTTAATATATTAAATTTTGAAGCTATTTCTCATTTATTGTTAAATATTGAATTATAATTGTTTTTCGTATACACCATAATGTAAAAAACGACAACAATTTCTGCTTACACTTTTTATACATGAACTAAGATGTAGTTAATCTATATAAATATTGTACATGTTTCACACGTATATCTAGCAGCTAATAAATTATCGTTAAAGCATTTAAGGAAGTATACAAAATAGAAAAATCAGCAGTATTTTGGTTGCTTATATAAAGGGTGTCTGGAAATGGATTTGTTTTTTTATTTTAAGAATAGAAAGATAAAATAGAAAAATCAGCAGTATTTTGCTTATATAAAGGGTGTCTGGAAATGGATCTGTTTTTCTATTTTAAGAATAGATAATGCAATTTTAAAGTTATTTTATCGATTTTTAAACTATATCACGTTTTTCAAATGTCCATAAAAATGTTTGCTTAGTTAAAAATGGTTAAAATTTATAAAACGTAAGGTGTATTGCAAACCCAATAAAGATCGCTATCTAATCACATTTTTATGATAAAAGTGATATTGCTACAAATATTTTTTTATGAAGAAAGTCGAAGATATATACTTATAAACATATATATATATAGTCAAAATTTGAATTTTTTTTTCCAGATATTAATTAGAACTGAACTTGTAGTTTACTCTCTTACGGTAAATAAAAATATATGATATGTAAACTGTCGCATGTTTTTTTATCTATTTTGTCTCGTTTTATTTTGATTTATAGTCAAAAAAAGGATTGTTCGAATGTCCAGCGTTAATTAGTGCGAATGATTTTGTTTTCAATCCGCAGGCCATGAATTGTTTTAAATTAGAATCGAGTGCTAAATGTTGATTTAAAAATATACGTCAATCTCTTTCTTTTAATCAAAGGGAAATTGAAAACAAAACAACAGAAAAAACGATCTCCGTTGGTTAACCAGATAGAATTCCACTCGTGCTTCGTGTCGGTCTATTTACACCAAATGTCATTGTCAATTTACACGGGTTTGCAATTCGAGTTCCAAAATTAAAACACGTGCAGAATCGGTGGTTGAATTTCGGCACCGAAATTCAAAAGTCAACAATTGCCATCGGTGAAAGTTTTTCGTGACTATGCCGATGTAAAAACATATTTGTCAAGCGTAAATAAATCGCAGTGCAAATAAATTTTAAATGTATTATTATCGCTAGCCATCATCAGCATTGATTGACAATCAATCTTGAGTCTGCGGTTGTTGTATTTTGTGACAGGTCATAGTAAAAGCAGTTGAGATTTACGAACCGAGGAATTAATTGTGGCGTATGTAACACATGATTTGTAGTGTATTTTAATAGCATGTTACAAAACACATGGCACACGTGTAATTATACATAATTCTCGGTTGCTTTTTATTGCATTTGATCAACATTCTACATTTATTAGCAATGACACGGATTGGCATTAATGTCTAGTTTTTTTTTAATTCAACTTGTAACTTGGCTTCTTTGGCTATTTAAAGTAATTTATGTTAATGTATCGAATTATTGGTTATTAATAGTTTGCACGACAGCATAACTAGTTATAAGACCACCTTTTCGAATTTTGCGTTATTAGTAACTGATAATCAACTTTTCTTGAATATTCATTGGAATATCTGTTTTATATTTGTTTATATAAATATAGACTTTTTATGACATAGCTCGTTTTTGGCAGTATTTAGTTATAAAAATATTATTGGCAGTAATAACTTATAAAATTTAAAAACTATTTAATTATACCGTTTTATTGTTCCATAAGCTATTATATAGTATATTATGTGGATGAATTTATTGAAAGATGTTCGTAATGAATTAAAAAAATATATTTTAAAACCGCTAAAATAATTATGGAATAAGCTACTGCCAAGCACATCATATAGTAGATTTGCATCTACGAGTATATGTATATTGTTATTTTGCATTTGGATTGTATTTTTATATTTTACCGGTAATACATTACCGGTATAAGAGAATAAATTATAAAATTACTAGAAAATTATAATGTAACTCATTGAAAAAAATAATTTATTACTGAAGTGGAGAATTAAACCTTATAATTTATTTTAATTATTATAACCTAGACTGCATTGAGATGACTTATTTTGATCGGAATATATTTCAAAATTGTAAAGTCGTTAAACCTTAGCAAATATATAACAGAAATATACACACCATAATAAGAACGCAATAGAAAAGTAAAACTTAATATAGTATGTATATACTACATTAGAAGTGAGACTTTTTTAAATGGTTTTTTATACTTGTTTTGCAATTGTGTGATAAATTGAGAACTGGCAATTGACATGTACTAAGTGAATATTTGCCAATATATATTGATTCCTTAAATTGGTAAATTGGCTACTTTGTTATATAATTATTTTACTGACGAATATATATATATATATATATATATATATATATATATATATATATATAATGCGAATTTTGTTTCAGATGCAAAGTTTTGGGTAGGCCGTGGACCAAAACCGTCTCCAAATGGCATTCGCATTCCTGACGAAAATGGCAAAGAAGTCCCATTGCGGAAATACGATCGCAAAACGATCGTTTTAACTTTACCTGGAGAATTAACAGTTTTCGACATTGGGCATTTCGGTGTGTGGTGTGAAGCCTTTACCGTGGACTTCGGACACGTACAGATTCCTTCTCAAATGAATGTTCCTCCGTCACTTAAAATGCTGGGTGTCAGTCCTCAAGTAAGTGGAAGTTGTATATAGTATATAGATTATTTTGCGTGCATTTTTTTTCATATTTATTGATCATTAATTTTTGTAATTCTAAGTTAAAACGATATGTTCAACTTACATCACGGTTATAGGTATGTTGCACTCTGCACATCATATTGAACGAGGGTAGGTGTATTTGTTGCTGATATTATATTAGGGAGCATTAGAATATATATATATAATATAGATTAGCAAGACTTATATCATACCATTAAATATCTAAATCGATTAGAGCCCTCCATATTCATAACTTTATTACATCTAGTTACCATAGTTAGAATTGTATTATCTATTGACAAATTTTCACTTCGGAATAAGATTCTCTTATATCCAGTTGCAATTATTTTATCTAATTAACCGCAAAATTAGAAAGTAAATACATGCGTACATAATGCTATGTCATAGCCTTGTTTTAATGCATAGTCATACAACATTATTAAGACTAAAATGAATACCGTTATAAAAATTACTAGCGCAAGGGAAAAAGTGCAGGTGTCGTTTAAGATTTAATTTTAATTTAACATTTCATATCACCGAGGTTTTAATCTGCAAAATGTTCAAGAGCACGGACGTGAACTGGAGAGTTTTATACAATTGCAGGAAAAGTCAAAGTTTCGTTTTATTAGCGGTCGCGATGCTGCAGGAATTGCTAAGTAATGTCGGTATCATATGAGAGATCTGCCGAGTCTTAAGATTGGCCGTAAAACTAGCCGGAACTAGTGTTTTCTCCTTGTTTAGTTTCATTTCTCGAAGGAATAATGGTATGTTATAAAACTAGATTTCTTATTTTGACTCGGGTAATGTTGAATTAATGGCAATAAGTGCAGTTGCAAGCTCATGGCGTACTCATTAATTTTTTCCATAAATCGTGTGTTATTTATCATTTAACTGACATGTTACATATACAAATAAACAAACGGTACTATAGGGAAGACTAGGTACGGTTGTGCCACTTTATTTTGATCAGCCTTAATAAAAATGGATTAAAAAACAATAAGTAACACTTGTTGGTAAAACAATAAATTGGCGACACCAAAATGATTTATAACGACTTTTATTGCCATAAATATGTAACGCAACACGGCATAACCATTTACACAACGCTCATGAATTTACTTTAACAATATATAACAAAATATAATATTTCAAACAAAGTCAATAAGAAATCTTTGCAAAACTTTTTTTTTCTTACGCTGAATTTTCCCTTTCCTTGCATTTTGGATTAGTTGTGTTAAAAAGTTTATTGTTTCATCTTTACCCAACGCACACTTTTGGAGACAAAATATCGTTATAATCGAGCTAAATTATCTTCACAAAAACTGATTGCTGGTAATTAACTACTAATGTTTTACAAACATAGTAATTTATCTGTATACAAGTAATAGTTATTCTTAAAAGAAATCGAACGGAAAAACTTACTTTTGACTCTTTAAAAGCTATGCGGTCTACAGATCATGTTAACTTAGAGCGCCAACTGAAGGCCATAATGGGAACTTTTTTTCCGCTTGGACCCTTTATGTAAATCAGTGTAGTTTTGCTGTTATGTCGACTGTTTTTTTTAGTTATTTTTGAACAGCAATCAGAACCCAATAGTCTTATAAGCTGTTGTGCTAATTTGACTTAATACTAGTCTGTTTGACAAATGGCAACCCAATCAGTTGTCACTCTCTGTATGATATATATTATTATTACAATTTCTGTAATAGGGCGAGTATTTTTATTGGTACAGCAATGCCGGGTGTGGGCTATTTTCACTTGGAAACATATTACTATCTATATTTTCAAGTAAAAATCGTGAACTGTCAACAGGCTGCTCGAAGTGGGTATCGAACCCGGGACCTCTGATTCAAGTCCCATCGCTCTTAACCGTTTACCTACGGGCGATCCCATGACGACTATTACTGCCGTTACAACCGTACCCAGCCTCGCCTACTACAAATTTATCGTATCGCTATTTGCTGCTTTTTATGATTTTTGATGTAAATATTTTGTGCTGATCACGTTTCCGAATCCTTTTCGACTAAAGTTTCTGCAGTTAATGTACATTTTTCAAAAAATAAATGTCTCTATTATATTTTTTAGAATTTCACAGTATTAGCTGGTTTCCATTGCCATAATAATTTACAAAACGTAATTTATTTTAGTTGAATCCAAATTTTATTCATGACTATTATATCATAAAATCTTTTGCATATGTTTATAGTACTATTTGCTCATATAAATGCAGTTTACGCAATTTTTTTACATTGTTGTTTAGTTTGTATAGGTACTTTATTGACGCGTTATGTGAACTTGATTTTTGAAAAGTGATAATGCGGTAATTTAAAATTGTTCGTTATAAATCATATCGTATTTAATACGTTTTCAATAATAGAAAAACTATAGTTTACGTAAATTTAATTGAAAAATATAGCATTTATGTGACATTTTTAAATGCCGGCAGCGATTTTATTTCATATCGTTACGATGTCGCTAACAGTATTTTTAAATGATTTCAGAGCAAATTGGCAGTTTGGAATTATTGTTGGCAAAACAAATAACTTTTATGATTTGTGTAAATATTATAGTGTTGTACCATGAAACTATATATCTATTATTGTGTATATAAAATTTGTACGTGAACTTGATCGCGTATTTACGAGCGCATTGACCATGCGCACGTAGCGGCACAAATCGCCGAAGCGTGCCACTGCGAATAATATATAATTATTTACAGACCATAAAACGCGCGTTCGCAGAAAATCGTAATAACGCGTATTAAAACAGCCTTAATTGATCATACAGCATCCAATCGATATTTGGATATTTCTGAATTATTTATTCGCAATTCATGCGATTCATGCGATAACGTTACTTTAGCACTTTAATTAAATTATATACAGCGTATCACAGATATATTATTGAAAGGTTTCAAAATATTTATTTAATTTAAAATTGGTATGAAAATTTATTAATTTTTATTATGCGATATTAGATAAATTATATAGGAGAGACTGTACGATTGTGTTTTTTTTTTGATCTGGAAGAAAAGTATATTAAATGGTAATTTGAACGTCGCACTTCGTCCTTACTGTCATTGAAGACAATGGATTAGTCATAAAATCAAATTACCCAAGTAAAGGGCGAGTGTCACAACATTTAAACAAAGCTTCTGAATATAATATAACAATATAGAGCAACATATAATTTTTCAAACAATGTTAATAAGGAATCTTTGTGAAATCTTTTGTTTTCTTATATTGAATTTTCCTTTCCTCTTCTCCGTATTTTGTCTTATAATAATAAAGTTAGATTTTTCTTTATCTGTGAAAAACAAGACCCACAACCACATGCCACTTACAGCAAAATGAAAAACAAAGTGATCTATCTGTATAATAGTAACAGTAATTGTTTAAAGAAATCGAACAAAAAATCAACACCAAAGTGGTTTATAACGACTTTAACTGTCAGAAATATGTTACCAAACGATACATAATAATAATTCAAACAGAGCTTCTGAATATAATATAAAAGTATAGAGCAAAATATAATTTTTCAAAATTGTTAATAAGGAATCTTTGTGAAATTTTTGTTTACTTATATTGAATTTTCCTTTTCTTTTCCTCTTCGTATTTTGTCTTAAAATAGTAAAGTTAGGTTTTTCTTTATCTGTGAAAAACAAGACCCACAACCACATGCCACTTACAGCAAAATGAAAAACAAAGTGAACTATCTGTATAAAAGTAACAGTTATTATTTAAAGAAATCGAACCAAGAATCCTTTTTGTCTCTTTAGATGCAATGCAGTAACGGAAACTTGTTCCATCAGTATAGTTTAGATGTTATTGCGACTGTCACTACCATATCTTGCACAACCGTACCTAGTCTCCCCTTTTGCCCTTAACAATTATCTATATTTCTATTTATTTTATACACCTACAAATAGCTAGAGCCAAGATTGAAAATGTCTTGTATGAATCCTAATAGAAACTCTAATGTAAAGTAATAAAAAAGTTCATAATCTAAAAAAGTACTAGTAACGTTTTATATACCATTTATATATGCATTTTTATGCGAAGACTACTAATATATTTTGCATAATATTTTCAACTTGCACTATTTCTAACAAAAAAATGAAAAATTACCGCATTGGTAAAACTAAAATGCAAGGGTTGCTAGTATTCGGAGTCACATGATTTTGAAACTGCAAGCGGGTGATTGTTTCAAATATTTCCGATAATTTTTTTATTTTGTTATACAATACAATTTTAATCAACATGCCTAGAGTTCGTTCGATGGAATATACCGGTACATGTAGTTTTGTTCCGATTTTTAGTCGTGCCTCATTGCGTGCAGTAATTCTGGACTTCATGTGCACGCGATATACAAAAAATAGCTAGCTCGAAAAACTCGTTCGCATATTATGTATAATACGATTAAAACAGAAATTAGCTCAAGTATTAATAGTTTAATTTTTTGTGTTGCTTGTTTGTTTTATTACCTTGATCTATTAATAGCTATTATTTGAAAATTAGCATTTTTTCTGCATTGTGTAAATAATATTCATTGCGTTTAGTTTTTATATCTTTACATAATTAAATTTGTGTGTTTTAAATACATTGCAAACTATTTATGAACATGTCATTGAACTTCTAAGATGCAAGTCTTACTGTAAATATTTATTTTGGGTAATTAATTTTAAGATTATATGTAAATTATGATGCATGAAGGTATGTATGTGCATTTTGTATATATACATGTATAGATGTAAGATATTATATCTTTCTTGTTGAGTGTTCACATTTATGGCATGTTCAATGTATAAACTAATCTTTTTCAAATTGGATTGTGGTTACATATATGTTGATATTTTTTATTAGACTAATCTCATTAACAAAGTAAAATATTGTATATACTTAAATTGATTAGATTTTTACTTTTTTATCAACCAGACTCCAATCCAGTGTGAAATAAAATCCTAATACTTGTTTTCCTTCATGCAAAATGTCACTTGAATCCCATTAGGAGTTGTTTCTTTTCTGTTGTTACAGAAAAGTCTGCATCATTTTTCGCCATCAAACTTCGAAAACGCCAACGACCACCATCGTCACCATAATTCGCGCGCACAGCCACAAATCGACTATCAATCGCATTCGCAAACACAGTTCAACAATAATAATGCATTTGACGCCAACGTAAAACCGACCACATTTCGTCCGCCAATTCACAATCAGTTCAGTCGCATCGCGCAATCAGTTCAGCCGATCCAATCACAAATATCGCAACACAATCAATTCGATCGAAACAATCGCGCATTGGATATAGGACGGACCAATGTTCAGATATTGCAGTCGGTCGAATCGACCTTAGACCGCAGGCTGGATAACAACCCACAACAATATTTTAACTATCAATCGCAGCAGCGAGATCAGCACCTTGTTCAACAACCTCACTCTTTTTTCCCACAACCATTCAATCAGCAGCAGCAGTATCAACCTTTCCAGCAGCAGCGTCAGTACCAAACACAGCAGCAATTCTTTCAGCACAATAATAATCCAAATTATCAACTGCAACAGCAGCAGCAGCAGCCGCAGCCGCAACAAGGCGTGCAGCATTTCCAACAGCACCATCACATTTTCCAACAACCATTCCATGCACAATATAATCAACAACATCTCAATAATCAACTCGCACAAAACATTCAATACCAACAGCAGTACAATCAACAACAACAAACAGGAAACAACTACAACGATTATAGATTTAACCTAGGGCGTTAATGCTCTGACGAATCATCTACAGATCGTGTCATTGCCAGTTTTTGTATCTCGACAAATTAACTATTTATTGTAGCATTCTAATAATTTAAAAATTTAGTTTGTAAATAACATAATTCATAAAAATCACTGCTTTGCATTTAATAGTTGAGTGGGTGGGAAAGTAATTATTGAATTACTATAAAACAATTGTGATCTTACAATTAGTGCACATGTATATGTATAGAAACGTAACTAAAAGTAGACATGATTGATTGCAGTATTAACGAAGGTTGTTTAAGAGAAGCCATTAGTAATTACAAATAATTTGTGATAGAAATTGAAAATCTTGCAGTATTTTATTTATTATCATGAATATTATTGATTTAATTTTATCTTTGTCTTGGAATAAATATATTGTCTGTATACGCAATAGTGCTGTGTGCATCTTCAGGAAGAAGACTCCGCCGAGTCACAGAGAAAGTATTACATCAGACATATCCGCGTAGGGTAATAATTATACCACCGTACAGCACAGCTGCGTACATATTAGTATGTTTTCCGAGTATTTATGGATATGCGCATTCATATGGCCAGGAAAGATCAAGCAAATAATTAGTTTTATATAAGATATAAATGCCAAGCTAAGACGCTTGGGCATAATTTTCTTCCATAGTTTTGGTGACCGGTAAAATGCTTGCGTAAATTTTCGATTGATAACAGCTAGTGAGCTGACGAGTTATTGTCTTGATTTAAAAATTTACGTTGGCGTCAATTATGTCACAGAAACATGGTCGGAGGATTATTGAATGGTGTTTTATAATAATCTCACAATAATCGTGTGTTTATAATTAGCATGCGGAATGGTTTTTAATAACATGAAGTGATTGCCTAAAGAAAAATAAAAACAAATGCACAGAAAATTCAAAGAAATGTGTTGTCTCCTTTTTGCAGAAAACTTAATGATAGCTTCTTGATAGTTATTGTACTCACGATCAGTCACACACGAATTGCTCAACATGGACTCAACATTAATAGTGCTTCAAATTCGAAGATCTTCTCTTCCGCGTAAAATTAGTGTGTCGATTTACTGAATGGAATAAGCTATTATATAAGCACATAAACAGCCATTACATTACACAATATATTTTGAATCATCGCGCATTTTGTAACATTATATTTATTTTTAATTATTAATGCATGCACTTTTGATAGTAGTTTAGTTCTTTCTCATATTGGCCAGTTCTTTTCTATTATCTCATTTCATTCATATGATATATACTGACTTTATTATTTGTATTATATGTATATATTGTATTTTTATATAAAAATATATAATTTTGTAATATCATTTGTACAGTTTTTATCAAACGTAACCAGCCAAAATATTGCTAATACATTGTATCTTAAATTTATTTATGTAACAAACAATTTAGCTTGCATTTGTATATTAACAATAGTGTAAATTATGTTTCTAACGATAAGAATCGTTAGTAAAATCTGTTCAAGCTAAACGCAGTGAATCAACAGTTATGGGAAATTGCTGTGAATAAATCGGGTGCTTATTTTCATTTAATTATATTATATCATTTAATCTATTTTTTCATCTAATGTATATTTTTCACGCTTTTTGGTCTTTATATATTATAATTAAATGCAAATTCATTAAATTATGTAAATATGCTTAAATATAAAACCGGGAGTATTAAATTATAATGACCTAAATTGTCGCATAATATTACAGTTCTTACAATTTTAATTAAAAATTTAATTATTCTCAGATATATTTACGATATTTTGTCACATTTGTATTGCATAGGGAATTGTTAGTCAACAGTTTACAGTTTGTGATTCGATGTTTCAGTGACGTTTTATTTATTATTAATTATACTTATTAAAATACGTTAATGCATTTCTTGCTTTTAATTATTTTTGAAATGGAAAGTATTGGCTCTTATACTTTGGACAATCTATAATGACAATCCGTGGCAATATATATATATATATATATATATATATATATATATATATATATATAATTATACTCCGTTTTTTAAGTGATAAAAGTGATAGTTTTAGGTTTCAATTATATATTTGAATTTATGTGATCGTTTTACATTAATATGTTTTAAAAGTTTGGTTTAGTTAAAAAGTTCATGAGTTTAGCCATAAAGTATTTATGAGAGCATTTTCAATTACGATTTGAACTCACATCGTAATATCGCCTTTAGTAATGTTTAGCACAAATACCGGTTATTTGTTGCTTCGCCGGTGTAGGATTGTGATAGTTTAGTGATAGGAAGAAAAAAAGGAAACGGTTCACGCCTTGTGACCCGTTGACATTCTGGTTGCAGTCCAAGCTAAATTGCGAGGTGCTCCACGATGGTATCGCCTTCGAAGTGCGCTGGGCCGTCGCCGGGGAGAGCATCGTCGTCCAGCTGGTCTCCCGACTCGGTGAGTTCAATTTATTTATTTGAAAGACATATACATTTCCGGCAAATCATCTCACTCGGATAGGTGAAATAATAACTACGATGCCAACTAGTATTTGAAAGTTTTGGCTAATTCCATTGCATAATTTTGTTTGATTTATTTGAAATGATTTAATTTATATGGCTATTTAAAGTTATATGATAATAGTGACTTATTTATTATTTATTAATATTATGTCAATATGTCTCGGTAGCGTATTGGGTTGGTGCTAGGGTTTATACAAAAACCGACATTTCAGAAAACCGATTTTCGAATTTTAATTTTGCTAAAAAACCGGTTTTAGCCGGTTTTCGAATTTTATATAGGAAATAAATTTTTGCTCGAATATTCTGTAATTTTTCCGCAAATTTAGTGTGATTTAGAGCAGTATTTGACTGAATTTATTTATTGCTCAATTTTAAGGATAGTAAACAAAATTATTTTAATTTTAATTAGTAGAACTAAAAAATAATAGTTTATCTTGATTAAATAACTTTGAAAATAATTATTTGTTATTTATGCATCATTTACACATATAAGAATGCAAATATTTTTATGATAGTGAAAGGAAAGTTTTCGAATAAATAAAAATAATAATATAATAAAATAAAAAAATAGATACATGTTGATACATACTTGTTAATATTAATTTTAGTTTTAAAAACAATTAAGCTAAACTCGGGTATTGCCTGTTCCGAGCAATTTTAATTAAGTAATTTTAAACATTCTAATTGTTTTTTATTTGTTTAATAAAATATGATTTCAAAAACTGAGAACGTCTATCGAATTGCAACTGAAATAGAAAATACTCTCATACTTGGGACCAAATTATGCTTAATTGTTTTTAAATCCTGATATAATAATTCTAAGCTTTTGCTTCTTTTATTTGTGGCTTCTAGGGTTTAAAACTCTTTTTTTTATTTGAGTTGAGTAGAGGAAGTTATTTCTTCAAGAAAAAGTCACACTGATTTAAATTCAAATATACTCTAGTATAAAAAATCTAAATAAATATATACAAAACCTTTCTGTGGACCATTGCAAACTGATAAGATATCAAATGTTATTAAACCGATATGATTTCAAGAATCAAAACGCTTTCATCTATCTTTTATATTTGGCTATATTTGTCATTTTCCATTTATACAGTGAAAACCGACTTTTTTCACTAAAAAACGGTGTTCGAATTTCATAATATTTGCCAAAAAAATTTGAAAAGCGACAAACCCTAGTTGGTGCGATATACTACCACTTTTTATGCTCTATATGTTTGTATACTTAAATATTACATTAAAAATTTATAATTAATAATTAATTTCATATGTACTGCGCGCTGGCCATTTTCTTAAACCTAAATTAGTTTTCAAAATTAAACCACTTCTCATAGGCCTAAAATATTTTAAGGCGTTCGGTTTGACTATTAACTCTATCACCATGCGAAGATTTATCAAAATCCCAGAAGACTTTTCTTTGTCAGACGAAAGAGTAACAAAAGAAAGGAAGAAAAATTTATGCATGAATAATAAATTAAAATATAATTTGTTATATTTTAAGCATAAAAATATAGTTGCATATTTTGCATTATGTGCAAACAAAGTTTTAAAGCGGTTTTGTCCATTTAATTTATATTAAAATGTATCTTATATTAAGGTAATATTTTTTTAAGAATATTCAGAGTTTAAACAAATATAAAATTAATTCGACTTCATCTTTTTTTTCTATTTCTAGTTTTTCATCTATTTGATTTATATGTGTACGAAAGTATTTGGTTAAAATTATAATACTACAAATTATTTAGAAACGTACTTTTAGACAGATTAACATATGAAGTTTTAAATGTCTAAATTTATTTTGATAATTTCCCTTAAAAAATATTTCAAAGTAAACGAATATATACCTTTTATAGAGTATATTAACTTGCAATCAAAGTGCATTTTCGAGTCTAACTACGTGCTGCCGAGATGATTTGCTGGAATGTATATGATTTTGAAGTCATTTTCTAGCGTATTGCTTATGCTATTTTTTATTTTGTATCAATTATATAAATGCTCGTTTTTACACAGAAAATTGTTGAGGAAGAATATATATATATATATATATATATATATATATATATATATACACATTTGTGAATATATGTCGTGACCGAGAAGTTATAAGCTTCTTCCTGATGCAATAACATGTGCCGCTCATATTGTTCTTTGAAAATTTATTATTATATGTTTAAATGACAATTATGAAAAGCGTTGTACGACCTCTTCTATAACTTTTATATCTTTGCATCATAGTTGTTGAAAGTTTATATTTGATCATTAGATGTGTTATAAAATAATGTGAAGTTTATTGCTCACAAAGTCATGTGCTTGATCGGGCATGAAAATATTAAGTTTTGTTAACGAAAAGTTACTCTATTGTATCTAAAAGCATAGTTACGCGTGAAACTATATACATATATATATATATATATATATATATATATATATATATATATATATATATGTGTGTATGTATGTATGTATGTATGTATAAGGAACTTCAGAAATTTAAGAATTATACAATATCTTGGATTTCTTTTGAAGCAATTATTTTGTAACATTTTCCAAGATGCGTCGTATACTACTTGAAGATTTTGATTAAGGCAGTTGCACAATTTTGAATGATTGATTACATCTATTATCTAAATCTCTATATGTAAATTTATTAATATTGCCTTATCGAGATAATAGTATATTATTAGTTAACACAAATATAATCACAGGATACGTTAGTGCATTCATAAAATGTCATCACATTCAGAACTTTAACCTTTTTAATTTAATATTCCTTTTTTCTCGATTAAATTGACTAATTATGAGATTATAACTACTACTAACTTTCAAATAAATGATCGCATAATAAAATCTGTATGTCGGTGTCATTAAATACCGGCGAATTGACATTTTATAACAATTATTTAACACGAGCGATAGTGTTGCAAATATAATGTCAATATTTGCAAACAAAATTAACATTATTCATGTGCTTGGCGAAAAAAGTAGTAAAAGTATATTTTTTATATGTGTTACAAAACTTTCAGATGTATTGACGAACGAGAGCAATCCGTACAAAAAATAAGCATTTGGTTATTAATACGAAAAGAAAGTCACTTTCGCTCACGAATTGCCTTGGAGCGATATTTTGATTGCTGTATAGGCATTTGATTCGTTCATTGTTATCTAAATGTGCACTTTAAAATTAAAATAATTTGAATGTATTCCGTAAAAGCTTTAGTAGTTCACTATGGTTTCTAAATGTGCTTTGGAATATTTACTGCAGGAGAAGGAACTCGTACAATGAAATTGGGTCGATGCGTTGCACATTACGGTGTTCATTATACTCGGGCCGTACAAAAACCTGCGGCAACGCAAATGAAAGAAATAAAGTCATCATACGAAGAATGTGAATATAATCTCGGTGTGATTTATTTTAACAATGTTTGCAATCCAACTGCCTTTCACTGAAATTAATATTGTCTTACTAGATCTCTCCATCCAGGTAAAAAGCTATTTTAAATTGAGTATTTTCTATCATAGTCTTCTTGTGATAAGTCAGGGTTAATTTTAAACATATATACACGTCTTGATCAGAAGCAACAGACACTCACAATCAGATAGAGACATACTTGCAATCACATATGTACGTACATACATACAACAAGCGAGGAGTTGCTTAGCACATATATATTGAAGGAACTTTTTTCTCTGATTAACTCATCCAATCTTTATTAAACTTTTCTCCTTTTGAATTTTAAGGAGACTCAGTATTTATCTAGGAAAGGTTCAATTTGATCTTAAATAATTATACTGTATTCACCAAATGAGCTATATCACAACACATGGCACATATCAAATAAATAACCATCTAACTATGCTCAGTAAAATTTACAGTTAATATCTAATCATAGAAATGTGCTTTTATACTATTTTTCGTAAATTTGTCATCTGTCTTTTTTTACTCCGTCGTAAAATGTGACAGCCAATGTTTTATTCTTAATTTTAAACTTGATTAAATTCTTGAAAATTTAGTTAATTTGCCTCTTGTTGAATTGTTTTTTTAACTTAATTGTTTCTATTGCTTTTTTAACATCCTATGCCAGGGTTTAGTTGATCATTTTTACCTCACCAACATGCAAACTTTTATATTGATTAGAAAAATTAAAGACATTATTAAATAACTTATACATAAAAATTTTATTGGGGTCTTGTAAACTAAACAACAGGGCCCAAAAAAACTAAGAACGAAAGAAAATACTGTTGTTATGGATTTTTAAATTTCGTCGTAAGAATCAAGGTAATGGCTGATTAAACATCTTTTGCCCTCTACTTTCAAAAATTGTTGTTAAACAATCCTAACTTTACTTTACGTTTTTGTGATATAATCCCCCCGCTCTATTCTATTGCAGTATTCAATATTTTATTTAAGGGTATTCGTGGCGTAGTGGTAAGCGTCCAGCTCATAGTTATCAAGCATTAGTGATATTCGCTTTCATTTGTAAATTTAGATCAAAATATATTGTCAAGTATAATTAGCCCTTCCTGGTGTTTCTGCAAAAAGTTTAAATATATCATGATATAAATAAAAAGGACAACCGGTGAGTAGCTTTTTATACAGCTAGGAGATCGCAACATAACAGCTCATAGACCTCCTTCTTCTGAAAACCAGAAAAAATAATTTATTGTACGTTTTAAACCACAATCCAATTCATCTTTAATCACTTTCAAATACAAATTTCTGTACCGGCATCTCTTCACTCATAGAAAAACGTGAAATAACATATAATTAATCTTAAAACTGTGAAAACCGAAGCTTATTTTCATACTAATTAGGACGGAGTTTCAGAAGCTTCTGTTTAAAACATGTACAAAAATTTAGCAATTTCAGAATACTACTTATTCTGACATGTATGTAATATTACTTGAAAATTCTATATTAGCTGTGCGTCATATATTTTTTATTTCTTTATTGTGCATTTAAAATGAACAAAATGTGCACTTCATTGACCTGTCTCATCTGTCAGGAACACGATCTTGCAGATCGCCTCGAAATTTTTTCTTTTGAATTGGTTATGACATCACTCTAGTCATATTTTTATTTTTAATGTTTATTTCGTAAATTTACCTTTGTTTATGATAACTTTGAATTACTCGATTACTATATAAAGATACGTAAACTTGAAGGAATGCAATTTTCAAGGATATATTTTACTCTTGACAGCAATACGAAACTACATAAAAGCGTGCTTCTTTGGAGATTATATGACTTAAAACGACATTTTTTGAAACCACAGAAAAGTATTAATAGAATAAAGTTTTTTTTCGGTTGATAGCTCATTTTTATTTTATTAAAACTAACAACTGAGTCGATAAACTTACTGTTGAAGATTTACTAAATCATTTTTCAAATACATAAATTAAAATCCAAAATGAAAATAGAAATTTTAAAATAAAAATGAGCATTTTCTCAAGAAAGTGCAAGTTTCATCATTGTTTTTTAAATCCATACCCACATTTATTACATTTTGCATAACGTGAATTCTATTACACAGTTTCTTTTGCTAATTTTACTCTCGTCTAGAATTAGCACTTCTTATCGTAAATATTTGCCAACAGCAATATCGATGTTTTTGTACGCAAACGTGTTGGATAGGATAGATTGTTCGAGAAATTAACTATGGGAAATAGCACAACGTGAAGTCATATGTAACATGTTTATAAAAGTTCAATATTTGGTGTTAATAATTAAAACAAATGTAATAATAAGTAGATTTGTGAAAAAGTAGGAGAAAGCACTCACTTTTATGCTCGTTTACTTAAACGAATAGATTTATTTGTTGTGTGACGTGTACCGATTAGTTTTATTACTGCTTATTATTATACTGTCTTATTATTTTATTTTTTAAATTTTATTCAATTATTTTTATGGTAGACATACAAAAATGTGTTCTGCTATAATATAATCATCTCGAAAACGCTTTCTAACTACAGTAGATAACCAGTAAAATTATATTTTCAATTTTATTTTACATTTTAGTATATTAGATTTGTAAACATATTAAACTGTTGCCTAATAAATCAGAAACAACTATCTGATTACTATTTTCGGTAAAACTACCCGCTAATCCATCATTGTAAAAATGTGCAAAAATTTGTCACCTGGTCTTTTTTTAAGGCGGTGTTTAAGGAGACAAACAGGCCTAATGTCTTATTTTTAATTTTAAAGTTTTACGAAATAATAGCTACATTATTCAACCAATGCAAAATATAAAATTTATGGGTACATTTTTTACAGAGATATCACTGTATATAACCTTGATCTGGTATAGGTATATTCATCGGCAGAGTTGGAATAAATATTTATTTGAATTAACTCTTGTAATTTTTTTAAAACTTAATTTACTTCTTTATTTATTATTTTTATTGTTTACACCTTTGCCAGGGTAAATGTTCAATTGATCAATTTTACCCCACTCACGTGTAATCTTTTATAGAGGTTTCATAAGAAACAAAACCGTTGAACCTAACTTAACACTTGTGGTGCATGGCATTGTGTCTTGATGCAAATTGCTAGAACTTCCCGTACCAAAAATTAAAGTTTTTGAAGAAACTATAAATCTATAAACGCAGCCTAACGGATAATCGTTAGTGCGAAACACACATAAATGTATATAAAATTTGTACTCATTATACAAATCTTTATAAAACATCTGATAATTTAATATACAAATGTTTAATGATCATTTTTGACCGTCAAATGACATATTTTTCTACTTTTTTCATTGAATCTCTGAAACCGCTAGACCTGCCTATACAAAAATTGTTCATTTTGTCAATACAAGTAAAATGTTTTTTGAATTATTCAAATCGTGCGCTCCATTTAAACTGAATTATAATTTTTAAACTAAACAACAGTCCTCACAACCAAAAAAAAATAACAACGAAAAAAAATAGTTTCGTTATGAATTTATCTAATGATCGCGACATCGTAAAAATAAAAGTAACGGCTGGTTATTCATTTTTACCTTTCCGTAGGGAAAATTAGTAATCGTAAAAAATCGAAAATGAACATTTTTATATATCTTTACGTTTCATAGGTTTTTCAATATTTTGTCATACCTTAGAAAAAATGCGTATGTGTATGTGTGCGGATACCAATTTTTGGTGACGATTTAGGGGAGCCGGATCAACCGATTTGAATAATTCAAAAAACATTCGATTCGTATTGATAAGGAGCCGTTCAGAAGATACGGGGTAAATAGTGCCAAGAATGGTAATTCCATTTTTGAGAGAACGAGGCGTCCGATTTGAATGATTCAAAAAACATTTTATTTGTATTGACGAAATAAATGATAATAACGATATAAATGGCAGGAAGGCAGGTTTAGCGGTTTCGGTGATCAAACAAAAAAAGTAAAAAAAGAGTCATTTAGCGGACAAAAAAGGTCATTGTAGAAATATGCACATCAAATTATCACATGTTTATAGAAACCTTAATAATAACAAATTATGTGTACATTTCTATAGGTTCAGTACCAATGTTTATCTGTTATGTTAAATTCAAATATCAAATTCAAAAATTTTTTCCAATCATTTTATAAATTTCAAAGGTCGATTTTTTTCAAAGTTTTCGTACGGAAGGAACTTTATTTATTAAAAAAAATTATTATTTTCTGATTTTTTTTCATACGGAAAGTTCAAGCAATTTGCCTTAAGGCACAATGCCATGCTCCACTAGTCTCCCCTTTACTTCCAAATATTGTTGTTAAAAAAATTTAAACTTCACTTGTTTTTGAGATATCGGTGGCGGACCTTTTTATCCGCGGATCTTTAAGCCCCGCTCTCTCTCTCTCTCTCTATATATATATATATATATATATATATATATATATATATATATGTATATATATATATATATATATATATATAATTTTTTCGATTGTCGTAGAATTAAGTATGGTATGGAACAAAGTATTGTTAGATAATGCCCGCGGGATCTCATATCGTGTCCGCTGAGAACAAAATCAGACATGACCTACGTGTGTCGGACGTGTGAACCGAAAATTCGCACTTTCGCTCGAGTCATTTGTGCGACCGAGTCAACGACCGTTGCCTCCTCGGATAATAATAATTGTTTGTTTTCGGTATTGTCTTATTACACGGACATCCTCCGACACAATGTGGATGTTTGTATGTTTTCGATTAGACTTTATGGATGTTTCGTAATAATTTCATTCGTATTCATTATGTGAATAATATTGAGATGCAATTGAGGTGTCTTTGCTATTTTAAAATTTATATGTCTAGATTATTACTATTATTTATCTATCACTGTGCTTTGTACTAAAGCTTTTAAAACGTTTCACATGTTAAATGCCAAACATGCTTTTGCGTTGAACATAAGATATAACTAGTGGTATGGCATCGTGCCTTAAGGCAAATTGCTGGTACTTACCGCACCGTAACAAAATGTTTGAGGAATATTTAATGTTTTCAAATAGATTATTATAAATATTGTAACATTGTCTAATATTTATAAGAATTATATATACTGAATTGCAAAGTTGAAATTACATATTTGTTTAAAGTATATTAGAACTTTGGTCAGAAATAATATTAAAATCTGAATTATTTTCAATATACAAAAAAATGAAATACCTGCCTTTGCCAAAAACTAATCAACACATCTCCCTATCAATAGGAATCGAATGTTTTTTGAACCATCCAAATCGGTTGATCCGTGCGCCCGAAAACGTGGACGAAAAAATGCGGACATACAAAACACACATACACACACACACATACATTTATTTTTTCTGAGGTATGCCAAAATGTTAAAAAACCTTCGAAACGTGAAGATATGCAACAATTTTCATTTTTGATTTTCGGTCCATTACTATAACTGCCCTACGGGAAGTTAAATACAAATAATGATGTATGGTGTCTGTACCAAATGTATGGTGTATTTTAGGCTTAAGGCTAATTGTTATCACTTTCTGTACCAAACATTAATTTTTATATGAAAGATTCATTTTTTTTTTAACTTTGAAAAAAAATTAGATGTTTGATAAGTTAGAAATTTTCTGAATAAAAAATGTTTTTCTTCATATTTTGGAATTTTTTTAAAGCAATCGCGCTGCTTTAGTTGCGTAGAGACGAAATATCGAAGCGCGTAAGCGCTGTGTCGTAGTCTGTTGGATAAACAATGTTACAGAACCCATAGAAATTTAAACAATTTTTATACTTATTATTAACATCTTTATAAAATATCTGATAATTTTATGTGCATATATCGTATGATCATTTTTGACCGCCTGATGGTATTTGTTTGTACATTTTTACTCGATCTTTTTACACTTTTTGCCCTGTATGGATCTGCCTCTAAAGCGGCTGGACCTGCCTTGTCCAAAAATTAATCAGCACGCGTCTTCATCAATAGGAATCGAATGTTCTTTTAATCATTCAAATAGGTTAAACCATGTTTTCGAAATCGTTGACAAGATGTGCACAAACCTCTGAAACGTTAAAAATTTAATTCAAAATTCTAAAGTTAAAAATACAATTTGAAAGTTACACGGTTATAATACACAACTAAACAACAGTTATAATCTAGTAATCTTGACATCTTGCAATGTAGGATTTTTAAATAATCATTTCATACATTCTCAATTTGTCTAAATGGAAGTATTCAGTTTTGTTGATCAATCACTGTTAATAATTTTTTATTTTTCATTACATCAATTAGATTTTTTTTTATAAATCTCACTCAAGTTTGTTTTTATAAGCTAAACAGTCAATAAATAAGCTGCTTTTCTGATCAAAGTATTTCTTTTACCCTAAACTTTTTATACGTTAATGCTAAACATTTTTTTGTAATTATTCAAACACAAATTAATCAAAAGTTCATAATACATTACTTTTAAAGTCTTATAATTGTGAAATCTTGCAAAACAAGGATATTTTAAAACTTGATTGTTTCATTTCCAATAATTAGTAATTTTTCTCTTAACATTTGTGATCGTATTGTTTGCTTTGTAGCATTTTGAGACAATGATTGAGATTGAACAACTATTTTGCATTTTTGACCTTTAAATCGGAGAACAATTATCGTTAAATATACACAACAGATCAATGATTCAAAGAATTGTTTATGACAAAATGCTTCTGAGAAATTCTGAATGTTATTGAAATTGGTTAACAAGGTCTATAGGAGTATGGTAAATGTCAACTTACCTGACTGATATATATATATATATATATATATATATATATATATATATATATATATATATATATATATATATATATATATATGTATGTATTCGTATACTATGTAAATTTTTTTATCATATTATTTTGGGTTTTGACTATCTTCATACACTTCAGTTATCACTCCAGACCTGAATATTGTCCTATAAATTATAATATATTTATATTATTATGCAAACGTTTTACCAATTTCTTCTTTTGATCAAATGTTGATTATAGTATTTAATATTTTTCGAAAGTGATCGATATAATAGTACTATTTTTGAGAAACTTTTCAAAATTATCATTTGCTAAATACTAAATTTTTTACCACTGAATGACATGTTGCTTTACATTTTTTTACTGAATCTCCGAAATCATTTTTTTGTTCCCTCAATACAAATAACATTTTTTTTTGAATTTTGAGCTATTATGTTATTTGAAATGGCTTGCCAAAAACTAATCAGCACGTCTCCCCATCCCCGAATCAAATATTTTTTGAATTATTAAAATCGTGTTCCCGAAATCGTCGACGAAAATTTGTATCCACACTTAAATACTCGCACACACGCACATATGAATATTCATTTTTTCTAAGGTATGCCAAAATGTTCAGACACCCTGAAACGTATGTTTATGAAATATTTATTTCAAACTATCAAAATTCTTGTTCTATTGTTCAATTAATAATTAATCAATGAAGCCAACCCAAAAACCATGCAAGGTTACCATATATTGCAATCTGTTTTCAGAATATAATTAATTAAAATTTACTAAAATATTAGGTACTTTCTTTTTCAATCTATTACGTTCTTAATTAAAGTTCTGATTCACTTCTGGTCTTTCTCATAAAAACGTTCCCATACTTTAAGCCGTTTCATAATGAAATTTTAAATTTATTTTGCCGGAAGGATACACATAGTATAAGTTGTTGCACATGTGTTCTTTAAATGAATTTTATGGCACTATTATTACAAAGACATGTTTAGTAAATAATAATTTTCCATGAATTGTATAAGAAGGTCGTATTGTGCATGGGAATGATAAAAATGCAAATTTCTTATTATTCGTCGGCATGAGAAAAGTTTGTTAATCTTACAATAGACAAATATTGCAAATTATGATGTAATGTTTGAATTAGCTTTGGATGGAATTTTTATTTATTATACTTAACATATTTTATTGTTTAATTCAAATGGAATTAATAGATTTAGTTGAATCACAATTAAATATTTAAAAAAATAATTTATTTCGAATTAAGTTCCTTTGTTGCGCAATATTTCAGAGCTTTTGTTTTTTGTTATAAATTCTCATATGTTTGATCATAAATAAAACCCATCGAAAATATTATTGGATATTTATTTTGCATAATTATGTGTAATTGATAAAAATTGAAATACCAAGTAAAAAATCTACATATTATATTAAAATGTTATTTATTTTGGAAACTATACGATCAAATTATTAAATTACGAGATTTCACATAAAACACTTACTCTAACGAGTTAGAAATAATTATAGTGTAGAACGTGGCACAAAGGTCCAATTTGATTCAGGGCAATTATATTGTAAAAACCCAACCAATTATATGACAAAAAATAATACATATTAAATAAACAACGATCTGACTATATTCAGTAAAACTCCCAGCTAATCATTGTAGAAATGTGTTTTATTTGTTGTTATTTTAATTTGTCCCCTGGTCCTTCTTACCCTGACGGCCAGGGGAGAAAAGGTTCAAAGGATTGTTATTAATTTTAAAGGGATTTTACGAAATAATAGTTACAATATTCAATCAATAAAAAATAAAATTTTCAAGGGTATATTTTTCAGAAAGATAACACGGTTCATAGCTTTCTGGTTCTATTACTGTATTGGACATCTTGGATTCAAGCAGTAGTAATATTTTTTATACGTAAAGTAGATTAAAGTAGATCTAAACTATGATT
This sequence comes from Ctenocephalides felis, assembly GCF_003426905.1. Lineage (NCBI taxonomy): Eukaryota > Metazoa > Arthropoda > Insecta > Siphonaptera > Pulicidae > Ctenocephalides > Ctenocephalides felis. Next base: position 82,417,691 of record NW_020538040.1, on the reverse strand, counting down.
CTAAGAAAAAATAGCCTTTCTGGAACAAAATAAATAAATCAGTCGAAAAAATATGCCAATCAATAAATCAGTCGAAAGGTTTAGTAATTCGTTTTCATGTCTATTACAATTTGTAAAGCAAAATATTTATTAAATTATGCTGCGTATAATTCAAAAATTTTACTCTGTGGTTCCATTTGTTTATAATGTATGCTTTTATATTATATGGAGTTTTTCCAACTTATTGATTACTTAATAATTATTATACATGATTAGCGAAATATGCTAAAAATAAACATATCAATGAATAAAATAAACAATCATAAATAACAGTAATAATCGATTATTATATCTAAAATATTCAAATTTATCGCTTTGCCCGAAACCACAATCTCGTAATTTCCTCAGCGCAATAGTAAATTGACCCAAATTGCTCGGCAATCGTCAATTCAGGCTCAACTGGCGGCAAATTAAATTGAAAGTTCTCAAAATTTCTTGAGTTTCAGTAATTGCTAAAGACATATCGAATGACGAAACTTCGTAAATACTAATACTCCGGGAAAATTGGATGGCCTGTAAGGAAATGCATAGGAAAAACTTTTCCCTTGGCTTATTACGTGGAAGTTAATTAACTTGAGAGATTTAATCAGTATTGATTGTAGTTTTAAAAAGAAGCTTTGTTAACGGGAATGTCATACACAAAAGTTTTTTCTTGTACGTGCTCATACACTAATTAGTTTCGATAAAATAAAATGATTTAGATATTCAGATAAAATGAAAAGCGTTTCTGAAGACATTGATGAATTTTATGCGAATACTAAGTAAGTAGCAAATCTGAAACAATTTAATCATTATATACCTAACAACTTATTAACTTTTAATTTAATTATTATATCATTAAATTGCTGTACTGATTACAGTTTACAACATAAAAAATTCAAAATAGCTTTGTTTCATATTATAATTATAAATACGACTACATGATATATTTTTTAACTTCCCGAAGAAGCTTGGTTTCGACAAAAACTCAAATTTGCTAATATTGTTTTCTTCTACGTTTTTCTAGTCGTTCTGAATTGTTTGACACCAAAATTGGAATAAGTTTAATAAGCTAAAATTTGATACTTCATAGTCATTTTGTCAATTTGACAACTTTGATTTCAGTATTGAACCATTTGATATAAGTCGAGACTTACGTTTATCAGTTTTGTGAGATCAGCTAAGATATTTTTTTATAACTAGTTGAAAAGTGTAGCATTTTTTTTGTCTACGTTTTTGCAAAAATTTCTAAATCAATTTTTAAAATTTAAAAACTGTTCCAATAATACCAGTAGGTACCAGTATGCTGATTAAGTAAAGGGTTTTTGGTAAAGGTCGCCCAGATAATGTTTTCAAAACTCAAAACTTCTTATGAGCTTTGATGAAAGAGTTCATGATCCTAACGTACATGCTAAGATATTATATGCCTAATATAGTTTTTTTTCTAAAAAAATATGAACATTTGGAACGATGAGAGTGATGAGACGTGTCAAAATTTCAAAATTTCAACGTGACAATTTTAAAAGTTACTAAATCTTTATTATTGATTCAGGCGATTATTTACGAGTATATGTATGCATAAGGAAACCTGTTATATTTGCTATTTAAATATAAAACTATTTTATAATGCTTGTACTATACATAATTAATTCGTGATTTACCACAATTAAAAATGTAGTACAACTATTATAAAAAACAATGACAAAACTTATCAATTTATTATATTATTGCAAAATTAATATTTTTTTGAAATTTCACTAACTATGAATTTAAATTAATTAAATAATGTTTTTATTAAAATGGTATTTTTCGCGTGTTGATTATTACTTTTCAAAATTGTTACAAATACTTTTGCAGATAAAATTATATTTAAATGTTTGAGTTTGTTTTAATTTAATTTTCGATACGCGTTTGTTTTAAAAACATTATTTTTGTTTTATTCTCTGTAAGCATAACGTTAATCAAAAAAATTTTATCTGATAACTAAAAAAATATTATTAATTAAATATAAATATAAAATATTTAAAATAGATTTGATATCTCATGTTTATATTCATGGATTTAATATTTGGAACTCGTTAATTAATTTGGTTTTATAATTTTATAATTAAGCGTTTTGTGAAAATTGATAAAAGTTTGATCGATATATTTATATCTTTTAAACTTTTATTTACGGATAAGTTAATATAAAATTATAATAATTAAACCAATTTTATGTTTTAATAATTTTAATTAAATTTAATGATAGTGTAATGATTGCAAGCCAAAAAGGCTCGAATGGTTGTTTTTTATATATTACTTAAAATATGAACTATAATAGAAACTTACAGAATCGAATTTGTCATAAAAATTTATCAGATCGAATAAAGCAATCAATTTTAATAAGAAATATATGAAAATATAGAATTTTAACTCATTCATCTGCGCTCAATGATTAAAGTGAAATGATTAAATTAAAAAAAATGTTATTACATTGTTAGTTACATTAAGACTGTACAGCCCCATTTTTAAAATATCTGAATAAACAACCAAATTATGTATTAAGGAATTTGCTCTTATTTATCTGTATAATATTGATGAATTGCACCAAGATTAGCTAACAAACGCATCAGTAAAACCTATTTTTTCTAGAAATGAAGGATAGACTTTATTGATAACAAAATCTGCAGCAGAAATATATAGGGCCTATTACTTGTTTCTAAATCTAGTTACGTGTATAAATAAATTAAATCTACTTTGACTAAAAATTTTAGTTCAATATTATATCTGTCTATATTTGTGTAGTATGAGATATCCTCCTGCACAAGTTTAACGAGAAATAGTGATCTAGAATTTCAACTGGTGCGATCTCTGGGGACATACTACAGTGCGAAATACAATTTAGTACGATTTCGTGATTGGGAACGAAATTGTCTAGTCGGGGATAATATCTATGGCTTGTTAAATGCTAGAAACCAATATGTTCAATCTTGAATTTCCCATATGAAACAAGTCTAGCCAAATTCTACATTCGATATATAATAATTAGAAAATTCAAATAACGATAGTATATTGTATAACTTGTGTCTTCATTTGAACATTAATTTATTACATATTTGATAAAAACAAACCTAAATATTTCTTAAAACCACATAATTACCTAAAAAAACATAGTCTTGTTTTAAAGAGCAAGAATTGCCAAATTAGTAACCAAACCATTTTGTAATGTAAATTCATTACGTCAATTTTTTAATATCAGTTTATATTTTCATATATACTTTTAGTAAAGTAGCTTACTTTTGCATTCAGTGATTGTCAAGTTTCTAGTGACACATTAATTATTTTTACTTGAAAAAATAAGCTTCAATACGTTTTAAGTCTCAATTTGACTCTTTTTCGGTGGACAACACACAAATTATTAAAAAGAACAGAAACCTACTTGATTTATGAAATTCATTAAATTTTTTTAAAAGATAATTTAGTTTTATTTTTAACTAGATGACCCGACAGACGTTGTTCTGTACCCATGTCTACAATTTTTTATTATAATATACTAATATTTACCGCTTACCTAAAAATAATAATTGCTTTTTAAATGACTCTTCATGCCAAAATGCATATTAAATAAAATGATGTGTCTCAATTCCCACACTATATTGGAAATTGAAGTCTTTTAAACGGTATAACATAATCATAACCATAACCATAATATTGTCTCGGTTCATAAGAAAATTGAAATTTTTGGTAGATGATAGTTTTCATTTGTTTTCAATCCGAACAATGACATGTCGTTTTTTTTCAATTTTTTTCATTTATTTACAATACTGCACATACATCTCAGTACTTTATAATCACATACATTCTAGAAAATTTCCTTAACAAACTTCAGAAAGATTTATCGAAATCCGAATAATTGTTTAGAAGCAGTATACAGTGAGTGCTTGTAATTTAATATGAACTTTATATTATAGCAAATTGATTGTACGTTTTAGTTAGAAAACGTTTGTATGTGAAAAAAAGGGCTGTTTTTAGGGTTTTCCCGGCAATTATTCGATTTTTTCTCGCCGTAAGAACCATCCTTAGACTTCAACGAACATTTTAAAAAAAGAATTGGCCAAATTGGTCCAAACGTTATTGAGTTATGCGCTTACCAACACATTTTGCGGTCCATTTTTATATATAAGATTACTAGGTTAAATTCCATATATATTTGCTTATACCATTTGCAATTATATTCAATTAAAATTGATCGGTTAGTTCCAAATTGTTACAATATTATTTGTTAGAATGTCTTTATCAAAATAGTATTAATTATAAGACATAGCAACGTATTAGATATTTCACATAACATAAAAAATAAGGTAGGGTAGGGCGGGGCACAAAGGTTCATTTTGTCTATGAGTAATTTTATTTTGAAAACTAATCCAATTGCATCACAACAAATATCGTGCACTGTAATTACTATTTTTCAAATATTTAGCACTATTTTTCTCATTTGAATAGAATATTACGAAAAAATAGCAACATTATTCAACCAATGCACATTTTTTACAAAAATAACACTATATATAACGTCGATTTGGTATTTTGTCAGAATTATTCATCAACAGAGTTGCAATAACTATTATTTTAACCCATTTCTGGTAAAATGACATTCTTAACTAAATTTACACTTTTATCTACTATTTTTTAGTGTTTACGTCAGGTTCAGTTAGGTTAGATATTGAGGTTATATAAAAATGTCTATTGAATCTAACTTAAAATTAATACTACATCTTATAGAAGAATTAAATAACGTATACCTAAAAATATATTTAGGTTTCGTTAACTAAATAAGAGTGCAAGCAAATTGAAAAAAATACCAACAAAAGAAAATATTTTTAAACATTTGAGTTTTTTGCTGATAACAACGTTGCTTGATTTAAGGCGATGGCTAATTACACATCTTTTTCTCTCTACTTTCAAATATTGTTGATAAAAAAAATCTGAACCTGTGAACCTTTTACCTGCGGGCTTTCAGGCCAAGCTTTACCATACTCGTCTATAGTAAGAAGTGTAAAAATAGCCTAATTAAAAACCTTAACATTCTAGCAAGATGATATCCATAACTAATGGACTGAAAAACATTTTAATGATTTAATTGAAGTCTACTAACAAGTAAAAATTTATTTTGTCTTCATCACTTTTTCTTAGCAATCTGTATAAAAGTGAATCACTACACGAAGTTATTGGATATTGTTGTACTTCATGAATGATTGATTAATTATGATGATCAAGTATGAGTGCCAAATGGGCGCAAAGACTGATGCTGAGATATGTCAACTGCACACATCGATATGCTAAAATAACATACTAAAAGCTAATCAGCAATCGCAATTCGTTTCATTTAATTAATTACCACAGTCAATATGCTATTGTCGACTTCTGGTCCATTCTCGGTTGAGAATTCGGTTAAAATTGATCGCTCATCCATGCGCATGATATAGTATGCATTAGGCAAACCGAATGGGAAAAAGGTCAACATCTTACGAGCGCGCATTTCTCTGATTGTATCGTTGCCATGAATAATGATCCCTGTTTCAGTATTCCGGCACCCATAAATTTCAGATTTTATTAGTGGTATTTGAATAGATACGGATGACATTTTCCCTGCTGCCTATTTCCACGCACAAAAAGCTATACTGTATAAAGTTCACCGATATCAGAAAATATTAAAACAAATTATTGACACCTTTTGCACATATTCGCACAGAAGATAATCGATCAACATAGGTTTGACATGGATATAGATTTTATAGTTGTAGATACAATTTATTGTACTGTGATATATAGTATAAGATGTTGGTTGATCATCTGCTTTCAAAACTTTGTCCACTAATGCAGGTTATTACAATGATGATAGTACAAAAAAAAAAACAAAAAAAAGTGGATTTTTACTTGTTAGTAAATAAAATACGTCATTAGAATCTCTTTTCTTAATTTTTGGGGTTGAGTTTGAGCAAACAACTTCCTTGTTAGGTTATTTGGATGTTTTTACAACTCCTGCCTGACATTGTGAGTATAATTCAATTCCGTTAAAATGGAAGTAATATAATTTTTATAATTTCATTAATTTTCTTTAATTTTTTTGATTCCTATATTAAGTGTTATGGTTTTGTGTTCACTGTTCACTGTACATAAGCTACCTAAAAATATTTTATTCCCTGCAACATTCGTGGATTCTTAATTGGACTTAAACTGCACTTACCATTACTAAATCATCACAACAGTTATCTTTTATAGTAAACCAATTATAAAATAAGTATTCAAGTAAAATATTTTTAGCTTCACGTAGGGAAAGTTATAGTAATCGCAAAAAAATCAAAAATGAAATTTTTTGTATATCTTTACGTTTTAGTGGTTTTGAACATTTTGGCATACCTTAGAAAAAATTGATGTATATATGTGTGTTTGTATGCGTGTGTGTATGCATATGTGTGTGCGTGTGTGTGTGTGCGGATACAAATTTTCGTCAACAATTTTGCGAACACTTTCGTCGTCAACAATTTTGGATCAGCCGGTTTGAATATGTCAAATACATTCGATTCCTACTGATGAGGAGACGTGCTGATTAGTTTCTGGCAAAGGCAGGTCTAACCATTTTGGAGATACGGGGCAAAAGGTGCCAAAAATGATATTTCTGTTTTTGAGGTAACGGAGCGTCCGATTTAAATAGTAATTAAAAAAACATTTTACTTGTAATGACAAAATAGTAAAAAATAATGTATTTGGGGGTCAAAAATGAACATTAGACACATGTACATTATATTATCAGATATTTCATAAAGATTATAATAATAAATACAAATTTTGTGTAAATTTATATGGGCTCCGTACCAATGGTCACACGCTAGATGAATACGCGGCTCTTACGCGCTTTAATATTTCGACCCCAAATCAGCTAGGCTAGCTAAAATACAATCAAAATACAAGAAAAAATCAAAATATAAAAACATCTAATTTTTTAAAGACGTAAACTTTTTTCCAAAATTTCAAATTTTTTTAAATATCTGTTTTTTTTTCAAAGTTTTGCAAAGTTTTTTTTTAATTTAGTTTTTGGTACGGGAAGTTTCAACTATTTGCTTTAAGGCACGATGCCATGCACCACCACTTTATTTTTATTTTGAGGTTACAAAACATGTTTCGAAAATGAAAAATAAAAAAATAGCTCTTCTCGGGAAATTAAATGTAGCAATATTTGCCATGCGACCTATATCTTTAAATATTTTGTTTCAAACTGCCCTAGAGAGGTGAATTCTAATCACACAATTGGATGTTCCTAATTGCATAATATTAATTTTGTTCATTTCGTTGAACTCTAGCGTAAGTACTTGCAATGTCGTCACAAGCCTCTAACATAAGTGAAAGTTCGTTGTACGGCGCTTTATGATGCTGGACTTATAATTCATCATAATCTGCACACTTTCCAAGACAGATTAATGTCAGTGATGTGCAGGAAAAACCATTTATGAATAGATCCGATTTATTGTGATCACGTAATATATTTGCACATGTGTAAATATATGATATATTGATTTTGTATTGTATTATACACAAAGGAGTTTGCGCGAAAATATTCAAGTTATAAAATAATTTCATAATCTGCTTATTATGACAAAAACCGCTTCTTATATAATTTCACTAATTCAAGTATTTGAATTTTTAGTAATTGTAACTTATGGTCCCACTCAGGAGGATTCCCTTATACATTGCTACCTAAAACTGATGAACAAGCTTTTTGGAACAAAGGATGAATGAAGTATATAGAAAATTGTCCTACAAAATTGTACCTACATTCTTGTGAAACAAACAGAAAATTTTAAACGTAAATTTTTACTTCAGATTGTGTAATTTCTTATAATCACATGCTCATCATTTGTGTATTAAACATGATAATTAACTTCCCGAAGGAGAAATGTATGTATCCACGACAAAATCCGATTTGCTAATTTTGTTTTCTCGACGTTCGAATCTCAAAATCGAATCTGACAAGATTTGCAAAAAGAATGTGAGTGTGTGAGCCGATTTTTCACCTTTCGTCGTCGTTTTGTCAGAAACGAAAATTTAAAATCCATTCTATAAAATTCAATACGGACTTTCGTTGATTAGTTTCGATTAAATTCTATAATTCGACTAAAGATTTATAGAAACTACGAATAATATAGAAATTATTTCTCATCAATAATCTTACGTTTAGTACAAATGTTTAATCTACTTCCCGAAGTTTATGTTTTCATAAAAAAATCCGATTCGCTAATTTTATGTTTTCTCGACGTTTCAAGCCATTCTGAATCGAATGAGACCAAATTTGGAAAAAGTATGTGTGTGTGTGTGAACAGATTTTTTGTCGTAAATCGACGTTTTCTCAAAAACGGCTGGAGCGATTTCATAAATTTAAAAACCATTCGAAGTATCTCGATGAGGGCTATTGTTTGTCAGGTTTGTGCGACAATCGGCCAAGCCATTTCTTTGTAATTTGAAAAAAGGTGTTAAACTTTTCGTCCACATTTAAGATCATACTACCGAATCGATTTCGAAAAATCCAAAACTGTTCGAAAGATATTAGTTGGGAATGACACTGATTAGTTTTAGGTGAAAACTAATTAGGTGACTTGTAATTAACTGTTGAAAAAAAAATTCAAACCGATTTTTATGAAACTTTTTTTAGCGATCATGATATATCATGATCTTATAGAACTTACTGAAATATTACGGCTTTACGACAAGTAGTTTAATTTTAAAAATTCATCAAAGTTTGAGAAAATGAGTAGTTCTTTTGGCATTTGTTAAAATTAAAATTAGACAATTTACTTGGTATAACGATAGAGTACTTTGCTTAATGAACATACTAAACAATTAAAGTCCTACAAAAAACTGGCTCAATTATAAAAAATATAGATTTTTGAAAATTTGCTTTTAAAAAATACTCCAACCGGGTTGAGGTGTTCGATTTTCAATAATGTGTAATAAATCCACTTCGAATACTTTTAACTATTCATAAATTAATTTATCTATCATGGATTAAGTCGATTATTTACACAAATCGGGAAGTTCATGTAACTTGCCTCAAAGCAAAATACCGATACCAACTAGTTTGTTTTATTATTTTCAAGGAACAGGGTAAAATATTCTTCTGATTCAGACATTTTTCATTAAATCAAGATTTGTACTACGATGTAACTTTAAAATGTTCATTCATCTATGCCTATTATCTTGTTGATATCGGTACGCATACAACGTTGATATCGGTACGCATACAACGACATCTATTCACATACGCGACGACTAATCACAATCGACCCGTATAGAAATATCATCGAGAGCGAATGACGGATTTACACCCTAGTCGCGCCTAAAAAAGTTTTACTTCAAAAATAGTTTTGTTATGGATTTCCAAACATTGCCGTTTATCACCTGATATCGACGTCGTAAGAATCAAGGTGAAGGCTGGTTATACATCTTTTTTCCTCTTCTTTCAAATATTTATTTATTTATTTATACGCCAATCTTCTTTATACAGTAATATAATATAGTTTGCTAATTCATAACTCGTATATTTATATCTATTATATACACACATCTACTTACATACATATATACTCATATAATATTCAGAAATATTGTTGTTAAAAATTACATAAATTTACTTGTTCTTGAGATATCCATTGAAGACATTTTTACCCACGAAACTTCAACTCCCGCCTTATTATACAATTAATAATTATTAACAATATATGATATTTTCCAGCTGACGGCGACTACATGTCCTTCGGCCTCTCTGGAAGCGACGAGCACAGCGTGATGGTCGGCGGCGACGTCGTCGTGGCCTGGGTGGACAGGAACACTGGAAAAGGATACGCGGTTGATTACGAACTAGACGATAAATCGCAGTGCTCCGGTCTGCGCGGTTCCTGCCCGGATGAAAGAATCTCAAAGGCAAGTCTCAATGCGAACTCATTATTCTCATACTTGATGTTATTTAATCTTATTTTGCTACTTCCGCTCAGTAAGATTTTACTTTGGCTGTTCACAGTTGAAGTATTTTCTTAACGCATTCCTGACATTGTTGCTCTCCTAAATCGGATCGTGAAAATATAACGGAAACAAAATTAATTTTTATATATTATGTAGTAAGATTGAATTTAATTTACTTATTATCGTTAATAGACAATAATGAGTGGTAACTTTCATACGTAATCAACCTTTATTCAAACTGTTTATTAAAGGTTTTGTAAGACCTTTGAAGGTTTTGAAATAATCGAGATAGAAATTTTCAACCTTCTCCCTATTTTTGCATGATATTTTTTTTATACACAGATAAAATTCTAATATTTTTTTTTATTTTGTTTAGCAACAATGAATTTATTTTACATTTATCAACATATTCTTAGTAACGTTACATTGATAAAAAATAATAGTAGTGGTAGCTGTTACGTAATATCAAGTTTCATTCAATTGACTCATACATTTTAAAAATTTCAATGGTCTTTAAGGTTTTAAAATAAACTAAAGGTCCGCAGGTGAAAGGGTTCACCATCATTATTTCAAAAACAACCAAAGCGTAGAATTTTTTAATGATACTATTTTGATGTAGAAGACAAATTTAATTTAATTTGATATTTAATTTTTACGACGTCACTATTCAGAATATCAATATTCATACCAAAAGTTTTTTTAGATATATTGCTAATTTTTATCAGATTTTTAATATAACCTATATCAAAGCTAACATGTGGGTGAGCTAAACAATGAAAATAGTAATTAAAAAAAGTAAATTAAGTCAAAACAAGCAATTTTACAAGAGATTAAATAAACTAGTAATTATTTCAACTTTGCTGATGAATATTTCTTACAAAATACCGGACCATAAATTTTTTATTTTACATTGAATAAATAATTTAGCACTATTATTTCGTAAAATCCCTTAAATTTAAAAATAAAGCATTGTATCTGCTTGCCCGATGGCTGTCTATTTTTACCAAGATTTTGGGGTAAAAAAGGACAGATGACAAATTTTACAAAAAACGATAGAAAACATATTTCTAAAAAAATTGTATTTACTAAATATAGATCGATAATTGTTTATTTGATACGTGTTAGTTGCTTTAATATAGTTCATTTGGTTTAGATAAAATAAAAATTAAAATAAGGTATTGTATTTGTTTGCCCGATGGATGTCTCTTTTTACCAAGCTTCTGAGGTGAATGAGTGAAAAACATATTTCTATAATAATAAATTATATTTACTAAATATAGATCGATAGTTGTTTAATTGATATGATAGTTGTTTAAGCGAATAATACGCTTTGATATAGTTCATTTGGTTTAGATAGTATAATAAAAAAACAAATTTTCACTCCTTTACCATTTTATGTTAAAACATTTTTCAACACAGAAAGAAATCGAAAAAGAGATTAAGGACACAAATCTAGCTTTTAATTATTATGTAGTAACAATAAATTTAGTTTGGGTTTAATAGTAACAATATATTGTTCATAAGTAACGGCGAGTTTATCGTCATACAAAACAGACTTCGCCATTAAATATATGTATTCTTTAGCCTTAAATCATTTAAATAAAACATATAAATTCAAACATTATACACCACTTATCAAAATATAAATATGCATAAGATTCTAGTTTTCAAAAACAGCAAAGATTTAAAAAAAAATTGAGTTACACTCTCCACACCAGACAATTATTTGTTACCATTTGAAAAGGTTAGCATTCGAAAGTAAAAATATTCAATTTATTACCTATAATATTGCTGAAGCCGTACAAAATATTGAAAAAAAAGTGAAAAAAATAATTATAACATTAAAATATACAAGTGCATTGTTGTTACTACACAAAATTCTTGATCTTGCAATCAACAAATCAAATAACAATATAAAACAAAATTTGGCAAAATGAAAAGTACAAAATAACTGTTTCTATCTTTATTGTCTTTTTCATTTGAATTCAAGTCTTTATGCTTCTAGATCACTATTTCATATTAAAATTCACTATCTCTTATTTATCACTTTATAGCTTAATGAACTTGTGTAACAGGTTGACTCTATAACATGGCCATGATATTTTCGATGTTTATATTTTTTATTACTTTATTTATAGAGCTATTAGATCGTTAATGCATAATTTTATGAATGTATCTAGCAAGAAAAATTATTTGAAAAAGTTGTATGTAACGGATATGTTGAAATGATAACAAAAACCTACTACATTGAAAAATTTGCTTGTTTGCGAAGAGAAGATGAAAGTAGTCAAATTCAAATAGAATTTTTTGCTCATATACATGGAGGCTTATGATTTGCACTTGGTGATCGAATCAATATATATATATATATATATATATATATATATATATTCTTGTGATTTTTGAATTTATGAATTAGGAACCTCCTTTTTACTTCAAAGCATTATTAATTTGATATTCAAATGCTTGATATAACATAACAAATAATAAACATGCATAATAATAAAAGGAAAAATCGGTTAAGAAAATAAATTGAAAATTTTGATATTAAAAAGTTCTTCGTAGGGTAAATTAGTATTACCTCAAAATATTTTCAATTTTAGTTTTTTGGTACGATTAGTTGTTTGTTGTGTGTTGATTTCAAAAATCAACAAACTCAAAATTGTTTAGATTTTTTGAAAAAAGGATTTCTTTTAGTTTTAAAATAATTAAATATTTGTTTGTTAAAGTTAAAATAATTAGTATTTTATTATCAGTTTAGGACACCCCATAACTAAAACACGTTGAATAAAATAATTGATAGTTCGGATTTCAACAAGCATAATTAATAATGGCAATCCAAAAAATTTATTCAATTTATATAATAAGTTTGTTCTTGAACTTTTCTATTTTATTTCAAAAACTATATTATTTTTTGACATTATGTGATACACTTTTTGCATAAGAAATTGCTTTATGTAATTGTTGCCACCGTATATTTATTAGATTATAAGAATTTAGTTTTTCATTTTTGAATGTCGGGATACAAAATCGAATTTGACTTTTAGCAATAATACTGTTAAAACCAAACCAACTACATTAAAACAAATAACACATATCAAACGAACAACTATATTACGTTCTAAGCAATAAAGTTGCCCGGTAAATGAACATTGTACATCTATATTTTTTTTATTTTCAAAAAATTGCTTTCTGGTTCTTTTTATCTCATTGGCCGGGTTAAAAGCTAGGGGTCAAAAACATAATCATTCTAAAATCGTAAACTAGACAATTTGGCTTAAGAACAAAAAGACTAAAAAGCAAAAAACTTTTATTGCAAAATTGTCAATGAGGCCGTTCATTTCGTGATATAGAAGTGGCGATGGGTACATATCTTTTGCCCTCTACTTCAATATAGTGTCATTAAGGGGCACAACTAGTGTGAAATTTTCAAAAAATCGTATTTTTAATTTCGATAGGTTATACCTTTAAAAATAACATACCAAAATTTTAAATTGATATCTTAAATAGTTTTTGAGTCACAGCCATTTAAAGAGTATACATATAGTATATAGTATAACGATTATTTTATCTTTAAACGCGTTTTTCTCGAAACAGCATTTTCCGAATTTGCTGCAGTGTTTACTCAAAAACAAATGATCCAATCACTATCGAATTTTTTTACATGTTCTATATATAGTTTTTCGTACAATGACCTATCCATTTTTTGATCTGATCAAAAATCGAATTTTGGCAAGCCAAAAACGATCAAAATTTTGGGTAAAATTCGACTATCTTTTTTAACGCCGCTATATTGTCGATTTTTGATTTTTTATTTTTATCGCAGGTCATTGTACAGTATTATCTAGTTTAACGAGATTTTTTTTATTATGTTTTATCAACGGAGAAGGCTGCAATCACTGCAGCAGTGGAGGACCTTTTTTTGGCGCCGCCGGAGATTGCGTGTCATTTTACTGTGTATTCTCAAGACATGTATAAATATACCCTCAAAATTTTGAATAGATCGATTCACTAGTTTTTATGATTTTTTAATTCACATAAACGGCTTTTTTTAGGTTGTCACACTAGGTGTGCCCCTTAAAAAATTGTTACTTGTTCATGAGATAATGGTGATCGACCTTTTTACCCGCGGACCTTTAAGGCCTGCTCTAACTTATTAGATCATGAATCAATATCATTGTACAAAATTCCGAAGCAGGACAATCTCTTAGAAATATGAACGAACCCAAGTAATAGATTTTTGTTTAAATAAAATATAAAATTCGTTGTTGAAAATATTACATAATACATACACACATGTTATATATATATATATATATATATATATATATATATATATATATATATATATTATATATATATATATATCTACATACAGGTCAATTATCGTGCATAATGTAATCCTCCTACAAAATGTGCTCGTATTGTTCTCGTTACAACGTAGGCCTACATATTATTTACTTTTTATTATTCATTTTTTCATCTATCAAAAGCAATAGAATTTTTCCGTTATTGTCTTTCATTTATCTCTGCGATGGATCAACGGAACATTTTGCAATCGTTTTTTTTTAATATCTTCCGTTTCGTAACCGCGAGAAATAAAAAAGTGGCGCGTGTTGCAACGGTGCCTATTTAGCAAAGGAACATCGTTTTAACAATCTTGCCGTAACTGATATTTAAAATTGCAAACTCCTACTGGCTTATATTTTTTTCTTTCTCTGTATAAAATATTATTTCCCAATGATATCGCTGATGACACAACGCGAATGAATAATAATACAATTAAAATTTTTAACGTTAGTAGCGGTGAAAAGAATGTCTTTTTTGCAATGTGCCACGCGTTGTCGAAATGTCTTTATTGAGGCAGAAGAATAATAAAAGCATGGTGAAACATAATTAAATATCTGCGAACTTATATGGAAGTGATTATCTCATTTTTTGATGTTCTTGATCAGCGAATAAAAAAATAATTGACCCCGCTTATTCTCAGAAAAATTATAAATGTAATTGATTTCACAATTCTTCACAATTCTGTGCATAAATAAAATATAATGTGCATTGTTGTTATTATTGTTACTGTATGCAATAATATGTAGGAAATATGGTTTTATTTGAGAACTACTATATTAGTGGTGGCTCCTATTAACTATTATCAAATTTAATAAGATTTATTTTTTAATATTGATCCATATTATTTATCCATGATATTCTTAACTGAGTCTATTTGTATTTGTCAAATAATATTTTATAAGGCGTTATTAAAATATTTGAAATTTTAGTAGTTCAAGTGCCTATAAAATTTTTATTTCTAAAAGCACAAAGTTTTTGTGTAACTACTTTGAAATACAGAAATTCTAGATTCTTAGGGAGTTACATAGTTTCCAACGTGTGAATTCTGTGTTATGGAGATTTTTTTATCCCTACTGATAGCACAAGTAATTTTAGGTTTAATAAGAGAAATAGTTAATTATTTTTTAGTGTGAACAAATAACAATATTATAGTTTATCAAAATTTTATATAGGGTAGAGGGGGGCTTAAAGGTCCGCGGGTAGAAAGATCCGCCACCTAAAACAAGTAAAGTATTTTTTATCAGCAATATTTGAAATTAGAGGGAAAAAGATGTTTAACCGGCCATCACCTTGATTCTTACGATATCGCGAAATAAACTGTAATGTTTAGAAAACTATAACAAACTATAACTAAATTTTATATAGGGTAGAGAAGGGCTTAAAGGTCCGCGGGTAAGAAGGTCCACCACCTAAAACAAGTAAAGTATTTTTTATCAGCAATATTTAAAAGTAGAGGGAAAATGTGGTTAACCGGCCATTACCTTGAGTCTTACGACATCGTGAGACCAACTGTAATGTTTAAAAATCTATAACAAAATACTTTTGTTTATTGTTAGTTTTCTTGGTCGTGAGCACTATTGTTTAATTTACGAGACCTTAATATAATTTTTAATTATACATTATTTAATTGTTTTATAAGATATATTGGTACTTTTAAGTTAGATTCAACAATTTTTTTTCATAGAACCCTTATGAAAGCTCACGTGTAAGTGGGGTAAAAAAAAAAACCTGAGCCCTTACGTGGGCAAAGGTGTAAACAATAAAAATAGTAATTCAAAAAATAATTTAAGTTAAAGAAAGCAATTTTACAAAAGATAAGTCATATAAATAGTTATTCCAACTCTGCTGATGAATATTTCTGATGAAATACCAGATCAAAGTCATATACCAGATCGATATCATCTCTGTAATTATGTTTATATTTTGCATTGGTTGTATAATGCAGATATTATTTCGTAAAATATCTTTAAACTTAAAAATAAAATTGGGCTCGTTTTACCCCATCTATGGGGTAAAAAGAGACAAGTGATAAATATGAAAAAATAGTAAAAAAAATATTTCTATAATTATGTATTAACTTATTTAAAATAGTACGATAGTTGTTTGTTTGATACGTATTTTGTGTTGTGATATAGTTCATTTTAGGCAGGAAAGTTACTTAAAGTCAAATTGAACCTTTGTGCACTGCTCTACCTTATTCAGAAGTTTTATTGAATTTTAATTTAGTTTTATTCAATTTATTTGTTTTGTGCATTTATACATGAGTTATCGAGCGGCTCGAGCATATTTTTTGTAATCAAGCAAGATTTCCTTGCTTTATTTTGCTACTATTCGAAATTAGAGAAATTTAATTCAATTCATGTTACTGAAATACAAAATAACATTTACTAAGTGCAGAACAAAACTGTCGTGTAACAGATCTTAGCTTATATTTTCTTGTCGACAAGACGCAGCATAGGCGCGTCTAGGTTGGTTTTGTGTCAGTGAACTACAAACATTCCAGTATATCATAATGCCGTAATAAACAATATTGATTAAAATACAATTATAATATTAATTAACTAAGCAATTAATCGATAATGATCGACATGATCGCACATAGGACAACACGAACTCGATCCGTCTTTTGAACGCGGCCATGGTTAACGACTACTCCATCGTGACTTATCAGCGTCCCCTGCGGCCTTCGGACGAACTCGATCGAGCTGTCTCAATCAACAGTTCACAGGTAATTCTTATTTTAATTTATTTATGTTTATTGTATTTGCTATTATGACAACGTTGATTGATGCCTTTGCGTTTTCCTGCATGCCAAACAGAAAAGTATCGATATATAATATACGTG
Source organism: Ctenocephalides felis (assembly GCF_003426905.1). NCBI lineage: Eukaryota > Metazoa > Arthropoda > Insecta > Siphonaptera > Pulicidae > Ctenocephalides > Ctenocephalides felis. The sequence continues at coordinate 82,400,485 of NW_020538040.1, read as the reverse complement.
GATGAGTTGACATGAAGTACTAATTCCGCATTCACTGACAAAACATTGTTCACCAAGTAATGAGTACTTACCACATAATCTTTATATATAGTTCAGAGTTTTTAACTTAAAATATTATTCAACTTAATTGTTTATAAAATCATTATACAGTCACTTATCTATGTCTCTCGAAGAGTACTTATATTTCTTACTTTTTATGTCACTATACATATTTGATGTGAAAATCTAAAATATTTTTAAATGTGGACTCCACTTCTCGGTTGCAACTCATAAAAAATAAGTTTGACAATAAAGGCAACTATGTAGATTTGCCATATTTCTTGACTGCATTTTCACAAATAAGGTCGTAACTTTTTTTATTCCAATATTAAGCCGAACGATTCAACACTAGAAATGCTATAAAAATGATAATACTTATTTTTCTTTCTTAGCGTTTAATAAATGTTCAATTTGTAATATTATATTTTATTCGAAATTTCAGAAAATGTATATATCTTACCAATTTGCACCTAATATCTTGATATTATTTTAAAGTTATAACTAATATTGATTATTTTTTTAGTCATGATGTTCAATAAGAAGTTTTTAACATCATCTTTACCAGATGGATTAAAATCTATAATTTTTATTTCTGATATTTCACCATGTTCTCAGAACGTATGAATGGGTCTTCATAATAAAATACCTTGACACTCATATTGTCGAATTATGTTGATTAGTTATAGCATTTTTATGTCATTGCGTATTATGCGTTCATTGCAGCACCCTACTAAATTATTCTGTAATAGTTTAACAATTATTAATTCGCAAATTCACTTTTGTAATTATATACATCCGCTATAATATGCAATACCGAAATTAAGAAATATTTTACATTTGACTTTGTACTTACTTGTATTTATAATTTCCTTTTTGTTTTTGTTTATTATCTAGCCAATTATTTGGGCTATTGGTCCACTTAACCAGAGAAACGAAGTATCTTTCCACACTCATTATCTCAAGGGAGATAGATTCTTTGATTTTGGGCGTCAACCAGTTTGGAATTGCCCGATGCCAGAAGCTGATGAACGTATGATAGCAAATATGCGCAATGAAGAAAAAGAGCAGCATCAGGCCGAGCGAAATGAGGCACCACCTACAAGAACTAGAGGCAGAAAACCAAGTGTGGCAAGTGACCGACAAGATTCTCAACCTGTTCCTAGTTCGAATGAAAATAAAAGACGACGTGGTCCGACTCGACAACAAGCCAGTGAACAAAGAACTCAGGCAATAGACATCGAGCGAAGCACATCTGCGGTTAATACTCCACCGCCTGCTCCAGTCATTGCACAAAGACGACCTGTCCCAACACCAGCACCTGCTCCAAAATCAGGTGCTTGGGATATACCACCGATACAATGCTACGAACCCGACGATGGAGTTTTTTATGCTCAAATGGGTCCAACTGGTGGTAAACAAGGATATCCTGCAATAACAGGTTTATATAATATAATATTCTGCGGTTAATTTAATAAATTCAGTCAAGTATCTAATTATTTATTTTATCGTTTCAGGACATGTTGGATGGGGCATCTCATGGTACATTAATGGCTTACTTATTCCAGAAATTAATGTTGTTCGAGGAAAAACTTACACATTTGTTGTAGAAGGTGGCTTGGATCCTGAAATACCAGCAAAGTATCATCCGTTCTATATTACTGATGATTCAGTAGGAGGCTATGAGCATAAAACACCGGAAGAAAAATCCGTATGTTTTGTAAACTTAATATTCAGTATTTGATGAAAAATATTTTAATTTATCTTGAAATATTTCAGGCTATAAATATTTATGCTGGTGTAAAATACACCAAGAGTGGAGATGTTATACCTACTGGTGTTGGTCGTCTTTGTAATTGGACTCCTAATCCTGATGGCCCTCCTGCAGATGAATACAGTTCTTTCGGAGCTTATCAACGATCGTTATCATTGAACTGCGACAACGGTGAACCGGGTGTCATTACTTGGACGCCTGATGCACGGACACCAGATACTGTATATTATCAATGCTTTACCCATCGGTACTTAGGTTGGAAGATTAACGTATTGGATAGCTGCGATGAATTACCAGCAGAAAGTGCGAAAGTTGAAGTATTTTCCAAACCCGATGAAGATTTATTAGAGTCGGTGCCATCGCAACACGTAGAAACACGAATTAAACCGGCATTTAATTTTGTGAGCGAAGGTAACAAAACACCTGTTTCATTTAAGGGTGCTGTTAATCCACCTGTCAAAGAAGTTGTTGAAATTATTGAACACGATGTGCATAAACAACCTATAAATTATTTTATGACAAAGCCATTGTATGATAAAAATTTGGAGTTAAAAAAGACCATAGAAGAAGGTATTAAAGCAGCAGAAGAACTTGAACAAACTATTAAATTTGGCGAAAATACTGGACCCGTTTTATTTGGTGCTCCATCACCAACTTCATCTAAAACAGAACCAATAATTGAATACCATCCTATTGATATAAATACGGAATTGAAAAATTTTCAAAAACAAAACATTCCACAAAGTGTATTTTTACGTCAACCGCAACATAAACCTAACCATTCCCAAAAATATTCAATTCCCCAAAGGCGGCCAGCAAATCATCATATACCCCGAAGGCCAGTTACGTATACTCAAGTCATGAGCAAACGTCCTCAGTCAAGACCTCAGTTTATTATGGGACAGCATTCAATAATTCACAATCAATTCAAAAAACCCGGGTTTAAACAACCTTTCAGGCAAACAACAAAACCTTACTATGCACCAAACTTTAATCAATACAGACATATTTATCCACCAGTAAATATAAGACCATTGAAATCAAATTATGCTGATATGATTGATACATCAGCGGCACATGAAGTTTTACCTGGAAAATCAGGTCCAATAGTACTTGGAAAGCCAATACCAGTATCAACTCAGCCTATTAGCACCGACCAAAAGCTTTTACACCCATATCCAATGATACACTATCCTGCTATTGCCCCAAGACCACAAATCGTAATCGATAATGCAAAGATCAATCAAAGACTCGATTCCAAAGCTTATGATAAACAAACTACGATAAATACTCACGTATTAATAAATAAGCCTGCTATGACTTCACCCAAACCTGTGTATCATCACACGCAGCATATGATTGATTTCGATGATACTGCTCCAAAAATAGTTCTGCCAACCGTTAGGCCAGCTGTAAATACTGGATTTAAACCAGATTCTGTAATCATAGAAGGTGGTTTTAAACCAATAGTTCGTGAGCAAGATGCAGCCCAAAGTACTGAAGGCGTTTCTGATTTAACTATTAATCGCAGATCTGACACGGTAAACGAAAAAGAAGATTTAGAAGCAGAAGAAGAAAATGTCGGTGAAATTTTTGTCGGAAAAAGAACTGAACCTTTTGAACCAATGTTTATACCATCACCACCGGACAGACAATCGAAAAATAAGAATAAAATTAAGACGAAAATCAATATGCGCGCAGATGCAATTATATCTGGTGATAAGGTAGTGGAGATGGGCGAAGATAAATTGGCTATGGCTCAAGAAAACTTTAACTCTTATTATCTGCCATATAACCATGCTAAATTAGTCGGTCTTCAAGGTGATATAGAATTACCGGTAGGAACTGTGATTACGTATGACGGAAAATCAGCTTCAGATTCAGACAGAAAATCTAATCATAGATATATTCCTTCTGTGGATGTTTCTGATTCGGAACAAGTTATACATGGAAAACCACAATATGCTGCATTGAAGGATGATATAAAGGCAACTCCTGAGAATCAAGATTCCCAGAAAATTACAGACCAGGATGACGAGAACAAACCAAGTCAAATAGCCACACATCTTAAACTGGTGAGCCAATTTGAAGAATCAGATGATACACCAAATGATGAAGCTTCGGTGAAGGTGGAACCAGCGTCAGAAAAAAACATAAATCGGCAAAAGAGAGAAGCACATCATACGCCAGAACATACCGAGATGCAAAGAAAAGAGGGAATGCTTAATGGCACATCTATGCATGATCATTCCGGTCATGATCACTCTGGTCATGATCATTCTGATCATGATCATCACCATCATACATCGAATTCCTGTACTATTCTTCCTACGTTATCAGTTATAATACTCGTAACTGCCATGTCAAGATATTTGTAATCTTTTTTTCCAAATTCAAGATTTTTTATATTAATTAGGTAATGTGTAAATATAAGAAAAACTATAAAAAACTTATTTTTAATATATGATCAATCGGCGGATGCTAAAATTTAAGATAAAATTATTATTATTAAGTGCCTCTGATAGAGTATTTGTAAATAAGGGTATACATTGTAGACTAAATTTTATAAAAAAAATATGAAAAAAAAACTTAGTTAAGATTTGAAAAATTAAATTTTGTAAATACGATAAAAATATGACTTTCTTAATTAAGTGAGTAAAATAATAAAATTATTCATAAAAATAAAAAAAACTTCTTTTTTGTTTTTAAAGACATGAAATCTTTTATGCCAAAACTAAATTTTATATTTCAAATTTTCTATATGGAACAGGTAATCTCTTTTACAACAAAGTAGTTCACCTGAATTTCAGTTTTCTTTAGCACATTTTATGCAGGCGGCCGCTATCATTTTTATGGTTTACGAAGCACAATGTTGTGAAGTTTTAGCACTTTGATAGTCCGCGAGCTTAATGCGAGTTGCACGTAACACGTCCTTTCTTCCTGAAAGTTTTGCATGGTCGACGAAGGTTAATCCATGGCAGTCTTTGTGCCGAGTTAGAGATGACGGAGAGGTGTAATTCAGAAGTGATTTAATACAGGCCAAATCATTTTCAACTATCACTATAATGATTGGTAAGTACAAATCAAGCATTAGTAAAAATATTGAATTAGTAAAAATACCTATAAAAATGTTAATAAAAGTGAGAATTGAGAAAACAAAATTTTTAATTACGATCTTAATATTCTACACCGAGAAAATTGCTCTTCTAAGAGAGTTCTTGCAGAAAGTTGTCTTACGTTTACAAACTCTTTTAGTAACATCAGATTGAATTATAACTTTTCAAATGATCCATATTCAAATTTTATTCCAAATAAATAAAGCAATTACTATTTTCTTTTCGTTTCACGTATGTTTATTTTCGATATTTCTAATACTTCTTGTTTTTGATTACTATATTGACGACTAATGTAAGGTGAATGTTTGAAGTATTCACACCTAAAGTGAATTAAAATTAGTGGGGCGCATGGCATCGTGCCTTAAGGCAAATTGCTGGAACTTCCCGTACCAAAAATTATTTTTAAAAAAAAAAGACTTTTTGAAGAGAAATTTAATTTGAAATATTTTGGAAATTTGGAACTTTTTTTCAAAGCAATCGTACAGCTTTAACTGCATAGAGACAAAATATCGCAGCGCGTAAGCGCCGCGTAGCCGTCTAACGGATGAACATTGGTACGGAACCCATAGGAATGTAAACAAAGTTTATACTTATTGTTCAAACCTCTATAAAATACCTGACAATTTGATGTGCATATGTGTGTGCATGTGTGTGCGTGTGTATGTGTGTTCGGATGCAAATTTTCGTCGACGATTTCAGGAACACGGATGAAGCGATTTGAATAATTCAAAAAACTTTCGATTCGTATTAATAAGGAGACATGCTGATTAGTTTTTGGCGAAGGCAGGTCTAGCCGTTCCGAAGATATGGGGCAAAAAGTGCCAAAAACGGTAACACGGTTTTTGAGAGAACGGAGCGTCCGATTTGAAAAATTCAAAAAACATTTTACTTGTATTGATAAGATGAAGAATTGATCAAATTTTCATGAAGGCAGGTCTAGCGGTTTCGGAGATCTAATGAAAAAAGTAAAACAAAAAGCCATTTGGCGGTCAAAAATGATCATTAGACATATGCACATCAAATTATCAGATATTTTATAGAGATTTTAACAATAAGTATGAATTTTGTTTACATTCCCGTGGGTTCCGTACCAAGGTATATCCGTTAGATGACGACGCGGCGCTTACGCGCTTTGACATTTCGTCTCTATGCAGTTAAAGCAGTACGATTGCTTTGAAAAAAAGTTCAGAATTTACAAACTACGCCAAAATAAAGAAAACTTTTTTTTTCAAACAATTTTTGTTTGTTTCTCAAATATCTACTTTTTTCGAAGTAAAATTTTTTCCAAAATGTTAATTGCTCTAAAAAAATAATAATTATTGGTAAGGGAAGTTCCAGTAATTTGCCTTAAGACACGATGCCTTAATTGCCTTAAGACAGAACTTCACTTACAGCTAGTTTGTTTATAAAATTAAATTTATTTACTTATGCTCACTAGTAGCTCATTGCCTTCTACCATTACACCACTATAATAATACTAATATAATTTTATATCAATACCAGATCTCATAATTGGTGTCCATCCCTGATTGTCCGCCACTTCCGTAGTAGAGGAGTTCATTGCAGCAAATTCAACGGCCTCCGGTTCTCCGCCGTCGACTGCATAGTGCAGCGCCGTCATTCCATTTACGTCAGTCGCTTCCCAGGAGGAGCCGCGTTCAATGAGCGACGAGGCGATGTCCAAATGTCCGTGGAAAAGCGCGCTCATCAGGCTCGTCCTACCGGTAATGGGACACGGCAGCGATGCATTTGCTCCAGCAGTTAGCAGTAAACTTACCTAAACAGGTAATTGATTATCTAATTGAAACTTCTGTATTTGTTAACTTCCCGTAGGGCAAGTTGTAGTAATCGCAAAAAAATCGAAAATGAAAATTTTTATATATCTTGACGTTTCAAAGGTTTCTGAATATTTTGGCATACCTTAGAAAAATTGATGTATGTGTGAGTGTATGTGTGTGTGTGCGGATACAAATTTTTGTCGACGATTTCGGGAACACCGATCAACCGATTTGAATAATTCAAAAAACATTCGATTCGTATTGATAAGGAGACGTGCTGATTAGCTTTTGGCAAAGGTAAGTCAATAAAAAATTTTATTTCAAAAAAAGTAATTTTTTGTCAAATTTATAGTTTCTCAAAAATCTATTTTTTTTTTAAATAAATTTTTTTCAAAAATGTTAATCGTTTTTAAAAAAATAATAATTTTTGGTACGGGAAGTTCCAGCAATTTGCCTTAAGACACGATGCCATGCGCCCCATTAGTTTTTGTTAAAATTAGTAATATTGAAATCTAAGACTCTGCTGCGATCTGATTGCTTAGGCTTCATGCTTAAAATGATAAAAATTCAACCACATTAAGTGCAATATGTCATTTGCAGTGGTTGTTTGGAAAGAAGTATTGACTAATGCGGGGAAAGCGTATAAATAGTCAAAAAACCGGGATTGCCTCAAAATACATTGTTTTTAACCTTATGAAACACTAACTGATAATTGTATAAAGTTAATTATTATAAATAAAATAGTCAAGGTCACTGTGTCAAAATATAGACTTGATCATATCTTTTGATAACTTTTACGGTTGCGACAAAAAGGGAATTCAATAATATATCGGTGAAATTATGAGGTAGACATAAATGTATCCGATTATTTCGAGAAAATCTTTAAAATGGCGAAAAGAGGGACTTTGTATGGAAGATATTTACAGAATGATCAAATGATCTGATATTTCACAGAACATATTTTTTTTTGCATAGTTTATTGTCAATTATTTTATTTATCAAATATAATATGTATCCTTTGTTTGAACTTTATAACTTAATTCACAATTTTTTCATGTTTATCAAATATAATATGTATCCTCTGTTTGAACTTTATAACTTAATTTTGTAGCTTTTGCAAACTTTTGTAATTGTTGAAAAATGCAGGAAAAATTCACAGAAACTTACTAAAAATTGACTGGAGTTAGTAACGTTTTCGCAATTAAGAAAGGTCACAATCCTGCCAGATGTTGAGCGTCATTGTCACAGTCTTGTCGCACTAATCAGTTTGTAGGGACACTAGCGCTCACACTATCAGTTAACTTTTGCACAGTGGTATAACAGTGACCTTACTACTAAAGACCCTAACAGGTAGAGGGGGTCAAACCGGCGGATATAAAAGAGGTCGCAGGTATCCTACTCGGCGTATTTCTACTTCATCGGTCATGTTGCCGACACCTTCGAAAGGACAGACAACGATGATTATCTAATTACAATATAATGTGAAATTATCATTTATTATGGATAATAAACATTATTTACCCACAGCTTGAAACGAGTATCTCGGCTTGAAAATTTTATTTTGAGGTTGGTTTTAGCATGTTTTTTTTTTGGGTTATTCATGATTATTTGTAATTATTTTTATTAAAATAAATGAACTTATGCCAATACTAACGATTTCGATCAATTTTATTGCAATTATCTGGTGTTTGATGGAATTTTATTTATTTATTTTTGTTCCGTTTTGGAAGACATGGCATACTTATATAACGGACAAAATTATATAGCATTTTGCAAAATCCGGGATAGTTCATTCGAGATCAAAAAAAAGTTGATACCTGTAAAAGATCCTTGGCTTTTAACTTGTACTCTAACTACTTTTAAAAGCAGACCAAATGATCAACCAAAAAAAGGAGAACCTTTTGTTTCAAAAACTACTCATCCACTTTTTAATCCGGCAAAGGTTCGTTACGATGTATGATATGTTCCATTTGGGTTCATGCTTCATGCGCTGATGTCTCAAATAGGAATAAACTAAATAAAATGAATTATTTGTTAACTGTCTTCTTAAAAAATCTTATATCATTATGTCTCTTATCTTATTGAGCAAAATGACTTTCGTAATATATACGTTACATTTTTTCTGTTATTATTTCTTTCATGTTATTATAATTCCAATTTCATTAGTATTTTAATTGAGTTATTAAATTCTGTTACTGGTAGTCAAAGATTCTAAGATGAGTCAAAACGATTGAGACTAATTATAATATAATTAAAAAAAAATAATATCATTAAAAAACAAAACATTTTGTCATTTTGTCCGTACTTCCCTTAATGTTTTCTAAGTTTATGTATGTTAAACCCTTTATTTATGGTTCGATAAATTCATGGTTAAATTTGTTAAGTTTTTGATTATGAAATTCCAAAAACAGCCGGAACGCAAAGTAAACCGCAAACCTTTGAGTAATCTGGCGCATCATTCAGGCGAATAAAAATAAAACTATAAATGTTTCAGATGAAGACGGTTATATAATACACATTATCGCAACAACAATTTGTCTGTAGACGAATCAATATTTCTTGTATAAAAGGCCTTTCTTGTATAAAAATATCATAACAAGGCTCTAATTGTGGTCTGATCAAGATTTATCTCGATCGCATTGTATATTGTACATAGCTTACGGGATTTTTGCGGTAAACAGTATATGCCAAAATAAAGAAGAGTTCATATAGGAATTTCAATACTAGAGTTTAACAAAATCCAGTTAACTATAAAACTTGTGTCCTATTACAAACTTTGAAATTGGGGTTGCCTCCGTTTTGCTGTCATCATAAACAGAACTTTTCAGAAGATGTCACGAGGCAAAATCTGGCATCGGTACAATGTGTCATAATGCCGACAGTCTGTCATTGTCATATATATCAGAACGCGTTATGGTAAACAAGTTTTACTATTAGAACGATTTCCTAGACTATAATGTAGATATACAATTCTATATAATATATATGTGTATATACGTGATTGATGGGTGTTTGATCTGTTATTAATTTGTGTTGTGCTCCGAACAAGAAACCTCAAGAAAAATAAAAACTGTTTCTGAAAATATGTATTAATTTTTATTATTTTGGAAATAGGTATGTTTCTTTTTTAGGTTATATTTCAGTAGGAAATAAAAATAGTAGTTAACAACATAAAGATAATGTTTCTGTGATGTACTATGATGTTAAATGCATGCTACTATATAACATATACATCATAGTCAATTAATCAAATGTATAAAAATGTATAATACTTTTTTATTATATTTTATTACATTGAATTTTGGATCTGTTATCCAAGTCTTCCTTGGGGCAATCTAAATAAAAAAAAATGTTTTTGGAAAACATGTATATATTTTTGACGCTTCTGACTAGGTACGTTACATCTCGAGGTTTTCTGCCATTTACAAAACAACAATAAAACATTTTAAGAAGATAATTAAAGAAGAATTAAAAAGTTAATTTTTTAACTTCCCGTATGTTATAGTAATTGCAAAAAAATCGAAAATGAGAATTTTTATATATCTTTACGTTTGAAAGGTTTTTTAAAATTTTGGCATACCTTAGAAAAAATTGATGTGTATGTGTGTGTGTGTGTGTATGCATGTGGGGATACGATTTTTGTCGACGATTTCGGGAACACAGCTCAATCAATTTAAATTATTCAAAAAATATTCGATTCCTATTGATAGTGAGACGTGCTGATTAGTTTTTGGCAAAGGCAGGTCCAGCCGCTTCGAAGATACGGGAAAAAAGTGCCAAAAATGGTAATTCAGTTTTACAGAGAACAGAGCGCATTTTACTTATATTAGCAATATGCAAAACTCATTAAATTTTTGGCAAGGTAGTTCTAGCGGTTTCGGAGATCGAGTGAAAAAAGTAAAAACAACGCGGTCATAAATGATCATTAGACATATGCACATCAAATTATTAGATATTTTATAAATATTTTAATAATAAGTATAAATTTTGTTTATATTTCTAATTCTGTAATTCTATAATTACAGATATCATGAAAGTGTTTGAGTGATATCAATTGGAAATCGTAATGTTTTATTCTTAATGGATGCCAAACCTTAAAAACTTCGAATTAGACACTTTATAATTTTATCTAATTAACTAAATCTCAATTTCGGTTGAAGTCAATTATTACAGACATCGGAAAGTACAAACAACTTGTCGGTTATATATATATTTAGTTTATTTTTTGTACTTGTATTATACACCTGGTTTATTTTTTGCAGTTGAATACATAATTAAATAAAAACATATTTAGTTTTTAGAAACAACAACTATAGCACTTTTAAATTTTCATTTTTTATAGTATTTTAAAATTGTAAAAACTGTATATGTATATACATATTTGTAATCAATTTAGTACCATTTAACCTGAAGAAGGGACGTAACTAGTTTTAATGCATTAAAAAATACACAACATATTTTTATTTGAATTTTTTATTTGGAGCACAACACTGTAATAATAATAATATAAGTTTGCGAATATGAACTTTATTAAATGACGTTAAAGTTACAATAATTATTATCAAATAATAATATGGATTAGTTTTTATTTCTAAAAGAGTGTTGAAATAAAACTAATTGATTGTAATATACTATATCTGTTTGTATCAGAAACTCTGACTTGAAACAAACTCGTTACCTTTCATCTGTAAATTCGCATTTACATTTAGATATCCTATTCATCTTCGGTGACAAAAGTATAAACTATCCGCGTAATATATTTTCATGAGTTCTTGCGAATCAATCTTTATCTTCTAGAACTTAACAAATGAGAAAAGTTTACGTTCCATTCCTTGGCAATATTATAGAACACTAGTTTTATAGCGCAATGTAACGAATTTTAATGAGCAATTCCAATCAGGATAATAGCGCCATAGACTACGACAGTCATTGATTTATACAAATCGTTTTATTTATCAATGCATTTCGATTGGAAGAGGAATTAAATAGTGATATTATTCTAGGAATGGTAATTGCCAAACAGGTCTGCGTTTCCGTTGCCTATTCATTATTGCCGTTTAATTGCAACTAATTGCAGATTCATTAATAATCAAAATCACTACTAATATATAATTAATAATATATTTATTTTTAATAATATCATTAGTATTTTAGAATTATTATTATATTTATATTTTTCGGATATTGATAATAATAATAAATGTTACTCTGTCCGAAGGCAGGTCCATGATGTGAGAGTCACCAGAAATCAATGATTCTTTTTTCCTTTCTTGCTTATCATTTCCATTACCTTATACACATTTTTTTCACTTTTATGCATTTTTCTTTTGCACAAACTTCTGCTTCCATGTTTTCTGATCCATTGCTTCGGCTTTTCAGCTCCTTGTATCTTCTCTTCTTGCGTGAGTTATCAACCATCTGCATTCTTCTTCCTTCCTGTTCTTTTAGTTCTTCTATTTTACCTTCCACGACGTCGTGTAGAAGGCACTCTTTTTGCAGAATGGGTCCGATTCAGTTTCCTCTCATTCTAATGACTGTGTTCAGAAGAGTTCTTTCTTTGCCGACTTTTCTTAGAACTTCTTTATATGTGGCCTTCTCTGGCCACTTTATCTTCTCCATTCGCCTCCAGCTCCACATTTTAAAACACCCGTATAAAGTTTTTGTCAGCCTTTCTTAGAGTTCATGTCTCTGATCCGTACAGAGCTATGCTCCAGACATAACACTTTATTAGCCACTTGTGCAATTCGAGACTCAATTGGTCAGGATGCGTCCCAAGTACATGAAATGATTCACATCTTCCAATTGTCTGTTCCAAAAAAAAGTTGTCTGTATAGGGTGTATGGCACATGTTTTCCAATGTAGTTTTTACCGCTAAATACGAATCAAAATTCAAAATCAAATGCAACGGAAATGCGTTACGCCAGAACTGTTTCGCTCTATATGAAATCATTTCAATACGGGTCGATTGTGATTAGTCGTCGTGTATGTGAATAAAGATCTGTTGTTGTATGCGTACCGATATCAACAAGGAAATCGGCATAGATAAATAATAATAAAACATTTTAAAGTCACATCGTAGTACAAATCTTGATTTAATGAAATCATAAGATTTTTAATGAATCATAAGAATATTTGACCCTGCTCCTTGAAAATAATAAAACAAATTAAACATTTGTGCCGTGAACTAAACGTAAGTTTATTGATTACAAATTCCTTTTATATTGTTCATAGTTTCTATAAATCTTTGAAGTTATTAAACTGAAAAATATTTTTTAGGCAAGACAGATATTATAGTTGTTCAAAGAATGAGATTATATCGCCAGCTAAAAGGCAGGCAGTCAATGAATGTATGTTAATTTTAATTACATGAAGTACTTCAAACACAATTACGTGATGAGTAAAGTTGCGAAAACAATATTTGTTTAAGTGTTGTTTAACATAATCCACTGTGTAAACGAATATTATAGAATTTATTAAGAGCAATTACTTCATTTCTCTAATGAAGGTTTATTTCTAAATGCTAATTATAATGACAAACCGATCATGTCATATTTGAAGTATCAATTCAATTACATTATTGTCTTTAAATATTATACATATTTTTAATGCTATTATAAATATATAATTTATAATTTATAATTATATAAATGTGTATAATGGTTGACACTAATAAATGTGTGCATCATCATGTTACCATATTACTAATAAACATTATTCAAAATTGTCACATGGTGTATTCATTTTTACTTAACTTAAATTTGCTACTTTGTACAGTATCAAATAAGTTTTACTTCAATCGCGTGTTACGAGTACTCTTTTTTTAATTCACTTTAATTTTTTGCCATTTGACTCTCAATTTTGACATTAGATTCGTGTTCAGCGGTAGGAATTACATTGGAAAACGTGTGCGAAACAGACAACTTTTTGTGTTTTTTTTTAGTGAAAGATAAAATGCTATTAACTTACCGAAATGGAAATTTATATTTTTGTAAAAGAAATCGATTTGCTAATCATTCATTGAATTGTTAATTTATACATATGCGAAAGTTCATCCATCTTGCTTCAAGACGAAATGCCACGTACAACTAATTAATCTAGGCTTTGGTGCAAGAAGCAGTTCTTTACATGTGCATATGTAAAATGATGTGAAACTGAAATACTTACAAATGCTAACTAAATTTATATTAATGCCAATCATCATTTGCATCTATCAATGCGGTTCTTAGAAAGGTGCAAGAGGCGGTCCTGTGCCTATGTCTACATACGTGTCAGGCAAATGGGTTTTTTACAGCACACGTGAGGTTATCAATAGAGACATATACCACCGATTTATCACCGCTCCGTACAGCCTGTCGAAGTGGCGTCAACATCTGATCGTTGGTTATATCCAGCAGCTTTGTATTCCCCTGCAGTACGCGCCGTATCTTTTGAGTCCTGCCCGACCTAATGGCCTGCGGCGTGGAACAGACTCTGTATCAATCGCATGCAGTAATAATTAAATGGCTGCGGTTATTGTACCTCTATTAATGTCGGGGATGTGGGACCCAATTTCTAATAGAACAAGAACATTAATAGCATAATAAAATTGATTTCGTACGGGCTCAGTACGGTTTGTGATTGATATCTTGTATACCGCAGATACTAATAGGAACTAAAAGAGATATATGTGGCTCTAAAATCAATTTTATTGGATTGGATTTGTCTGAAAGTTATTCTATAATATGTGTTTCACTAGTTTATAGGTATTTTATGCTCTAAAGTTTATGATTTTGAACTGGAGCATTATTTTCAATTAATTTTTTCGATTGCTGGTATTTACGTCTCAAATTATATCAATAATATTGTTACTAAATTATATATTTTTTTTGACTTTGAGCAATTTTATTGTGAAAACCAAACCGAATTATATCACATCAAATAACATATATCATCTGACTATGTCAGTAAAACTCCTTTTGTAATTTTTTAACTTCCCGTAGTGTTGGGGAAAGTCTCTTAGTGGCGGACACCTAAGGTTATTTATAAATTAAAAAAAAAAAATTTACGAAATGTTTATTAAATTATGATTTATGTTAGATACCAACGTTAGAAATCAAACTAAATTAACAAAACCGCAATCTTTGCTGAAAAAGAATTAATAATATCAATCAAACTTTGCTAACAAAAAATATTATTTTAAAGAGTGGCACCTAGTACCGGACATTTCAAAATAACCTGCATTGATCAAATATGTAGCCATCTCAACACTTTGGAATGTTTTCACATGTGTCTTTGACGAATATTCTTAGATATTGCAAAAAAAGTCACTATTCATCCACCTTTTTGGCTGGGCCACACCGATGCTCTCAGCTGGTGCATTCACCTAAGCTTTTCATTCTTTGACTAGGAAATATGAAAATTAAGGGTATGTAGTGACCGTTAGCTCTCATATAGAACAAAATTATATAATTGGAATAAATTACGTAAAGTCTCACAAGAAATATCAATATGTTTACTGTCCGGCACTAAAGGACGACTTAGTGTCCTGTGCTAAGGGACAAACATTTTCGTTCATTTGGTGGCACCCACTAAAATTGGTTAAAAGACCTAATAATATTCTACTATTTTGCGGATAACAATCAAGTAGAACTTTTATCTTTGCATACCACTCAAATGTAAATGCATAAATATGCTAGAATTACTCCCATTGATATTTAGGTGACGCCGTGATTTTGCGCCTAAAACAGGAATGGGTTGCTCTCGCCGTGGCCGTTTGCGTCACAGGCGAAGCTTGGCGCGTGATCTTGTACCTGCGTGCCCCCCATGCCTCTTTCACCAGTATTTTGAAATGAAAAGATTTATACTCGCTTAAATAATAGCTGTGAAATAGAGTGTCCGGTGCTTGGTGCCGCCCGGCGTTACGGGACTTTCTCCTAAGTTATTTTATTTTAAATTGTCAAAAATTTTTTTTGGGGTTCGCAGTTTTTACCATAGCGACAACACTGTACGTTAGTCATATTTTCTTTGCTAACCTAAAAAAAATTTAAAAAAATTCTGCATTTTTGAAACATTGATAAATATCTTATAAAAAAAATAATAGTGAAAAAATTGAAATGTCCTAAAATTTATGTCTATACACTAAAATACCCCCTTAATTTAACTCTTATTGAGTTGCTTCTTTTAACTTATTTTACTTTTTAATAACTATTTTTAATTGTTAAATCTTTGCCAGGTTAAAGATTCAGTTGTTTTTATTCACCTTACCCAGGTGTACTCTTACCCTCGTAAGCTTGTATGAATGTTATATAAAAAAACTGTTTTACTTTACTTGTTTATGAGATATCGATGGTGAACTTTTTTCACCCGCGGATCTTTAAGCCCCGCTCTACCCTATATTCTATGTTTCGATTTGATCCTTTGATAAAACTTCCGTTAACTACGTACCTGGTATAGATTTCGCACGGACGGCGGCGCTTCGTCGGTCGGAGCGCGAAGGACTTCCGACCATGGGGACGGCGTGTTCCTGTCGTGTTGCGATATCGGCGCACAACTTGCTATTCGAAACTTGTAACACGTGCAAGGACGCAAACCGTTCAGAGCGAAAGAATTTTTGTAACCCCTTTTGGAAAAAATAAACTGGTAGAGTGTGGCACTATGTTGTAAAGTAAATTTCAAAAGTTTTCCGGTTCTTTGTTAACTTCCTGTATATGTAAGTTACAGTAATCGCAAAGTAATCTATAATGAAAATTTTTATATACCTTTTACAATGTTTCAAAGCTTTTTGAACATTTTGGCATAGTTTAGAAAAATGAAAGTATGTTTATGTGTATGTATGTGCGCATGCAATTTTGGTCTACGATTTCGGGAGCACGGATCAACCGAATTGAATGATTAACTAGTGGTGCATGGCACCGTATCTTATAGCAAATTGCTGAAACTTCCCGTACAAAAATTAAAGTATTTAAAAAAGATAGCATTTTTTTAGTAAAAAAATGTGATTTTTAAAAAAATTGAATTTTTTTATACTTATATAATATTTTGGTAGATTTGAACTGTTTTTTAAAGCAATCGCGATACGTTAGATGCGTAGAAACAAAATAACGAGGCGCGTGGGCGTCGCGTCGTGGTATAACGGATAAACATTGGTACGGAACCCGTAGAAATGTAAATAAAATTTCTCTCTTATTATTGAAATATCTATAAAATATGTGATGATTTTATATACATATGTCTTATTATCATTTTTGTCCGCCAAATGGCATTTTTTTACTTTTTTTGTTGAATCTCCAAAAACGCTTGACCTGCCTTTCCAAAAATTTCATCAGTTCCGAATCCGCTTCGAAAATACGGGGCTAAATGAGATTTATATTTTGAGAGAACAGAGCGTCCAGTTTGAATAATTCAAAAAACGAATTACTTGCATTTTTAAATGTTTGTAAGGTAATTTATATATAGAAATAAACAATATTTTTGGAGACGTTAAGCCATTTTCTATCTAACAGTAAATCAATTTGAAAACTGAAATTTATTTCTACAGACGTAAATACAGATAAATGTATCATATTACTAGTTTACGACATTCCATGCAAATATGATAAAACTCCATCAACGTGGCAAAATTATCAGGAAAACCGTGAAAGAATAGGTCGGTCAAGTTTACTTTTACACTGATGTTATTGGATTTAAATTGCTGATTTGATGTACGATAAATAACACTTTAATTTAAATTAATCAGTAGCTTTTTAGCAACCCCAGCGAATGTAATTCGATTAATGATTTAAATGTAAACAAAAATAATATAGAGGACTCGATAGTCTTGACTGATAATTATTTCAATCTGAATTTTCAAAATTATTCAATTATGCAGAAGATTCTCATAATCTGCTATTAACAATTACTATAATACAAAATGTAACATGTTGAGCAAAATATACGCAAAATCTATAAAATGCAGTTTATGAAAACATGTCTAATACAAGTCTAAATATAATAAGTTGTTATAAGGAATATATTGATTTAAAAGTAGAAAATAATAATAAATTATTAATCATTACATTAATATACGAGTAAACATAAAAAATCAGCTCTGTTTGAATTTTCCAATAATATCAGACATTTCCACACAAAAATTTTGAATGTTTGCGTAGAGTAACCTTCACATTTTTTTTTAATTTTTAACATATTTCAAACCAGAATAAAACATTTATATATTAGGTTAATATATATATATATATATATATATATATATATATATATATGTATATATATTGCTGAAAACTTGAATTGGGTAGAAAACTGCCACAAGCTTTTACAATCTCTGAACTTATTTTCAGATTAGAATAGCACTCTATAGTAATATTTATATTAGTTTTGCGATCAAATAAATAATTATTAATCTTGAATAATTCTAATTTTTACATTATTTTGTACCAGTTTTTTTCGTATTTCAAATTAAATATTGCGAGTAATCCGATTTCGATATCACGCACGAAGTGACAAGAAAATTCAATGTAAATAGTACTTGCTAGATTTTTTCGCTTAGGCATGATCAAACAAAAACTTTTTTATTTTGCATTTTGAGTACGGCAGATTGATGGCGAAAAGTTTTCCACAACAATATCATGTACGCCAGAAGAAAGAATAATAAAAGTATAAAAATCCTGTCATTATGTAATGGAAAACACAAAAAAGAATAAAAGTTGCAAAAATATACTGATGGAGTTCGGTGCTTTTGTGTGCGACATATGAAGCGTGATGTTCCTTTGAAATCTAATGAAATTACATCGAAATCATCGAGCATAGATAATTTTATTTTTAAAGATAAATTTTAACCATAAGAAACTCAAACCGTAATTTTAGTAATGTTTTAAGTTTTCTTTGCTCTTATATTGACCATATATTGATTTGATTCATTTACAAGTTAAAAGCCATCAATGGAATAAAATTGAAACGCGTATTTGATATAACGTAATGATATCTAAATAATATATTTTTATTCAAATAAGATTATGATATAAAGCAAAAGTTACATAGAACTTCAAATTATATCAAATTTTAAACAAGTGATTTAAAATCTTCATTTAGTACATAATTGAACATACATTTACTATATGTTGAAAGTTATCCAGTTACGATTTTTATCTTTAAAATATTATTAATATTATTTATAACAAATGGAAAAACAACTATTAAGTAATTTTTTCCAACATGTCATTATGATATACAATGTCCTTGTTACGGCTGACAATTATAAATTAACAAATTTGCTAAATGTGCAACTGGACAGTTGTAAATATAGTATTGAGTAAAAAAAAAAGTTACGATTTTTATCAAACCTATTTTTAGCTCATATATTAAAAAAATCGAAATATTGTTGATCAGAAATATTATTGAACTGGTAAACATTTTTTATATTTATTATAAACAAAATAAATGCAATTTTCAAATGAAAATAACTTTAAGAAATAGAATTCAAATAGTAGATATATTGCTTCGGTTTCACTGTTTCATGGTGACATATTTTAATTACCACAAGCAACATTTAGATAATTTTTTAATTATTTTTCAACTTATTGACGGAAAAATTTGTTTTCGATAAAAAATTTGGTAATTTTATATACTCGACGTTTCAAGTCGTTCTGAGTCGGTTGACATCATAATTAGACAAAGTATTTGCTTATGTATTTAATTGTGTATACACTCTATACAAATATTTAGAAATAATTTACTCTATCAATAAAACTTCAGATTTAGCAAATTTTAACAAAGCAAATCGGGGACAAAAAATGTTGCTCTTGTCTGATAATTATAACTGATCAAGATACAATGAATAGAAAGAACATGAATAATGAATACAAAATACAAAGAATAAAAAAAAAATGGGCATATTTGAGGAAACGCCGACAAAAGGTCAAATTTTAGCTCAATTTTGAGAAAACGCCGACAAAAGTTTAATTTTTAGCTCACATATGTCAATTTTTTTTGTTCTTTTCTTTATTCTTTGTTATAATTATCAGACAATAGATATTTTTCGTTCACGATTCAGACAAAAATCATATATCAATTTTAAAAATTCGAAAACCGTTTCAAAAATATCATTGAAAATTGTGGTGATTAGTGAAGGTCAGCCATACCATTTCTTCATAATAAATTGTTGGAAGAACATTTTATTGACGATTCTGATAAAGCTTATGATCTCACCAAGTATCCTAAAATATTACAGTCCTACTAAAAATGAACCACTTTTTGTAGATCAATTATAAAAATGGGACCGTGTCAAATTTTTTTCTAATTTCTATCATCAAACTATGCTAAATCTGAATTTGTTGATAGGGAGTAGATTATTTCTACATATAAGAAAGTTTTTGCAACTTGCCTTTGCGGTCAAAAATCATTAAACATATGCACAATGAATTATTAGATATAGTATGGAGATCTAATAAAAAACTAGATTTTCAAAAAGGAAAAAAGGTACAATTTTGTCAAAAATTTCACAATACTCATAAATCTAATTTTATCAAAGTTTGGAAAAAATTTTAAAGCTTTTAAAAATTTACAATTACGGTATGGAGTAAAATTTGCCTTAAGGCACGATGCCATTCACCACTAGCTTTTTTAACTACGAATAATAATAAAATTCTTAGAAACATTCTTAGAAATCAATATTATTCAATAACGGGCGAATAATCCAAGCTGATTTAACAGATGAAATTTTCTGGAACAGATTCCGTATAATTTGTGCAAATTAATTTATTAAATGCTCCGTAATCGCTTGGCTGAATATCGCCCGACTGCATTGAGCCTTGAAATAATACCGTTATGTTTTTACAGGCTTATGCGAGATCCACAAACAATCACCCAATCAGGTGAATGTAAACACAATGCTAACAACACGGCTTCTTTTTGCAAATATTTATGTTTATGTTCGTTTCAAATTCGAATATTCAATTGGACGAGAATATTATGCGATTATTATCGACACCGTTCGATCAGTTCAAGTGAGTGCGTCCAGTAGTGCAGACATGAAAAAATTAGTGCGTTAGCAAGGTAATTTCATAAATGTTTTAACTACTTTATTGAAATTGAAATTATATAACTAATATTGACTTATTTTTATATTATATTGTATATTGTTTAACTTATATTAGTTCAAGAAGTATTTACACATTTGCGAAAACATTTTTAATTAAATTAAGCTAAATCTCGATTAACGAGTGCTTCTTAAAACGAATGTTATTTCGTATGATGAGGGATGAATTTGAAAGGCAAAAGTTGTGTTTGGCTTTGAAACAAATCATGTTCATTGAGGGGAGGATTGTTCCTGGTTTAATAATACATAAATTAGAAAACGTTCGAACAATTTGAATAAAACTGACTTTTTTTTAATTTCATTTGAAAATTCTGATTTAAAAAAAAATGTAACCACTGGATCCTGCCTTACGCTCGAACTAATCATTTGATTCATAGACAAAATGTTGAAGCGCGATAGCGCCGTGCAGCAGACTAACCGTTAAACATATAATTCTTGGTATGGAACCCAAAGAAATGGAAACAAAATTTGTACTTATTATTAAAACATATTATAATCGTGCATATGACTGCTGATAATTGTTGAATTATTTAAATTGGTTATTAATGTTTTTTTGAATTATTTAAATTGATCAATCGGCCCTCCCGGAATAGTAAACGAAAATTTGTATTTGAACAAACATACATTCATACATACATACGTACACACACATTAATTCTTTTAAAGCATGCCTAAATGTTCAGAAGACCCTAAAACGACAAGATATGCAAAATTTTTGATTTTCGATATTTTGTGATTACTAAAACTTACTCTACAGGTTAATTAGTTTACAATAATCATTGCAGATATTTTATAAGCATAGGTATCATAGAAACAACACATCAGTATTATATATGAGTGTTCAATATCTTTTTAATAGTGAACCAAATAAATATATGATATTTAACATTCCAAAGAATAGGTTTGTGTTTTTGTCTCAAAAACCGACTTGCTAATTTTGTTTTCTCGACCTTTCAAATTATTATTAATCATATGGGATCAAAATTTAAAAAATATGAGTTTATGTAGGTAAGATAAGATTTGATCTCTCCTTGATTTTTTTTATTAAAAACGGCTACACCAATCTCAATAGCATAAAAGTCAATAGATGAATCTCGATCAGGATTTGTGTTGGTTAACATAGCAAGACAATCGGCCGTTTTTTCATCATTAGTAGAAAAGTGCTTAATTTTTTTGTCCACATTTTATCTAATAATAAATGCACATTTACTTTGCATTAATTAACCGATAACATCAATTATATAAATGTATCTAAAAGTTCATGCAACTGGCCTTAAGGTAAAATGCTACTTACACCTAGTTAATTATTTAGTTTTGTGTAACTACTTCATTCCTTACTAATATTATACAAATGATTTAAGATTTTAAATTATGTGAGAAATAATTGTAAACTTACTTCTTTTGATTAATTTCTTATGAGCTTGTCGTGGGTAGTAAGAGCTTAAACCTTTTAACTACAGGGTTCAAGGTTTGATACCTATTTCAAACTCCTATCAAGCAATATTTACTATAAAAATACTACTAAAATAACTTAAAATTATTTTCGAAATACAATATTGTTCATTACTGCTATATGTAGTTTATTCAACTTTTCGATGCAAACAGAGTCATTGTTTATAAAATAGCCTATGCCTCACAGAGTATGTTTGTTCACTGAGGTGGACAGCCGTCCCCAAAGTGTTATATTAAAAATCAACTGTATTACAACAATTCTACTAATAGAAATTGATCAAATATTGATATGTCAAATCGTTGGTTTGACTTCTAAAAATTCACTTTTCTCGATTAAAAACTATTATTACAACAGCTCATTTGCTCAGAAACTCTTTGTTAACAATAACATTCAGTAGAAGAAGCAATTAAAATCGCATAAAACTCAATTTTTCATATGTATTCGAAGGTTTTGTTATATGCTCTTTACTAATAATTATGCAGATGCACAAATATTGTTTTTATTGATTATATATTATATATATATATATATATATATATATATATATATATATATATCTGATATTATTTCCAACATTTAGATTGCTTTCATAATTCCGTAATGGATGTAATAGGTATATTATTTCCTTTGTTTTATTTATTTATGCAATTCCGAAGCAAATAATTGAGTTAGGCTTGGCATTTAATTAAACATGTTATGCTTGTTATTTGAAAATTATTTTGCGTGCATTAAATATTTGTTTTATGAATAGTGTAAATAAATATGTTAATCGTGAATTCTCAGTACCCAAGAGATTAATTTGCATTTAATGAGCGTATTTGACTGTGGCAAAACAATACTTGTGCAGTTATTATTAGTTAGCATATTTTTGTACAAATGAAGTTGTTATACATTCATTTGCGATAGTTTTGTTTTGAAAAAACTTTTAAGGTTATCTAATAGTGTCGTCACCAAAAATACAATAATTGTATTTGTTTAAACAGTGTATATTCCATATTTTGTAAACTTATAGAAAGGAGTGAAGCCTTATATAGTTATTAGTTTATAGGCATTTTACAGTAAAAATTGTAACATAAAGTTATTGTGAAAAATTGTTAATTATGGGCGATATTTTGGTGGTTTAGATATTCAAAGTTTCTTTAATAAATATTTTCTTGTTTCTCTAATAAATTTCAATTTATTTTGATGTTGAACATAGCTAGATACAGTACAATAAATAGACGAACTTCTACTAATTATTTGTTGAACATTTAATTGTCATAAATATACAATCAACCCTCCCTTAACGCGGCGAGTTTGTACCGTGTAGTATAAGAATCGTGCTATAAAAATCTCTGATTCAATGTATAATCCAGGCTAATTCGTAGTTCCCTTGTGTGGAAACCGTGCTATAAAAAACTCAGCATTCATACCGCGTTATATGGAACCCAATAAATACAAAAGACATGAAATTATAAAAAGTTTTTCATGAGTTCCAGAATTCATATAAATATATGATAAATTTGTTTTTAATGAATTGAAGAGTTTATATGAAAATGTAATAACAAAATTATAAATCTTTCATACAGAACTGTAACCCTTTCCACTCGCTAATTGCAGAATTTGGATGTAATTTGCTGCCGGACTTGAAAAATTTATATTTCTCTTTTCTTTTTTTTATTAATTTATTATTATACAGCAATCAAAACAGTAATTACAGAAGAGTTTTTATAAAAAGTTTTAATAAAAATTTACATATACTAAAAACTTCTGCAACAAAATATTTTTCAAGCTAATTTTGTTTACTACGTTGTATGAAAAGGCTCTGAAACCAACTAAAACCAATGTCGTCGTACACAGCTATAATATAAACTGGTCTTTTATGTAAACATATTGTATTTAGCCGATAATAAAACTTATAGTTATTAAGTGAATTCTTAGTTATGATGTAAAATAAATTCTTAAAAGAAATTTATGTTTTTAGTGCATTACCATATCCTGATACCATGGATTATTGAATTTTCTGTTTTAACACTAATTGTAACATTAACTATTTATAAGCCCTTTTAATCTTTATAATTTTTTCTAATTCAATTGTTTTAGTTCTCAAATTTTATTAACTTCCCGGGCAAGTTATAGTAATCGCAAAAAATCGAAAATGAAAATTTTTATATATCTTCACGTTACAAAACCTTCTGAACATTTTGGCATACTTTAGACAAAATGGATGTATGTGTGTGTATGTGTGTATGTGTGCGTGTATGTGTGTGTGTTCGGATACAAATTTTTGTCGACGATTTTGGGAACACGGATGAAGCGATTTGAATAATTCAAAAAGCATTCGATTCGTATTGATAAGGAGACGTGCTGATTAGTTTTTGGCTGAGGCAGGTCTAGCCGTTCCGAAGATATGGAGCAAAAAGTGCCAAAAACGGTAACTCAGTTTTCAAGAGAACGGAGCGTCCGATTTGAATAATTAAAAAAAAAACATTTGACTTGTATTAACAAGATAAAGAAATGATCGAATCATGAAGGTAGGTCTAGCGGTTTCGGAGATCTAGTAAAAAAGTAAAAAAAATGCCATTTGACGGTCAAAAATGATTATTAGATATATGCACATAAAATTATCAGATGTTTTATAGAGATTTTAACAATAAGTATAAATTTTGTTTACATTTCTATGGATTTCGTACTAATATTTATCTGTTAGACGGCGACGCGGCGCTTACGCGCTTTCACGTTTCGTCTCTATGCAGTCAAAGCAGTACGATTGCTTTGAAAAAAAGTTCAAAATTTCCAAGATATATTAAAATAAAGAAAACATTTTTTTCAAAAAAAATTTTTTTTTTCAAAAAAAAGTAATTTTTTGTCGAATTTATAGTTTCTCAAAAAACTAATTGTTTCGAAGTAAAATTTTTCCAAAAATGTTAATCGTTTTTGAAAAAAAAAATAATAATTTTTAGTACGGGAATTTCCACTAGCTTTGCCATGCGCTCCACTAGTTATAGTTTTCAAATTTAATTTTTTGTTTCCACTGAATGAAGTCTAGGATTATAGTCGAAACGTATGGGTGCAAAATAAATTCTTAAAAGAAATTTATGTTTTCTGTTGATGCTATGCCTGATTATATTTGCTAGTATACATATATGCTACATAATACTATTCAAATTGCATCTAGACCACACATCATTGTGCAAAATAGTTAACTTGGCAACGTGGTTTTTCGTCGGTGGTGTAACTTTTGACAAAAATCTTTTGCGTATGATCGTAAATTGTACCCGATGACATCTTCGTGTGCTCGGGCAGCATCGTACCTTGGATTTGTTATCCGATATGGCATCGCCTAAATAAGTTCAATAGATATTTGAAATTATTGCAAATTCAGTAATCGGTATGCACTCGAGGTTTGCAGACCGCGTCGTCGGTCGTCGGTGTGTTTCGATTAAAGTCGTGCGATCTTTTGTCCTGATCGTGAGTCGCGTGTCGATGATGGACTGTCGTGTGTAATTTTATTATGAAGATTTGTAAATAAAATATGAAGTAAAGGATTATATTCCGTACTTGTTCTAATATATTGCAGTGTATTGTAGTTTTTTGTCGACGTTTGTTCAGATTTGATGAGTGCTTTTTTATGCCAAGATCGTCGGTCGTGTCACGTGTGATGTTATCAAAAAGGTTTGCAGGTGAAATGGTAAGTGAACGACTACATTCATTACTTGTTACGATTTATTGAATTATATTATATTTTGCTGCAAAAGTCACCTGTACTTCATCAACAAGATGAAGCGTTATTTCTTGTGTGAGTGTGTATGTGTGTGACTGTGTGTACTTGTATTTTTTGTTTGTTATACGTTTTTCACATTATTGTATGGGTTTTTGAATGTATGGCAACCTAGTAGTATATTCTATCAATAACTTCCCTTAGGGTAGTTATAGCCAAAGAAATTTTGCATTTCTCTACGTTTTTAAGGTTTCTGAACATTTTGGCATACCTCAGGAAAAATGGATGTGTGTGTTTTGTATGGCCGTATTTTTTCGTCAAACGTTTTTGCGCGCACGAATCAACCGATTCGAATGGTTCAAAAAATATTCGATTCCTATCGATAGGGAGATGTGCAGATTAGTTTTTGGCAAAGGCAGGTCCAGCCGTTACGGAGATACGAAGCGAAGAGTGCAGAAAATACAAATCGAGTTTTTGAGAGAACGAAATATCCGATTTGAATGATCTAAAAATTCAATTTGTAATGATTGGGAGAAGAGGTAGCAAAGACAAACTATTTTCGGAAAACTCACGATTTTATAAAAACTTTTTTTTCCAATTTTTTTAAAAATCTAAATTATTTTCATTATATCTCAAAAAGAATAAAAGATACGTATAAAAGCATATAGATAAAAATCAAAGGGATCTTTCTGTCTTATTATTGTTTTGTATTATATTTCTTTCACATAAAAATTGACAGAGTTATGAATGTTTAAAGACTGCGCGGCCGCGCAAATTGGAAAAGAAAGTTTTTATAAAATCGTGAGTTTTCTGAAAATAGTTTGTACTAAAGTAGTGAATCTGCTAGAATCCATCAAGATGTCTATAATGAAATGAATTCTAGATGGAATGCGAATTACTTTAATTCTGGTGGAAATGGCGCTCATTAAAGAATATGATTTAAAAAAATAAAGCTTTGTATATGCTTCTTATTTGCATAATAGCTCACTTATTTTACACGCAAAAAAACTTGTAATAGCACTCATTTTAAAGTTTATGTTGAGCACTATAAAACCTAATTTCACCGAAATGCATAAACTGTAAAACCTCGACAATAGATGGCTTTAAATACAACAATTATATCTTGAACGAAATAAAAAACGACTTTCAAATCTTGCTTAATATTTTTCCTAGAACACTTTATGTAATACCGATTTATTAAGATTTTTATTGACATTATTTTGTTCATTACATGATTTTCGTTAAAATGTATTTTAGGAGATATTTGCAAGAAAAACGAAGAGAAACGAAGAGAAAAAAATATATGAATCTATAGTGGCCAGTAACTTGAAAAGTATTAGTTTTTTTGAAAAACTATAAAAGACATTTTTTTCTTATAATTAGTTCTTCTATCGATGTCCGACGTTATTTTGAAAAAAAAAATGTAATTACACAATTGAGAAAGGGTGTCATCCCCCGGGGGGTGATGGCGCAACCCGAATTGTTTTCACTTTTGAACTTGAGTAAGATGAACCTAATTCCAAAATTTTATTCAATTCGAAGCACAGTAAAAAAATTCAGAGGTTACACCCTTTTTTCCTCTCCGTTTACTGCACTAAATTAGTTATTCATTTTGTCAATACATTTGAATTATTTGTTCTCTCAAAAACTGAATTACCATTTTTGTAAGTTTTTCCCTATATCTTCGAAACGGCTGAACTTTCCTGTCCCAAAAACTAATCAGCACGTCTCCTTATTAATATGAATTAAATTTTATTTCAATCATTGAAATCGGTTGATCCATATTCTCAAAATTGCAGACAAAAGTTGTTATTAGTGTATTTCATCGAAAAAAATAGTCATAGGAGAGTCGCTTTCAAAATACCCGGGGGTATTGGTGAGACGTACTGATTAGAGAATTTAATTTACATACAAAACAATTAAATAGCTATCAATTCTTTTAACATTAACTCAACTTAGACTGTGTAATTTAAAAATATTTTTCAATTATTGCTTATACTATTGTGCCAAGATAGATCTGGTCGTTCAGACTTTCGTATATGACGTAGCACGTTGAAACATATAATTTTTAAGTAATTGTTCGAAGAAAAGCTGTTAGTTCTCATTAAGTTACTTGAATATACTATTATGCAATGCGTTTTAGTAATATATTCGCTTTATATAAAATACGATTATGGAGGTTTTAGGTCGTACGTTGAACGTTGGCATAATTACTGCGCTGCTCGCTGCACTTTTCGTTCTTTGAGAGCTAATGTAGTGGATATTCGCGTGTAAAAGTTGCATGAGTTAAGCCTGATTATTATTTAGCTTCAACCGGGATTAGCGAGTACTGTATTCGATTTAAAGCTCACATACGAGATTTTTAAAAACTCGCACCAATACGTTGACATGTAGAAATGCTTTTAATATGACATTTCATGCTTAATAGCACAAACAAGCACATGGTTTTTGTGAGTTATATGATTGAAGAATAAATCGCCAATACATGAGGGTGGTCCTTAATATGGTCATTTTTAAATGTTTCTTCTAAGGGCTCAAATGCTTCCAAATTAATAAAAAAAGAGTGCGCGTAAGGTTCACACGCGATTGAAGTAAAACTTATTTGCTACTGTACAAGATGGCATTTAAGTAAATTTAATACATCATATAACAATTTTGAATAATGTTTGTTAGTAATATGGTAACACTCGTGATGCACATATTTATTAGTGTCAACCATTATACAGATTTATCTAATATGATAAATTATAAATTTATAATAGCATTAAAAATATGTATAATATTTGAAAACAATTATGTAATTAAAGTCATACTTTAAATATGACGTGATCGGCTTGTCATTGTAATTAGAATTTAGAAATTATTAGTTATTGATCATTATTTGATACCAGAAGAATTGTATAAAATATTAAAATTCAGATATTTTGCTTGCAAATTCGTATTAAAATATACAGAAACAAAACATTCACTTACCAATATTTAGTTTTCCAACACTTATGCTCGTCATCGTACATTTGTAAAATATAAAATTCTTTACCGTGTTTGTCACTGCTATTTTTGTTGAACAATTTCCATCCTATGACTAAAGAATTTACTGATTTGTCGACAACGTATAGCACCTGTTTGCTGTCTTTCAAAATTAATTCATTGTTTCGTATATTAGATTCCATATTTGTGCTTATTGCATGATCTCGAAATAAACTGAAATTAAATCCAAAAACGAATGAAATTCACTGCCTCTGTTTGATCAATATTCATACTCTAACAAGACGATATTACGTTTGCTTAAAATGAAACAAGATTAAATAAAAATAGCGTTGTGATATTACAGTCTATTAAATTGTATATTTATTAGTGTGCTTCAATAATTTACTTATATTTATAGAAATATAAAAAATATTTTCTATTGCTTTGATGTAATAAGTTTTCTATTGCTTTGATATTCTATGATATTGCCAATTATATATATCGTATGATACTGCCAATAATGTATATGTATTGTATGTATGTATATATATAAAATATACTATAATTTAAATTGTTTTTATAGAGAAATTCTTGATAAAAATATAGTTTGATCCAGCAAAAAATTGAATTTCAAAACAAAAGATTGATATTGAATGCAGCAGTCATCAGCTCGGTTGTAAAGTAAATTAGATACTAATTTGCATATTTGATTACGTGGAATTACTAAAATACTGTCTTCAAATACGATGGTTAAGTCATAAAATCAAATCATGCTAGAAAAATTGATGGGAAACAATAGATATAAACACCAAAATGATTAATAACCACATTTATTATCAGAAACATGTAACACAACATAACAGTCAATTAAACAAAGCTTATGAATATAATATAACAATATATTATATTCAAAACAATTTTTTAAACAAACTTAACAGGAATTCTTTGTGAAATTTCTTTAGTATTTTGTCTTAAATAAGTTAGATTTTTCTTTATATGTTTAATTTACTTCTGAAAACAACAAGACCAACAGCCACATGTCACAACCGTACCCACTAAATTTGTCATAACCGTACCCAACTCACATTTTTGAAAACAAATCATCATTATGACTGAAAAATCAAGAAGAATCATAAAAATTGGTTGTGAATTACATAAATTTTGTAACATTAAGAAGTAATTAGCAACAAATACTCAGTGAAAACGCTATGAGTATAAAATCTTTTAGGTGATCAACATTCAATAATATTTGTTTCACATATTTATAAAAAGAAATTTATCAAATTAAATCAAATTCTCTTGTGGAAAAAATGAATTTAATATTTTTTTGACTAACTTTAATTAACACTTTGAATGCGTAATTTGCAAGAATGCCATCATTATGCAATTTAATAATAATTATTCATTGATCTAACTAGTGGAGCATGGCAACGTGCCTTAAGGCAAAGTGCTGGAATTTCTCATACCGTAATTTAAAATTTTTAAAAGCTTTAATTTTTTTGAGAGTTGTGATTTTTTAAAGCAATTGCAACGCCGCAATTTAACTGCAGTCTAACAGTTAAATAATACTTTGTACGGAACCCATAGAAAAGTAAACAAAATGTGTACTTATTATTAAACCCGCTATTATTATTAAAAAAAATAATTCGATGTGCATAAATCTAATGATCAGTCTTGTCCGTCAAATAGCATTTTTTAACTTCCCGTAGGGTAAGTTATTGTAATGGGCCGAAAATCGGAATTGAAAATTTTTAC
Organism: Ctenocephalides felis; assembly: GCF_003426905.1. NCBI lineage: Eukaryota > Metazoa > Arthropoda > Insecta > Siphonaptera > Pulicidae > Ctenocephalides > Ctenocephalides felis. The sequence continues at coordinate 82,369,838 of NW_020538040.1, read as the reverse complement.
ATTTCTCGACGTTTTGAAGGTTTCTGAACGTTTTGGCATACCTCAGAAAAAATGGATGTGTGTGTGTGTGTGTGTGTGTGTGTGTGTGTGTGTATGTATGTATGGATACAAATTTCCAGTCACGTTTCAGGGCGCACGGATCAACCGATTTGAATGGTTCAAAAAACATTCGATTCCTATTGATAGGGAAAAGAGCTGATTAGTTTTTGGCAAAGGCAGGTCCAGCCGTTTCGGAGATACGGAGCAAAGAGTGCAGAAAATAGAAATCGAATTTTTGAGAGAACGGAGTATCCGATTTGAATGATCTAAAAAACATTCAATTAGTAATGATTGGGAGAAGTGTTTATTAGTTTTTGGCAAAGGCAGGCCCAGCCATTTTGAAAATACGGAGCTAAATATGTAAAAAATGGCAGTTTTTGAGAGAACTAAGCGTCCGATTTAAATGATTCAAAAAACTTTCTGCTTGTCTTAACAAAATAATTGATTTTGAAAAAAAAAATTTTGTTTCATTTTTTTTTTCTTTTTTTTTTTTTTTTTAGTTTTTTGTATATCGAAAATATTTCAGATTTAATTTTTAATTCTGACTATAGTTGTAATATACTTTACAAATAATCAAACAAACAACTCTGCAATTCAGTTTATATAATTCTTATAAATATTACACAATGTTACAATATTTATAATAATCTATTTGAAAACATTCAGTATTCCTCGAACATTTCGTTACGGTACGGGAAGTTCCAGCAATTTGCCTTAAGGCACGATGCCATAATTGCCTCAAGACAGAATTCCACTTACAGCTAGTTACATTTTTAACTCGATCTCCAAATCCGCTGTACCTATTTTTCCACAAACACCAGTAATATGTTTATGACTCATTTAAATCGGTAAATTTACTTCTTACCCGTATCTTCAAAACGGCTGGACCTACCATTGCTAAAAACTAAAAGCACGGCTTTCCATTAATAGCAATATAATGTTTTTTGAATCATTCAAATCGGATGATACATGCACTAGAACTCGTGGACGAAAAATTGTACCCAAGCATACACACATACATACTACTACATATATACACACACACTTTTACATACATACACACACGCACACATACATACATCCATTTTTTAAGCATGCCATAATATTCAGAAAGAACTGAAACGTAGAGATATATAAAAAAATAACTTTCGATTTTTTTGCGATTTCTATAGCTTATCCTACGGAAAGTTGATTATAAAGAATCTTTTTTTAATGTATTTTTCGCTGCTGATTTACATCATTTTGCCATTACATTGATCTATACAGTTGTTGCAGTTCTATATAATACACTGGTACATATACAATAATGATTATACTTATATATATATATATATATATATATATATGCATATTGCACAATTTTCCGCAAATACGTACGCACACATTTTACACGTTACACAAACTCCAAGCGGACAACATGTGCGTTTGGAATAAGCTTTTTTATAATAAAATATATTATTTAGTTTTATTTTTATTTTAATTTTACAATTGATTAAAATTAATCATAACTCGACGTTTTATCAATTTGTTGTTTCATAATTTTTTCGTCCAATTTTGTGTGTTTTTGTGTTTTATTTTCAAATTTATTTCTATGGTGAGTTTCTTTACATTTATTTATTCTATGTTGTTTTTCATTTTTATAAACTTTCACAATATATATTAGTTATAAATTAAATTTATTAAATTGGTTAGATTTATGCCTTTTTACATGTTTTTAAATTTTTCTGTAATAATGTATTTTTTTTATATTGTTTTTAAACTGTAACCCTGAAATATTTAATTGTAGCACTGAAGATGGGTCAAATCAAGACTCGAAACGTATGTTCTCTTAATAAAAACATTTTCTTTCAATAAAACTGTTTTTAATTACTGGATGGATGCCCAAGAATAATTTTATCATATTATTTCACCATCTGAAGAAAAACCTCGCTTTATATATATATATATATATATATATATATATATATATATATATATATATATATATATATATATATATATATATATTGAATGGTAGAGTCTTGGATTTGTGTATATTTTGTAGAGTTTCGAACAAGAATCCAAAAATAATACAAAATAAAAAACAAGAAAAGTTTTTAAAAAAACAATTTCTTTATTTAATTATTTGTTTATTGTCGACGTTTCGGAACTAGGTACGTTCCATCTTCAGGACATCTGTCAAGAAACATGATCTTGATGAGATTTTAGCAAACAATATGTTTAGGACACAAACTCATTTTAACTCACAAAATCATTTTTGTTAAAAAAGCTTGTTTAGTGAAAAAGTGCTAACAAATATTCAAACATACAGGTAATTAATTCAACTTTGTCATTAACCTTTTCTTTAAAAAAATTTCCATAACTTTCAAAAAATTTTCTATTATGTTTAATATCCTGTTCTGATAATCCACTCATTTATTTTTATCATTTTTATTTTGAACATATTATCATATTTCTGTACATTATTATATTTTTTACAATTTAATTCATTATTTAAGAAAAATCTATTTTCTTTTCCTAAACATATTGTTTGCTAAAATCTCATCAAGATCATGTTTCTTGACAGATGTCCTGAAGATGGAACGTACCTAGTTCCGAAACGTCGACAATAAACAAATAATTAAATAAAGAAATTGTTTTTTTAAAAACTTTTCTTGTTTTTTATTTTGTATTATTTTTGGATTCTTGTTCGAAACTCTATAAAATATATATATATATATATATATATATATATATATATATATATATTAGTACTTGATTTTAGTACTTATACATTGATGGGAAAAATAATCTTTACGTTTTGTAGGTTCTTAAGTAATCTTGATCTTTCTCGCTGATAATAATCACATTCCCAAAATATACGATCGAGTTCTAGGCTTCTACAGTGGCACTTTGGGTATAAAGGATCTTTGTATATAGGAAGAATTACTTTTGTGGTATCAAAAATAATTAACAACATAAATTCATGTCCGTACCAAGTCCAAAATCATTTAATAAAAATTTTGTAACATTTAAATATGAATAACAAATACTTAGTGAAAACGCTATGGGTATGAAATCTATTTGAATATCAACAATATCAACAATCGAATAATATTTTTTTCCATATTTATGAAAACAAAATTCAAATGAAATCAAACTCTCTTGTGGTGACTTTTGAATGCGTAACCAGAACCGATTCGCGTTTCTTCTCGATGTTTTCCCCGATGTTAAAATTGTGCTCGATAACTGCTTCGCGGAAGTGCTTAGCCGTTACCCGACCAGGCATCGCTGAGGAGGTTCCTGCGCCACCGAATGCCATAAAATTCAAGTACTGTAATTTGATATTACGCGCGTATACATCAACCCGGAGACGGCAGTTTTAAAGGATAAATACGTTACCACAATAAAAGAGGGCTTTCATAATAAAGGGTGCGGATGCTGTTCTAATCTTATCTGCTTCCATGTTAATTTTTCAGGATTAAATGACGAAATCTATATGCATTATATTATAAATTACCACAAGCGCGACTCCATGGCTATATCAGTAAGATGATATCTGGATCAGCTGTGCGTCGTAAGTCTTAATTACACATGCGTAATGATGATGTATTATTATTAATATTTTGTTATAAAGCTTTTGTAATAATGTGTATGTATTGCCAAGAATGAATTATTTTACAAATCTGAACTGTAATCTTGACATTTTTATAATTAAAATTATAATATGAATTTATATTATAAAAAAGAGTGCGCGTAAGGTTCACACGCGATTGAAGTAAAACTTATTTGCTACTGTACAAGATGGCATTTAAGTAAAAATAAATACATCATGTAACAATTTCGAATAATATTTATTAGTAATATGGTAACACTCGTTATGCACACATTTATTAGTGCCAACTATTATACACATTTATATAATAAAAAATTATAAATTAAATATTTATAATAGCATTAATATATGTACAATTTTTAAAAACAATAATGTAATTAAAGTTATACTTCAAATATGATATGATCGGTTTGTCATTGTAATTAGCATTTAGAAGTGAACCTTCATTAGAGAAATAAAGTAATTGCTGATTAATAAATTCTATAATATTTGTGTACACATTGGATTATAACAACGCCTAAACAAATATTGTTTTTGCAACTTCACTCATCATGTAATTGTGTTTGAAGAACTTCATGTAATTAAAATTAACATACATTCATTGACTGCTTGTATTTTTTTTACATTTTTGCTGGCGATATAATCTTATTCTTTGAACAGCTGTAATATCTGTCTTGCCTAAAAATAATTTTGATTTTAATATCTTTGAAGATTTATAGAAACTACGAATAATATAGAAATAATTTCTTATCAATAAACTGAAATATGGAATATATGTATAGAAATGATATCATAGAGAACGAATGACGAATCATTGGCACTCGACTCTGCCGTAACGCACTTCCGTTGCATTCGTACGGATTTACACTCTAGTCGCGCCTAAAAAAGTTTTACTTCAAAAATTACTAGCAAATGTTTTGCACGAATTAGGTTTAAGCTTGCATATCAAACAATACACATAATTTAAAATTGAACTGTCAATAATACACAATCTACAGCTTCCGGATTGATATCCAGCTTTGCGTGCAATCTGATACCAAGCAATAGTGATTTCAATCTTTACTTGAAAACATGGATATTTGTTTTTAAGTCCAATTAGCATTTCTGGTACTTTTTCATATCTCAACAGACGTGACATAAGCTGTATGTCTTAAACTTCTTACTTCGTATTTTTAGATGGTAACTTAATGCTTAATTCATCCAATTATTAATAGAATTATCTACTATGGCTGACTTTTATTGGTGCAGTAATGCCGGACAAGGGCTATTTCCACGAGGAAACATTTTGCTATATATATCTTTCCAAGTAAAAATCGTTGTCACTACTGCTTGACAACAAGCTGCTCGAAGCGAAACAATTAGATGAAACTAGATTCTCGATCGTTTTTTATGCTTAATTTATAGGAATATAACAAATTCCATAAATTGTACTAACAATTTTCTGTTTAAGCGCTTTTCTTTTTATTTCAAATTACAAGGTGTAACCGTGTAATAATTCGAATCACAAAATCTTTGATAATGCCTCATTGCCCTGCAGCCAAACGTACGTGTTTCCATATTCAAATGTTCAAAAGCAAGTTTCGTACAAATTGTTAAAATGCCTCAGGGATCAGTGCGCTCGTATAGAAACGATCGCCATTCCTTTGACTCTAACTATAATCTCCACTTTATGAGTATAAACCATTTAAGTTCGAAAATTTGGTTGTTCTTTGTTTTCACTAAATTAAACACATATTCGACCAAATAACATAAATTTTCACAATTAAGCGAATATAACAGTGCCTTTTGTAAGTTGTTCCATTACTGTGTTTTTATGAATTTTTTGTCTATTAATGTTATTTTAGTTTATATTTTTTTATTTGGATTGACAAGACTATAAAATTGTATAATTCGTTGTGTATTGAAAGTTGATCAGAAGTTATCTTCAATGCTACTGAAGGACTAAAACTTATGTCAAAACGTTTGGACGTAAAGTAAATATTTTATAAACTTATACAATTTTTGTTTGATGTATTGCCCTGAAAATTCAATACATATAGATATATGTTTCTTTTCCGAACAATAAATCCAATAAATAAAACACGATTTGTTTTTGTAGATGTTTAATTACGACGTTTCGGCACTAGGTACGTTCCACCATCGGGTTTCTTCTGTCAAAAACATTTTTTACATAGACTAACTCTATTAATGATGAAGAATATAGAATATTAAGTAAATAAGTTTTTTAATATAAAGGAATGGATTATGTACCAGATAAAAGTAAAGAAAGATATAGAGAAATAAAAGTAAAAAATAACAAAAAAATATAGTATTAAAAATATATAATTTTTTAATTTTTTTTTTATTTTAATTTTATTTTTAAATCACTGTTTTTTTTTTAATTTCTAATCTTCATTTCGTGTCAACTGTTTTAATTTTGCAAGTTTGACAACGGTTTCGTACTCAGCGCATTTAAAAACCCTCAGGGCAAGAATTTGTAGCATATAGCAGCATTTTTTTAGATTAAAATTTGGGAGGCCCACTTCTCCCAACCTTTTTGGAAAGCATGGTAAATACACTTTTTTGCCATTCAAAAAAGAAATAATTGCAAACATAATTGCAAGGATCTGCTATGATAAAAAGTTGCACTTTGGAATACCCTGGCAACTAAAAAGAATTAGGAAAATATATCCTTCTTATAACCATAAATAAAGACGTGGTTCACTTCTGTCCACCGCACCCTATATATTTCATGATTACTATTGGAAATCTATTACAAATTAGAACCATTTTCTCTATTCGTTTATTTTGCTTTTCTATATTTACTTACAGTTTATATAACATAACATAGTCCAAATACCATAATGTATGTACGTACATTCAAACTGCTACTAACTTTAGTTTATTATGTAAATATCATTTCGCATTCCTATTTTATTCACTCGACCGTAATTGCAATATTACAAAATATTTGTAGATGGATTATTAACATATTCCTTTATTTTCATTAAACCCCAAAATAGTATAAATATTTTGCTCGTAGTCCTGTTCCGACTAACAATAATTAAACTTACAGAACGTAATAACATTTACTTGTTTTTCAAAAAAGTTATGATTATTTTTATAATGTAATTATTTTGATAATAAAATATAGATTGCCATTTTTTTTTAAATTTTGATCTATTAAATTTCAAACGGAGGAGTTTTTAATAAATTGAAAAAAAACTTTTTAATGAATAATTTTTTTTTTCAAAAAACTTTAAAAATCACTAGATTTAACATAAAATATCATCAAAGTTGTAGTAATAATGTTGAATTGCCTTAAGGCAAGTTGCATAAACTTTCAGTTATGTGTAAATAATCGACTTAATCAATGAAGATTGAGGTTGCGCTACATTTAAAATTGGGACAATAAAGAATTCAACTGCTTATTTTAAAACTGAAGCTTTTTATTCCAAGCTTCAAAGAGTTTCTATACATAAACGACCTCTTGTCAGCCATGAACTTTCTCATAATTTGCAGTTAAATTCAAGTCATCAAAAAATTGTTTTGACGATCCAAAAACTAATCAGCAAGATTCCTAATTGGTATCACACTCAAAGTTAGAATTTTCAAAATTGGTTGAGGTTTTTTAGGGATAGCTTAATAACAAAAAATGGGGGGAACCAAAGCAATTCTAGCTAAGGGGGAAGCTAGCTAATTGGTTTTACTGGGAAAAACGAATTATTTTCCTTCGGGATGTTAAGAATAAGGATGTTGGGCAAAAATTGCTGTTAAAGTTAAAAAGACATTGCTTCCACATAGAGTAGCGGCAGTGGCATTGGTTTACACATTGAAATATAGATAGCATATGTTTCCAAGTGAAAATAGCCTTTGCCCAGTATTGTTGCACAAAAAACTCTTTGATATTCAGCAATTACAATTATAAAATTACCCACAGAGATGCGACAACTGTTTGTTTGGGTTGCTTTCTTTTAAACCAACACAAATTTTGTTAAATCAAACTGTTTGTTAAGACATAAAGTGTGGATAAGTCATAAAATTTAGGTGGAATTGGTAGTTTGTGCCATCATATTTGATCTTGCTAACTTTTTTTTAAAATTTCTGAAATTCGAAATACACTAATTTTTTTGCATAATGTTTTATTATAGTTTTTATTGCACATGTGCTGCAAAATTCGAAATCACATCGTGTAGATTAGATTACCAGCTTCGCCTTGGCGTTCTCGACTCGTTTCTGGCACATGCCCTCGAGCATTAGAGAATATCATATCTGTGAAGAAAACTCGATCACAGGGATCATTTTTCACGTCTAGAGCGCGTAGCATAAGTTTTTATGGGACTTTTAGGGTTCTCTCGCAAAAATTTTGTTTTGCTGATCTAGTTGCCGAATTACAAATAACTTTTTGTTTCCCTCTTTTTGTGAAGTTCCTGAATTGAATGAATAATCACAATTTCGGAAGGATAACATAAATTTTAGATACAATCGGCCAAGTAAATTTTATTTGATAAATGATGTAAATGTCATATAATTATTCTGTTTAATTAAATATATAATTGCATTTATTTATTATGCAAAGCAATTATACCAAGGATTATATCAATTTGAATATTATGATGTTTTTCCATTGACAATTATTTTTTATTTTATAATCGTAATGATTTAAACATTTGATCTTAATTTATAGTCTTGCACACTTGGATCATTTGTTGGATTTTTGAAATTAGAATTGCTAACTATAGCAACCAATACTGCTCCATCATGAGTTTAAATATTGTTTCCAAATATATTACACGGGCTCCCTCATGAGTTAATGTTTAGAGCTTTGAGCTTTCAATGAGAGATCCGAATTTCAATCCCCGCTTCGGGCAGTCTGATGCCAAGCAGAATAGCATGGTTTTTACTTGTAAATGTAGATAGCTATACGTTTCCAAACAAAATTAGCCTTTTACATTCCTGGATTAATGAACAAATCATTCTTCTTACAGAAATTATAATAATAAATTCACACATTCAGATAAGACAACAATTTGGGTTGCCATCTATAAAGGCACGTCATAAGAAGAAGTCAGTACAACGGTTAGCAGGACTCTTCTGATTCTGACTGCTGTTAAACATGTATAAACGTAAAAAAATGATCCTGGTACTACAATTTTTTATTTCTTAAAAAAATCGATTTTACTGTTTTTTGATTTGTTCAATAAACTAGTTTTGGATTATATGACTCTGATCTATGATTATATGATTATTTTTATATATACTATGTTCAACACAACAACTTTTTTTTATAAATATGTGCATCAATACCTGTCATGCATTCAACTGTTTTTTTGTTTCAGGCAGTGCAAAAGATACTTCTGAAGGAATTCTTCATTTAGCTGTCTTTTATATTAAGGTGAGTGGTTTGAAATTAATAATCTTGTTTATTTATGACTATTTCAAATTTATTTATTTCCTTTATCTTATAAAAACTACTCGATATGTACAATAGCATATCGCACATCAGCACTTTATAATTAGGACTTGCTCGGCAATTTTGTTAGTTTTACTAAAAGCAATAGAATGAATGGCTTGATGATTAACAAAGCATATTTTAAATTATGATTGAAGGCAAACAATGAGTATAGAGTTTATTTTTAGAGATTGAATACCTTTTTTATATTATTATTACAATTAACATGTTTATATCTATCTATATACATACATAAACACACACATATATTATTTAATAATTGAAATTATTAACCATCATTTGTTTAAATAATTATGAGAAATAATTATTTATAATATTACAGATAACTCGTATATATATATATATATATATATATATATATATATATATATATATATATATATATATGAATTTCAAGGTTTATTCTTAACATTGTTTGCTCACGTAAAAACAATATAAGTATTGCAATACTTTGTTATAATTTCGATTATTCTGAATGACTCGTCAAAAGTGTGTGATATATTTAAGGTGAAATAAATATGCACGGTATACAATTTATATTGAAATATAATATCAAATCATTAAAGCTTCGAAACTGAATGAATTGAGTGAAATATGCTTCCCCGACAACCGATTCAATTTAAACTTTGAAGCACGGGCAATGTTAATAATATACGAATGTTTCTCAAACGCTAATAAGCTTATTGTGCTAATAAACGATGTTTCAATTTATACAAAGTATTTATTAAAAGTTATTATTATTACATATATTTTGTATTTTACATATTTGCAAATTTTGTTCTTAAAAAAAAACTTTAATGCGGTATGAATGTAATTAAGGGTGCATTGTGGTCTCGAATTAAAAAAAATCAATTCTGGTTCATATTGGTAATTTTAAAAAATATGTGTGCAAGAGGATGTTTCAAAATTTCAATTATTTTTGGAGATATAGCTATTTGACTACGATAATGCTATTTTTCTTTCCACTGCAAAGAAAGAAGTTTTTTTTGAAACGGTTTTTCCATACGATACCGATGATTTCTCAACTTCTACTGGGCCCATTTACTTGAAATATTTTTACAAATTCTTCTTTATAAACTTGAGAATATCAATTTAAAAAATATATATAAACATTTTATTGCATTTATTTTATAATATTTATTTATATATATTATATTTTTATAGTTATTTTGTGAAAAAAAAAATTAACTTGTCCATAGTTCATACGATAGCGACATTATTCTAGACTAGTAATAAATATACGCCTTTTTTCTAAATTGTTAACCTATTACTTAATGACTTATAAAAAATTATAGTAAGAATATTATTTGCTTTTTTACGACCAGAGTACACCCCCCCCCCCAATGACGATGACGAGAAGAAATGATGTTGTTAAATCACGACAGCCGCCCCTTGTTGTAACAAACTATTAAGCGCAATGGTATCGTTCTATTATTTGTTGGTTTTAATTAGGACCTTGTCGAATTCTGATTCCACTTGTACTTCTAAGAGCCGTCAAGGCAGAAAAGCGTTTTGCGGTCCGAACAAGGCCCACTATACATCGTGGGACAAACAAAACAATCAATATTGTTGTTTCATAGATTGTGTTTGCGTCGGCACTTCCGCTCGGCTATTTAACATTTTAAATTCCACGAGCCTACTACACACGGGCAGCTGTTCGGCGCTCGCATGTGTTTCCGCGCCCGACATGCGCCTGGCCCCGACTCGGCGTTTTCCCCGCGACCGGCATTGCGCCCGAGCGAGACGGTTACATTTTCCGGTGATCGTCCCGATAGTGCATGTCCATTTCCACGACACGATCATGTGTTTTCACGGGTTCGGCGCCAGTCGCCCGCAATCGGCAGGATTCGTTCAGTAATAGTCGCCGAAGTCGGTGCACGCGTTCGATCGAACAATTGTTGGGAGTGACATTTGTTTTTGTTGAAACGCCGATTCAAATGTCTCGTACCGAGACGGGAGCACAACGGATGCAACGGGCCCTGTCGTTTACTCAACGAAGTGTATTGGTGACCATCGCAGCTTAGCCCTTAATCGCCATATTGCCATAATCAAGTCAAGTCGCCACTAGTACCCAGTAGTACTTCTGTTATCCGCTTAATAAGATACGTGTAGGTGGAAGGTGCTGCGCGTACGGCCGATGCGCATGACAACCGAATGCCCGGCTGTCGTATTTCTCGTGTACATGAGTCGCTTTGGTTTCGTATTGTAGGAACACGTACAGTTTTCAGTGTCACACAGATTATACAAGTGATACGGACGTAATACAATATATCGACATTGTAACAAACGGGAAAAAGGACGTTGACGACCGATCGATGATATCATTATTTTTCTGAATAGTTTAATTTTCATATACCCAACGGCCCAAACCTAGAAAAATAACCCATTCACACATCACATACTACATGTAAGTTCTTCTTATTAATTAATTATTAATAAAACTGGCATGATATATAGAGCACAGCATGCGAAATTAATTTAGCACAGGCTAATATAGTTTTAACCACTTTTACACACTAGCACTTGAATACTTTATTGTAGTTCATGCACTGATATATTGACTTTCCACGAAACATGTGTTATATCCGCAATGCAGTATTATATATTTGTCGGATGGACACATTAAGTGGACAGATTAGATAGTTGTAGATGAAAAAAATCAAAATAACCAAAGTGACACTGAGGGTTAAAAAACCATGTGCATTTTACTGCACAAGCACATGCTGTAGAGGTTAGATGCTTTTTTACATTCATTCAGACATTTAAATCAATTGCACACATTGATAAAGTGACATCATAGTTATATTAACGTAAATAACAAATTGATAGTACACTCACGTAGGAAATATCCGATATAGTGTACAACGGTGCGAACAACTAATTCATACCAAAGTGACTATCACTTCTGTGACTAATACAAACGCTACGAAATAATATTTTTAAATCTTAGCCTTTGATTATAAATATTATATATTCTGTTTGTGATGCATTAAAAAGGGCTGAAAAAACTGAATGAGTAATTTGAATAAATCACTATATATAAAATTAAAACTGCTTCAGTACCAATAACCATAAACTATTTCATTGTTTTATGTTATGTATAGTTTGCAATAGACATATTTATATATATTAGAATATTTACTATCTGACCTAGCAAGATTTGTTAAAAATGTAGATATGCAGTTTTTAATGTCGCACATTTTTATAATTAAATCATGTTATATTACTAAAGCAAAGCGCTCATGTATACGTAAATGTAAACAAATATATTTCTATCGACAGTTATTAATAATTCTGATAATATATGTGCTGTGGATAATGCACTATGTCAGAATGTGTGGAAGGTGCAATACATTGTATCTTTTAATATAGAAAAGGGTCTGTGTGTTACAACAAACTCGTCGGCATACTAACCAACCCACTAATACAAAGGCATAAACTAGGTTATGGAATTTTCATCCTATGCTTTTATGCCGTTTTTATACGAACTTTAGGACATGTGGCGTAATCTGCTTTTATTATATCCGACGGTCTTCCTCGCCGTAAAAACACCCTTCTCCTTCTCTTCAAATTACATTGGTATGATAAGGAAAATAGGGCAAAACGTCCCATACTAATAACGGGACGCAATTACATATGTGTTAATAAGTATATAATCTACGTTTGTTTTCGACGACGATATTGTTTTTGGAGTTGTCTTCGCTGTTTTTAATGTAATTTGAACTCCGAACACGTATTTATGTATCATTTACGAGTTGCAGGAGCTGCACGCACTGCGGCTTGAACGACACATACGTCTTTGTCTTATGTAAATATTTTATCAATGCACTTAAGATATTTGCGACTCCATTTTCGCAAAAATATGTTAACGCTTTTAGTACGCTTGTAGTATGATCGTTTTATTCACACTTATGCGAGCTCTCTACATACACCAACCTAATAAGTTATATATTACTGAAGTATAAATATGAACCTGATATATATATATATATATATATATATATATACGAGTATATATGCGCTACATCTATATATAAAGGTCTTGCGTCACAATGTACGGAAGTTCCATCGTCCTCACATCAGATGCCATGGATAGTTTTTATAATGTTCTTTCATAGTTTTTGTTTAATATTTGATAACCACAAATCTATCTTCATATATGTATGTTTTTATTCACTTTGTGTTTACGTCTTGGTGTCATCAGAGTTTTATTTGTATACTAAATTACTTCTTAATAAAATTTCTTCGATTTTTATAATCCGATGAGTTCGATCACGGCACCCGCTTGGTCCTGAAATATTTCCTGAAAAATCTTTCGCATTATATATATATATATATATATATATATATAGTCAACCCTTAGTTAGCGCGGTGCATGCGTACCGTGTAGTATGGCAACCGTGCTATAAAATACTACTACTACGTACAAGCCAATTGTAGCGCATTCTGTGGAAACTTGCTATCGCGTTGTATGGAAATGGTGCTATGAGAATCTAAGAAATACTACAAATCATTTTTTATGGTAGTATATGAAGACCAAGACGCAAAAGACATCATAAGTTATAAATTTTTATACCAATTTTTGATGGAACTTAGAAAAATCGGTAAGCGCTCAGCTGGCATTGCAAACGAAATCAGATCGAATCCCGAACAAATACTGCATACAGATATAAAAATCAGACTTGATAAATGGTTGATAAGAATTTTATGTGGTTACATGCAATACCAAAAACCAATAAAAAAATATAAATTGTTTTCAAGTAATAGAAGGGATTATAATAGGCAATAATAAACAAAATAAAAGAAACAACCAAACAAACAATTTTAAAGCATAATTTTTTTTAGAAAAAACAATGTTCTGTGAAAAAGTCATGGGACTAATTAATCCAGTAATGTACGCAGTTACTATATAAACTGGCAATGTTTATATAAATATTGAAACAAATAAAATAGTCGAGAATAAAACGTATATTTAAACTTTTTACAACCACATTGCCCGAGGAACTTATGACTGTCGAGTGAGATTCGTGTTATATAGAGTACAGTGTTATCGGAGGAATGTCGCATTTTCGTGCCCGCGTTGTATGAGAACTGTGTTACCAGAATGCCGTGTTAGCGGAGTGTTGACTGTTTATATTACACAGGATTATTCATGGATATAAATTCATTAAAATAACTTCTGAAATGTTATTTTTGTCAAATTTCAAATATATTACCTCACCATATAGCAGTATATTATTTGTTTTTATTGATAAATCTTTCATAAAGCACCATGCATATTGTAGTGCAATATAGTAAACAATATAAAATGAACTACTCTTACTAACAGTATAAACATGATCTTTAAATCGTCTTTTAAACATAAACTTTTCTATAAAATTGTCTTTACAAAGAAAATCTTAACGACCATATATATTTCTCATGGTCAGAAACGTGAATGTTATTTCCGATGTTATGAAAAAATATTATCAAATAATATTTTGCGAAAGATCGATAGTCCGATAGTCCTGAACAAATATGTGTCAAGCTCGAAATTTAATTATAGGTACTTCAGTAGTGCCGCATTAATAGAAATAAATTTAAAAAATACATTAAATATTTGTATAATACGCATAGTAAAACTGTGCGCTCAGTTTGCCAGAAGTTATTGATATCATTTTGCATTATGGATGACTATTTTATATCTATCGCATATACATGTTTACTTTTATTTATTATATAAATAAATGTTCACATTTTATTTAAAATTCACGTACATGTTCAATATTTGCTCTATCATTTGAATTACTCATAACAAAATTGCAACCCGCATTGTTAGACAAAAGTACATTCTCAAACTAATTTCACACGATGACTATGCAATACAAATTATTATACATTACAGATTAGAATAATATAGGTCTATTAAATTGTTAAATAACAATGCAATGTGTGTTTTTTTATCGTCATCTACAATTGCTGTCGTCTGAATAGTAGACTAAAATGGAGACATTTTAGTAAAATTTGTAAATGCTTTATGATAGGAGCTTTACGGAGTTTTGGGCGTTATTTTTGTAAATTGCCATATTTAGTATTACTCAATTTATTAATTTACAAAAAAATTCTACAGTATTAATATATGTTTTTATTGGAACTTGGGTTAGTTCTTATATCCAAAATAGAACTGGTGCTGCATTCCATACAGTAATGGTATCATAAGCACTGAATCTGTATAAATGCTTCTACCAATGATAAATACCATAGCAGAGTTTTGCTGTAAAAGATGACGTGACCTTAAAATCGCATTCTAGAACTTCCACTCTACCCAGTAACCTGACTAGCATTTGCTGATCAAATATATGAATGTGTGTTTAATCCTGAAAATGTCATGTGATGTTATTTACTTTATTTCTGTACATAGTACATTACAGCAATATTTTTTTAATTCGTTTTTGAAAAGCTTTATGACGTGAATCGCTGGAACAGTCTATTTCTAGATATAAGTTCTTTCATAACGGCAAAATAATGATTATTGATTTATTTAATACGAAATAATTTACGGGCTTTGGGGCTTTTGAGTCTGCCTTTTATGGTAAAGAATATTATAAAGCGGTTTCGATAAAGTATTCATAAAACCTCACTGACACACAGGGAATTATGCTTTAAAATAGGTAGCGCCTGTGAATTCTATGGAAGGCTTTTCTGTTGCACGTGCTCCAATCTTATGCATATGGCAATTTAATAAGTGACGGCTCAGATCGACAGCAAAAATAATTTTCTGAGCAAAGAAGGATTTATATACTTATTTTACATAAGGCTATATTGCCGATGAATTTTTTACTTGTTACATAATACATTTTCACATATATTTAAGACAAAGCTTTCTGGATTAATTTGCATAAATTGAATTTACTTTAACTATATAATAAAGTAGGTTATAATCGATCTTAGAAACATAACTCGATACACAAGTGTAACTATCTGCATATGAAATAGGTCATTTATTTGCGATATGAGTTTCTTATGAACTAGAATTTTCAGAATCAATAACTCATATTCTTGTAGAGCTTTAAATCACTATAACTGCGTGCATTATTCCACTTGGCTTTTGAACAACTTATATACAACTCCTTCGTGATTTTATTTCATTTTTCATTTTAAATTACATACAGTCGAATCGATTGTTATTGCATATATGGTTTCTATACATTATAGACATATTTGTTTGAAAAATTTTATTGCATTTTTTGGTACTAGTTTAATCGGAATCATAAACTTGTCAGATGAACTAATTAATATTTATATCAGCTATATGTGTTGAAAATATAATTCTTTGTATTTTACGTTAAATACACACACTTCTACAATTACATGTCGTATCAAATATCTACTGTATATATTTTCTTTTGTAAACTGTTAAACGATACCAGAACAATATACCTCATGTATGATATGGAACACCTTATACGTTTGTAAACATAATAGCGTCATATATAAAATTGTTATAAGAATTTTTTTAATTGTTCTTAAAGAATATGGCATAAAATACTTTTATCTTTTTTGTCCAGCTAGATTCACCGTCTAACTACGTCAATACTTTTATTTTACATTTTCTATTATTCACCATTTTATTTGCAATAATATAAATAAATACAAAACTCCTTAATAGTTTCTTTCATAATAATAACAGCACACACCCCCAGGAACGGTTGTGGCATAAAAATAGGTTAAAAAACAATAGGTATAAACACCAAAATAACTTTTCTATCAGGAACGACTTTATTGGCAGAAATATTTAACACTATACAACATAATCAATGTAATAATATATCAAGATAATAATAAATGTGTAACAATATATAATAAAACATAATTATTTATTTATTTATTTTATTTTATTTTATTTATTATTTACAGAGTTATAGTAATCGCAAAAAATCGAAAATGGAACTTTTTATATATCTTCACGTTTCAGAGGTTTTTGAATATTTTGGCATACCTTAGAAATAAATGGATTTGTGTGTGTGTATTTGAATACCGATTTTCGTCAGGATTTCAATGATTCAAAAAAACATTCGATTCTTGTTTATAAGGAGACGTGCTGATTATTTTTTGGTCAAGGTAGTTGCAGCTGTTTTGAAATACGGGCTGGGGTAAAAAGTGCCAAAGATGACAATTCAGTTTTTGAGAGAACGGAGCGTCCGACTTGAACAATTCAAATAACATTTTACTTGTATTGACAAAATGCAAAACTGATCAAATTTTAGGTCTAGCGCTTACGGAGATTCAAGGAAAAAAGTAAAAATATATGCCATTTAGCGGTCAAAAATGATCATTATAGACATATATGCATCACATTATCAGTTATTTTATAGATATTTTAATAATGAGCATTTTGTTTACATTTCTGTAGGTTCTGTACCAATCTTTATCCGTTAGACTGCGATGCGACGCTTACACGTTTTGTTAGTTTTTCTCCTACACAACCACGCAGGACGATTGCTTTGAAAAAGTTTCAAAATATAAAAAAAATGAATTTTTCCAAAAATTCCATTTTTTTTTTAAAAATCTTCAAAAATTCTCCCGTTTAGCTGTTATGACGACTGTCACTACAGTACCTGCCACAATCGTACCCAGTCTCCTCTACTTTCGATATACATATTATATTTTGTTGTCATATATAATTGAGGATTTTTCTTCATTAGCATAGCTTTTACAATTTCTAATAACATTTTGCTTATAAAATGTAATGAAAATGCAATTAAGACGTTTTGTCTGGCCTTCAACATAACATTAGGGCGTATGTATATTTGTACCACGTTTTACATATTCTCCGCAGCTCGCCTCTCGCCGGTCAGATATACTATGGTACTGTAATTCTGCTTGTAATATACGTGTAGCACAAGCTGTAGTATCTAGCTCAAACTGTCCTAATAGATTGTATTTTCAAAAGGATTAACATCAACAAAGCACTATTTTTATGAATAGAATTCCATGGATATATTCCATGTTCTATTCTAGCACTGTTATTAACTTCCCGTAGGGCAAGTTATAGTAATCGCAAAAAAATCGAAAATGAGAATTTTTATATATCTTTACGTTTCAAAGGTTTCTGGACATTTTGGCATACCTTAGAAAAAATGGATGTATGTGTGTGTGTGTGTGTGTGTGTATGTGTGTGTGTGTGTGTGTATGTGTGTGTGTATGTATGTACGTGTGTGTATGTATGTGCGGATACAAATTTTCGTCGACGATTTCGGGAACACGGATCAACCGATTTGAATAATTCAAAAAACATTCGATTCGTATTGATAAGGAGACGTGCTGATTAGTTTTTGGCGAAGGCAGGTCTAGCCGTTCCGAAGATACGGGGCAAAAAGTGCCAAAAACGGTAACTCAGTTTTTAAGAGAACGGAGCGTCCGATTTAAATAATTCAAAAAACATTTCACTTGTATTGACAAGATGAAGAATCGATAAAATTTTCATAAAGGTAGGTCTAGCGGTTTCGGAGATATGGAGGAAAAAGTAAAAAAATGAGCCATTGGGCGGTCAAAAATGTTCATTAGACATATGCACATCAAATTATCAGATATTTTATAGAGATTTTAACAATAAGTATACATTTTGTTAACATTCCTATGGGTTCCGTACCAATGCTTATGCGTTAGACAACGACGCGGCGCTTACGCGCTTTATATTTTGTCCCTATGCAGTTAAATCAGTACGATTGCTTTGAAAAAAAAGTTCAGATCTTCCACAATATGTCAAAATAGAAAGTTAAAAAAAAATTTTTTTTTCAAAAAAAAATATTAAATTTTTTTTTTTTTTCAAAAAAAAGTAATTTTTTGTCCATATATATAGTTTCTCAAAAATCTTATTTTTTCAAAGTACATTTTTTTCAAAAATGTTAATCGTTTTTAAAAAATTAGTAATATTTGGTACGGGAAGTTCCAGCAATTTGCCTTAAGGCATGATGCCTTAATTGCCTTAAGACAGAATTCCACTTACAGCTAGTTTTATAATTGAATTTAAAACTTGTGCATCGGGTTTGGATAGTAGTAAATGATGTACGTACTTATACCGAGTGACTTCATATTTGTAGTTATATGATGAACAGTATATACACGGTTAACTAGTAATAACTTCAAATTTTTTACTGTTCAATAATAAAAAAACTAGCTGTAAGTGGAATTCTGTCTTAAGGCAATTAAGGCATCGTGCCTTGAGGCAAATTGCTGGAACTTCCCGTACCAAAAATTATTATTTTTTTAAAAACGATTAACATTTT